>NC_047085.1:110576671-110879701 GCF_902459505.1 Geotrypetes seraphini
AGTTTAGAAATGATGAGAGAATGAATTAAGATATTGAGAGATTTAGTTTCCAGTAGTGGAAGGGGGGGCAGGGAAGGAGCAGGAGGTGGAAAGGAGGATGGGTGCCAGCATTCTCATCAAGATGGCGCCCGGGATGGACTGAATACGAGCTCAGATTCTGCACACTCAGTGCTGTCATTTCAATGATTCTGTGGCTGGTCGCAGGAGGTGGGCAGTGATCCCCCCCACACTCCTGAAGAATGGCCTGGTATTGGAGTATCAACAAACAACAAAATCCAACAAATCTGCAGGGAAGGCACAGTAGATACAAGACAAAAAAGAACTACAGACAACTGTACAAGATGCTGACAATGTTTATTTAAACAAACAAGCAAATTGTTGCGCACAGACAGACCACCTGTTAACAGATCAAGGGACCCGACACGGTTCGTGTTTCGATCAACTCGTCTTCATCAGGAATCCCTAGGTATGGTGGTCAAAAAACTCACAACAAGTTTTGCCTGAAATGCAGCAGTGAGATGTTTTCCCGGACATCACAGAATCAGGCAAAACTTGTGAGTTTTTTTGACCACCATACCTAAGGATTCCTGATACAGACAAGTTGATCGAAGCACGGACCATGTCGGGTCCCTTGATCTGTGCGCAACAATTTGTTTGTTTGTTTAAATAAATATTGCCTGCATCTTGTACAGTTGTCTGCAGTTCTTTATTGTTTCATATCATTGGAGTATCAACACCATTTTTGCTAGAAAAAAAATGCACTGTCTAAAAGTGACTAAGTATAATCAGATTTCATTTCAATAAACAAGAGTCATTCTTCCCAAGAAAGGGTTTCCCAAACCAGTGTTAGTGACCCCGCATCTAATGAGGTTTCCTGGATATTTGTCAAGAATAGACCTGAGCAACTTGTCTACAATGTGTCTATAGCAGATGTATATTCATAGTGAATTTCCTGAAAGCCAGACTTATTATCTGCCAGTGACATCACCACAACAAGTTTGGAGGGTCCTGTGTTAGAAAATCTCTCTCACCTCTTCATGTGTTTGGGCGAGCAGTCTCTCTCTGGATTGGCAGGTACGTGCTTCACATACATTGCATTGTACGAAGTGTGGGTGTATTCATTTTCGTCATTGTAGTCAGGACCAAGCAATGTCCTAGCCCAAGTTCCCATGTCATAAGGAGGAAGAGTGCCTCCAAATTCAGAAGGCAGGCATTCAGGATGTATGAGTTGATGAAGACTGTTCAAATTATTACCATGGAGAAAGATCTGTGAAAAAATAGGGAAATGGTTAACGGAGAAGTCCAAAATTGTATATAGTCAGGATGGAACAAATCCTTGGGTTTTTTTGTGTAAAATTTACTGAGTTCTAAAACATTGACAAGTCTCCATAGTCAGCTGAAGTAGGAGGTTCTGATTTAGGGATAGGCCATCTAAGCTGTGGTGATCATCTGTATCATTTTCTCCTCCCTCTCCACTCTCTGCTTCCCAGGAGATTCCCCTTCCCCATTCTAAAATTCTATTTATGGGCACTAAAATTTTAAAACTGACCCACTTTGTTTTTATTTATTTATTCAATTTTTTTTAGCTCGTCCTCCTAAAGGAGCTCATAACAGGTTACAAATCAGTTACTCAAACATTTTCCCTATCTTTCCTGGGGGGCTCACAATCTATCTAATGCACCTGGGGCAGTGGAGGATTAAGTGACTTGTCCAGGGTCACAAGGAGCAGCTTGGGGTTTGAACCCTCAATCTCAGGGTGCTGAGGCTGCAACTCTAATCACTGCCATTCCAGGGAACATATTCAAATCAAAAATGGTCAATTAGTAGAATTATGAAAGGGTTAAAGTGAAGAAACAGGAAGATCAGCAGATCAACATTTAGCCTATATAAATCGAATTCCTGCAAGAGCAAATGATATGCAGGAAGTGAGTGGGTGAGTGCTTACAGACAACATGAACAGGCTGACACAGAGCAGGAACATTCGTATTTTAATTGAACTGCTTGGAAAAAGACTTTCTTTTCCTGAAGCAGTACTGAATTGTATCTGAGAGGTCAATTAAATTTATCCAATTTTATCACCCTATTATGTAATGTAATGTAATGTAATGTAATTTATTTCTTATATACCACTACATCCGTTAGGTTCTAAGCGGTTTACAGAAAATATACATTAAGATTAGAAATAAGAAAGGTACTTGAAAAATTCCCTTACTGTCCCGAAGGCTCACAATCTAACTAAAGTACCTGAAGGGTAATAGAGAAGTGAAAAGTAGAGTTAGAGGAAAAATAAAAAATAAAATAAACATTTTAACAAGACAGCATTGATCTAAATAATCTAAATATTATCTCTTGTGTTTCTCCCAGAGATGCCAGCATAAGCACCTAACCCAACTTACCAGAAAAGATCACTGGGAATAGTAAACCAGGGGGGCTACATATACTTCAAAAGTTATGAAAAACATACAGGATGGAAAGTACAGTGTTATGTTTACAGTAGGAAGCTGCGGAGCATAAAGGAACATTAAACTTTAGCCTTTTATTAATTTGTGTAGTGTGATAAGGCACTGGCATATCCTTATCAGGAGAGAGAGAGTAAGCCAGAGCATATTACTTCTCACTTTAAATCAGGAGAATTTTAGAAAGGTGAATATCACTTTAAAGAGTAAGGGGAACTACAAGTCCCAGGAGGCAGTGGGACTGTGAGATAGAAGACTACCAGGTTGAGAGGAAACCTGGGGAAAACCTGCTATTTTCCGAGGAAAAGCAGTTATATTGTATATTCAAATATGTGGGTGACATCTATGGAATCCAGCACGACAGTCAAAAGTGTACTGTCACTTTAAATTTTAAGGACCGCCTGTACCATGCGTGTGCCTCTGCCTTCCCACCTGACGTTGGCTCGCGAGACCTACACTTCTTAGTTTTCCATGGAGCTGAAAAGCTGTGTTTTTTTAGTTCTCCCAAAGCGCCTCAAACGTTAGCCATTTTTGTGCTTTCCCTTTGATTTTTTTTCTTCAGTTTTGTAATTCAATTTCATTTTCTTCCTTTTCCTTTCATTTCCTGTAAAAATTTCAATTTTTTTATAAAGTTCAGATTTTTGGTCCTTCAAGCATTTTCCAGCCTGTTCCCTTGCTCGGAAGATTGACCCTTTTAGGTTTCACTTTTACTCGGCCTCTCCGGGCACTTGAGCCCTTTGACTTCATGTTGGCGGTTTTTCCATCAGTGTTCAAGACATCCAGCGGCTTCAAATGGCTTCCAATGGTGCACAATGCAGTCGGACCATTTCAAGCACTAACCTGCACAACTGATGCCTAGGTCCTGACTATTGGGATATTTCATGCACACTCTGCTCTCATAGACAAAAGAGGTCACTTAGAACCCAAAAAATTACAATTTGAAAAACTTTTTGGTACAACTTCTGGGACATCAAGCATGGCCAGAGACTCCAACCCCAAAGATCAACCATTGACTCCGGCATCAACATTGGCACCAGCTTCATCAACAGTTTGATGAACAGGTTCAGCTTCAGCGCTTACTGCACTGGGGAACCTCATAAGAAAGCTAAGAAGCACAAATATGCCTCCCTTCCAGACATGCATTAGCACTGTCATAAGCATCATCTACATCGATGTTTTCCAAGCATCAACACACTGATGACCATTCACTATTGTTAGAGTTGGTGTCTCCCCTGAGGCATGCCTCAACATCAAGGTCCCCAATGTCTCGACACCCAACTCAACAAGCACCTAATGTACCTTGTCTATATCGGTACTGGCAAAATAGCTGCAAGACCAGTTCGAGCACTGTTGCAACAGGAATTAGGATTACTGTGGACATATACTGTGCAACAACCTGCATCAATACTCCCAGCTACATTCCAGAGCATCAGCCAAGCAGTTCTTCTGGGCACAAATCTCAGACTCCTCGATGATAAGCCTCTACCTCCAAAATATGCTCGATGCATGCATGAGACAATGAGGGAATAGAGTACACCAACCTCGACATTCGACTTCCAGAAGAGCTGACATCGAGGACTCTGACTATAGAATGACCTGGGGACAAAGTCTTTCCCCATACCCACAGGGTCTGTCCCCATCCCTGCCCGTCCTCTGTTAGCTCTGTCCCCATCCCAGCCCTGTCCCCTTGGGCCCTGTCCCCATCCCTGCCCCATTCCCACCCCATTCCCTGGACTTTGTCTTCATTCGCACATGCCTCAAATGCTTATGATTTTATACTTAAATCTTTTTATTAAAGTATAAAAAGGGGCAATATTCTGTACAACTGTTTATAAATCACAAACAGAGCCTTCAATTTTTATCTGTTTTAATACAGCCCTCCCAAAGTTCAGTTGCCTGTGTTTCTACATCATCCAGGAAGATAATTGGATTGTCTTTCAGACATGGGTGTTGAAGAGAACTCCATGTAGTGGATGAACAATAAAACAAGTGTCTATTAAATGTTGGAAATGCTCAATGATGTCAGCAACGATGGATGAATCTGGTGCAGTAACAGTAAGATGCATGAGCAGCTGGGCATGTGATGGAAGGAAGTTGCAGATCGTAGGAGTCTGATCTGCAGACAAGGCTCATGTTGCCATATCAAAGGCAGACAAGACACAAATGATGTCATTTAACAGTAGTTCATTTAAATCCAATGGCAGTTTTTTTAATCATTGAATTCAGCTGCCAATTGTCTAAGATTTTACATATTGATACTAGTCTGAAGTTTTTAGAGAATGACACAGGGACAAAATTTGTGGGCTTCATCCCTATCCTCATCGTCCCGTTGACTTTGCCCCATTTCTGACTTTGGTCCCTTCCTGGCTTTGACAAACCCCAATTTCAACATCAATCTTTAGTAGTTGAGTCAGCCCTCAAATGAGCAAACAGCTCTACTGTATATGCCAGCATGCCATAGAATACTCCATTATAATTTTTACATGACTTTTTATTTAAAGTCTTTGATTAAACAACTACCAAACTTTGAGCAACATCTTCCAACAGACCAGATTAAACCCTTCTAATATCTGGTCCACGATTTGTTAGAGATCATGAAGTATATGGTTATGTCCACATTTGGTGCTTTTGATGTCACTTCACGCACCTCAGCAGTCTCCATTGCTAGGCACAGGCAGACTTGACTCCGTTTTTCGGATTTAGATTTCAATGTTCAAAATCACCTCGCCAATGTTCCATGTATAGGGGATGATCTTTTTGGTGATCACATCGAGGAGACTACAGAAAAGATCAAAAACACAATGAGAGAGGGGCCAGGGGTTCTACTCCAAGTATTTCCTGATTCCAAAAAAGAAAGGAGATTTCCGCCCAATTCTAGATCTTCGTGCTCTCAATAAGTACTTAGTGAAGAAGTTTCACATGGTTAGGAACAGAAAATAGGTGTGGTTGACATGGGCATTTCTAGGCTATTATACTGGAGCCTACCTTCAAGGTGCCAGGTATTGCTAGACAGGATTCTATAAATGTCACCGAGCAGTTGAGAAAAAGGACAGGAGATGAAAGGATGCTGAATACAGAGATATAGAAGCAACAACTAAATACCTTAGATGTACGATCAAGGTCTGGAAAATTACAGAATATTTCTCTGTACTTGCATTCATTAGATGATACCATCGACTAAATTATTATTACATCATTACGCCGATCTTCAGTTAATATCAAATCAATGTAGTAATGTCACTGAACAAGAATGCAGCCGATCTGCTTAATTATTACCATATAATATCTGAAAACAAAACTAACAGAGGACATACTTATAGGGATTACTTGCTATAGGGATAACCTATAGCACAAAAAGAATTCAGAACACTCGCTTTCTGTTTTTGTAAAATTTGCTGCAACTGACAATTTTTTTTAAAAGAGAACACACCCTGGGATGCTCTGGTCCGGTCGGGTGTTTTTTCTGTGGGTGACTTTCTTGCGTTTCGGCAACTTCATCATTATGTTCGATCCCTCCCCCGAACCGCTTTGGCTTTTCCTATTGAGGACAGATTTGCGGCACTGCTGGATCCCTATTTGGAAGATGGGTTTACAGTTTCTGGTCTTTATAAGGACTTCCTAGGATTATTGGGTCCGACTGACCGTGCTGTCCTACATGCCCGTTGGTGCCAGGATCTGGGGATAGCACGGGATGCTTTAGATCTCCCTTCCTTGATTGCAAGAATCCCGGGAATCTCTGTTAATGCAGTGTCAGTTTAGGGTAATTCATCGGGGCTATTTCACGAAAAGTCAGTTATATTATTCAGGTTACACGGATTCTCCTTTATGCCCTAAGTGTCTCCAGCAACCCCATTCGTTTATCCATGCCTTTTGGTCCTGTGTGAAAATCAAATGTTTTTGGCGGCAGGTTTTATCTTATGTGGAGCGCGTTTTAGGCATTGTGTTACCTTTCTCTGCAGCTGGTCTTTTGCTGGATAAATATGAGGCCTTCCGTTTATCTGATTCGGGTCAGCGGCAGTTTATGAGACGGGTGGGTGTCTTGGGGAAGAAGGTAATTCTATCTGTTTGGATTGGAGAAACTTTACCATCCTTTTGGGACTGGAGGAATCGTTTGCATGCTCTGCTGCTGCTGGAGCGTAAAGATGCGTCTTATAGCTTACGACGAAGGCGACTCTTTCTTCGGATCTGGGATTCTTACCTTTTTTCATTATCACCATGGGCTAGAAGTGACATTCTAAATTCCTTGTGATTTCTTCTGAGACCCGGGCTTGTTTTTCCATCTTTGAGGGGTGCCAGGTATACTTCTCTTTCCCTTTCTTTCTTCTTCTTCTTTTTCTCTCTTTCTTCCTTCTTTCAGTGTTGGAGTCAATCATTGTCTTTGGCAGTGGGCTATCTGAGTCCAAGCCTACTGCACTACAATTATTCCTGCTTCAGAATAGGGGGTTTGGGGAGGGGGGGGTGCTTTGGGTGGGATTGTTGGATCTACTATTTTGTTTCTGATTGTTTTCTTCTGTTGCTGTGGTTATTGCATATTGGTCTGTCCTTTGTTATTTGATAATAAAAATTGATTCAACATAAAAGAGAACACACACAAGGTCTGCCTTCTTGTGAAAATCGAAGAACACCCATCCTCATTCATCTCTTCAGAGTGATAAGTCACCTGCATTCTCTGGGGGTCTTGTGGGAATCCCAGCATCTATGAAGCTTTGAGATTTCCAGAGTGGAATCAGATTAGAAATGCTAGGAAGAACCAAGTTCATTCATATTTTCAGGCACACTCCCAGGACTGAATTAATTATATTGTCAGTTTTATATACCACCTCTGTCCCAAGAGAGTTAAAGCAGTTTGCAGTAATAAATTGGATTGTATATGATATTTTATGCCAGTTCAAATACATTATACAAATAGAAAATAACAGGCAATAGTAGAAAAAATAAAATCATAGTATTTAAAACATTTCAAAATATAAAGAAAAATAATATTACAAACCATCTCAGTAACCCATTGCATGCCGTCGGGATGAAAAAATCCACATGAAATAAAAGTAACGGGTATGGTAGAGGAACAAGAAGTAAAATTAAAAATTAAAGTAAAATAAAATTTAACTGAACTGGATTTGCTGGCTCGTGGATCCCCTCCTGCCTTCCTTTCCCAGTGCACGCTGTTTGTCTTGCTGTGAGGGTCTCTGAGCGTGTGTTGCAGAGTGGACCCACCTGAACTCAGAAAAACCAGCACAGCTGAAAGTGCGCTAGAGCAGAGTGGCCCCCCCCGTGTGAGCGACCATTTGAAATCTGTGAGCGATGCTCACAAAAAGTATGAGCGATCGCTCAAGTGTTCACCTTAAAGGCAGAGAACAGAGAGATTGCAACCAACCAGCTAAGTAATGGCCCTGCCCAAATTCCTCCCCCCAGACCACCCTAACCTAGCTGGTAAGAGGATGGCCAATTAGCAGTGATATTGAGCAGCACTGCCTGATTAAGTACTGCTGAATATTGGCAGCCAGCCAACTCACTGGGGTTTAACTGGTGGGAGCCTCTTTTGCCCTGTTAAACCCCTATGAATACTGCAACCTCACCTTGAGTTTTGTATTCAATTCTGATCAACGTATCTAAAAAAAGATATAGTGGAATTAGAAAAGATTCAAAGTACGACCAAGATGACAAAGGGAATGGAGCTCCTCTTGTATGAGGAAAGACTATAGAGGCTAGGGCTCTTCACTTTGGAAAAGAGACAGCTAAGGGTAGATATGATTGACGTCTAAAAAAAACAAACCTGAATAGATACAAGTGAATCGATTTTTAACTCCATCAAAAATTGCAAATGCTAGGGGTCACTTGATGAAGTTACAAATTAAAACAAATAAGAGGAAATATATGTTTTTCTCTCAAAGAACAGTTAAACTCTAGAACTCATTGCCAGAGGATGTGGTAACAATGGTTAACATAGATGAGTTTAAAAAACGCTTGTACAAGTTCCTGGAGGAAAAGTCCATAGTTTGCTGTTGAGACAGACACGGGGGAAGCCACTGCTTGCCTTGGGATATGTAACATGGAATGTTGCAACTATTTAGGTTTTTGCCAGATACTTCTGACCTGGATTGGCCACTGTGGAAACAGGATACTGGGCTAGATGGACCTTAACCCCCCTACTCCTGCAATAAAACCTCACCCCCCCCCCTCGCACTGCTCTTCTCCTTCCTTCTTGATCTCTTCTCTCTTCCTTACCTTCTATCCTCACCTCTTCGCACCTTGCAATTCTGATAAAATGTTGTAAATCTGCGTGTCATCGCGGATCTTAATTAATTGATGTGAACCGCCTAGAACTCGTTGGGTATGGCGGTATACAAGAATAAATTATTATTATTATTATTATTGGTCTGACCCAGTATGGCTTTCGTTATGTTCTTACAATGCCCCCCACCCCCCAGTGTTTATCACACAGACAAGGCCGGTTTGCAAAGGACACAACAAATAGGAATCTCTGGTCATCTGCCTCTGTCTGTTTCTATATGGATCAACAAGAGACCGCGGAATTATTTTCTCTTTGTGAAACAATTTCACCTGTGACTATCACTAACATATTTATATTGAATTCTTCTGACTGCCTTTGACAGTTTATTTCCCTGCTGAATGCAAGATTCAAATGGTAAATTAAGAAAGGGGCCCAATGTGTGTGTGCAAGCTGGAGCACTGGGAAATTTGGTGATGCAGAAGAAACTTAATGCAGTACAAGCAAAAGAACCAGGCCTAGAACAGGAAGACTAGGAAATGTCTGCATCAGGAAAGCACATATTGACAGGGTAGAGGCCAAGCAATGCAAACACACCTCCAACAGTAAGATGCTGTGCTGGATGTGCCAATCAGAAGTTCCTCTCCCATAGGCATGGAACTAGAACACAAACCATGGCAACTCTTTTTTGAAGGCTTAAGACCCTGACTCTGGAAAATAAATAAATTCTGCAGTGTTATTCATGAAACTATAGCTTGTTCAGAATTTCCAGCCAAAAACAAGCTGCTCAGAAAGAGAGAGAAAATGCAAGGCACAGTGAGCAGAAGCCATACTGTGGCCACATCAGCTTCATTGCTTTTGTATTAAAATTACCCGTTTTCTTGTCTTGTCTTTGAGGAATGGCTTGATTATGGTGTACAGGGCATGGATGTACCAGGGCTGATTAACAAAGTGGACTCCTCCAAAGCGTGCAGGGAAGCTGTCCTAAAGAATATGAAACAAAATCCAATTAGACATTTCAGGCAGAGTGGCTACTCAGCAGAATCATAAAAATATACCGACATCTTAACAGCTGCAGACGTACAGTAGGTAAATAAGAAGGCAATATAATTAGGGTTACCAGACGTCCGGATTTCCCCGGACATGTTCGGGGGGTCCGGTTGGCTTTTCCAAACCTGGCACATTGTCCAGGTTTTGAAAAGCTTCCAGCTAGCAGCGACGCTGGGATGGCATCTGCGCATGCACGGATGCAACGCGGTGACATCATACGCCTGTGTATGATGTCATCGTGTGACACCAGCGCATGTGCAGATGCCCTCTCGACAAGTTGAGGGGGTGGGGCTGGGGTGGAACAGGGCGGGCCTGGGTGTGGGGCCATGGGTCTGAATTTTTGTTCCCGAAAGTCTGGCAACCCTAAATATAACGGAAATACACACAAAGGTGTTATACATTTTAAATAGTGATTATATGTTTACCAACAACCAGAAAACGTAACTGCACTAGCCAGGATAAAAATATCTCAAAGGGCTATATTCACTAACCTTTCTTCCGTGGCCAATCCCAGCAGGCCTGACAAATTCACTAATATAAAAAATTCAAATGAGGGCGATCGGAAGAACACCCTCATCTGGTCGACACAGATCGCTAGTGTGCGATCCCGTGCATACACAGACCATCTATAGATGGCTTGCTCATGCACCAAGATCCCTCTGAGCCGCGACTTTTTTAAATTTTATTTTAACATTTAAAAACTTTTTTGTAGCCCAGCAAGCCCGTGGTTTTAACCCGCTTTAAACCCGTGGGTTAAAACTACGGGCTCACAGTGCAGGGAAGGGCAGGAGAGATTTGAGATGGCAGGCAGGAGAAATTCAGGGACGAACAGGGCGACGATTCCGGGCAGAGTAGGCAGGAGAGATTGGGGACGAGCAGGGCGGCGATTCGGGGCAGAGCAGGCAGGAGAGATCAGGGAAGAGCATCGGGGCGGCAGGCAAGAGAGATTCAGGGTAGCAGAGAGCAGGGTGTGCAGAGAGCAGAGCTTCAATGGAGCTGGAGAGTCAGAAAGATGTTTTCAACTGGTCCCCAGCAGTTGCTTCTTGGATTGATCGGCTAGCCCAGTTGGTTTCAAAAATTTATTTGGTGAATCGCATCCCTGTCTACTTTGCATGCGTTTCCCCTCATTTGCATGCACAGATTGGAAGCAAATCGCAGGAGAGGTTAGTGAATCGGGCCGGAGGGAAATCTGGTCGCAAAGGGGTTGCAAACCGATCGGTACTTTGCCCAATAGCGCCGGCCGTTGCGTTAAATGCATCAACGCTCTTAAGCAGGGGTCTCCAAAGTCCCTCCTTGAGGGCCGAATCCATTCGGGTTTTCAGGATTTCCCAAATGAATATGCATGAGATCTATGTGCATGCACTGCTTTCAGTGCATATTCATTGGGGAAAATCCTGAAAACCCGACTGGATTCGGCCCTCAAAGAGGGACTTTGGAGATCCCTGCTCTTAAGGATTGAATGAGCGTCGGAGCATTTGCTGCATGGCACTCATTTTCATGGCTTAATAAAAGGGGGCCTAAGTGTTTCATTTGTATTATGCAGACATCGTATCATATCTGTCTTTTGTTCTTCCTTGGAATTATTTGTATTGTACTGTCATTAGTCATATTTTTTATATGATTGTTCTACAATACTGTTAAATGCATATATTTATGATATTGTTTACTGTTAGAGAGTGTGGTGCTCCTTGTGACCCTGATTAAGTCACTTAATCCCCCCATTGTCCCAGGTACATTTGAAAGAGTGTGAGCCCACCGGGACAGACAGGGAAGAATGCTTGAGTACCTGAATAAATTCATGTAAACTATTCGGAGTTCCCCTGAGAGAGCAGTATATTAAATAAAATAGTACTAGTACTTACCGTTTCCAAGTTTATCTCATTGATTGTATTTATACTTACCGTATTTTTTTGCTCCATTAGATGCACTTTCTCCCTCCCAAAAAAAGTGGGTGGAAATTAGGGTGCGTCTTATGGAATGAATATCCAAAGCACCTCCCCCCCCAGTTACCTATTTTTAATGCAGCCACCCTCCCTCGCTGGAAGTAGCGCCCTCAGCTGGCTTGAAGGCAACAGGTAGGCCCTGACCCCCTTCCTCCTCCCCGCCGCCCCCCACATGTACCTTTTTTTAAATTTAACTTCTGTTCATGGCCAAGACTGGCTGGCTGGCTGGTTCCCGCTGCTTCCTCCCAGAACTACCGGCTGATGCGGCTGCCTCCCATTTTCTCATGGCATAGCAGCGTACCAGGTTGCCTGCCTGGTCCCATGCCACTTCACACAAGAACTGTGCACCTGACTGCTTCACCTTCTTTCCTAGAGTCACAAAGTCACTTTTGATACGTTCGCAGGGGTACCTGGCAGTATCATTAATGCCAATGTAGATGAGCAGCATCAGATAATAGTCATCAGGCTTGATGAGTCTTAGCAATCTCTCCATAACATCTTGGATTTTGGCACCAGGCAGACAGTATACCTCCCGGGACATCATGTCTGATATGCAGATGGACACTTCTGTACCCCTCAGACGGGAATCACCAACTACCTTACGCCTCCTAGTAGTCATTGATCCAGAAATTTGGGGGATTTCAAGCTTTGGTCCTTATCTCTTTCTTTGGCTATTATCTCTTCCACTTCCAGGGCAGCATACTGGTTCTTTAGTTCAAGAGCGGGTGGAGTCACATTACCAATATTGCAGGGTTCCATAATCTGAGTCCAGCTGTCTTCCCTCAGCACAGCCTCTTCTTCCCCACTGCTGGAAATCTTTGACACCTCATGAACCATTCTCACAGATACTTATCAGCCTTGCCACCTCCTCTCTCAGTTCCTTTACTTCCTTCATGATGCTATTTCCTTCTTCTCCCTTCCTGGTACAATGATGATTCAATAGGTTTTATTCCTTTCCAAAAAGATCCCCTGTGACCATCTATAAATCTTATTTCATGATTCTGGAGGATCTTCTATCTGGGGGCAGAAGGGATGCCTGCATCACTGACCCACATCGAATGGTATTTCCTCTTGCTAGAGAACGTTAACAGGAAATGGTCACTTACTCTATCAAAATAATTCTAGGACCAGAAGACACTCTATCAAACTACATGCATGTGGATTTACAAGTACAGTAAAACATTGGTTTGCGAGCATAATTTGTTCCAGAAGCATGCTTGTAATCCAAAGCACTCGTATATCAAAGCAAATTTCCTCATAGGAAATAATGGAAACTCAAACTATTTGTTTCACAACCCAAAACTTTAATACAAATTACTATACGTACTCGTATTGCAAGACCTCACTCATTTAGAACAGTCACTACACTCCTGCAGCGTCAGAGAGAGAAGAACCATTGGCTCAGTTGTGATGATGTGACGCGTGTATAGTGTACGTACTCGTATTGCAAGACCTCATTCAGTTAGAACAGACACGACACTCTTGCAGTGTCAGAGAGAGAATCATCGGCTCAGTTGTGATGTGTGTATACTGTAGGTACTTGTATCGCAAGCCCTTGCTTGTATATCAAGTTAAAATTTAATCAAATGTTTTGCCTGTCTTGCAAAACACTTGCAAACCAAGTTACTTGCAATCCAAGGTTTTACTGTAATTAGCACTGCCAGTAGTGTTGCTTGTGTAATGAAGGATTTCATCTCTGTGAATAGAATTTTGAAGAGAGCTGTCCTTTTGTGTAACTCAGCTCAAAGCTCAGGCAGATTTGAAAGTCATATCATCTGAGGTATAGTGCAGTGCCGTAAAGAAAAAGGCTAAGACAGCCATGCAGAAAAGGGCTACAGGTATCCAGAAGACAGTTCAAAATGTCCTGGCTGCAACTTCATGACAGGCATGAAAGTATGGGATAATTGCATATACGAGGTCACAGCTGCAATTTCAGAACTGGGAATTGCATGAGCATGAGACTTGTTTCTGCTTGTGCTATTCCCAATTCCAAAATGGCAGCCATGTCCTCCCGTGCCAGTCTTGTGAGGCTGTTATGGGAAATTGCAATCACCATTTTGAACACAGAGCTACTTGGGGGCAGGAGCTATGTGGGGTGCTCCTGCCCAGAAGAAGCCATTAGACCACCAAGGGAGGGCCTACAGGGAGGGAGATAGTGAGATGAACCGATGAGCAGCCTGAAAGGGGGAGGGGGGGAGAGAGAGAGGCTGGCTTGGGGAGGGAATGGTCTTGTGATGGTGACAATGGGGTCACATTTACAGTTTTGCTCAGGAATTTTTGGCTGAAACTTGAATCCGAATTTTGGGTCAGTTTTGGTTTGAAATCCAAAACTGAAACTAAAATTTGATCAGCTTCTAGTGTTCAACTATAAAAACAGTGACCTTGGTGTCTTCATAGTGCTTTCACTGTTTGATCATATGTGTGTACTACATACTAAAGTGTAAGGTGACTTGAACTCAATGCAAACAATATTGCACAATGACAGGAAATGCTCACAAATGCCAAAATGGAGGCATTTTGTGCTATTTTTAACACAAAGTATACTTCACACTAGTAAACTTTCATACAAGCACCTTTCATGTGAAAGTTTATGTAAATAGTGAATTCATAAGCTGCTGAAATGCATAACAAGCAACAACTAGCATGTGGAAACAACTTGCAGGCTTGTTTTTGTTATGATGTGTAGTTATTTCCCCAAACCCAAGCTAAAATAATTGTGACATCCTTCATGTAATGGCAACCAAAATTTAAAGGACCCTCCAGCCCTAATCAGCGGCCCTCCTCCTCCACTAAAACTCCTCTATTCTCTCAACCTATGGAGCTTCAAGAAATGAAAACCACCTTCTTGAAGCTCCTTCCTTAAGAATATAAGAACTGTCACAGAGGAACAGGCCGATGGTCCAACAGTTGCTAACCCTGATCCACAGTTCCTAGATAGATCCCAAGTAGTGAAACAGATTTTATGCTGCTTATCTTATGAATAAGCAGTGGATTCCCCCAAGCCATCTCAATAATGGCCTATGAATTTCTCTTTTAGGAAATTATCCAAGTCTTTTTTAAACTCCGCTAACTGATTTCACCGTATTCTCCAGCAACAAATTCCAGAGTTTAATTACACGTTATGTGAGGAAACATTTTTTCTGCTTTGTTTTAAATCTTCCCTTTCCACTCCTTCTCTAACCCCAGGCCCAACTGTCCTACCCACCTCACCCCCAGTTAACCCCAGGACCCTGACTTGCCCCAATGGGTGTGGGCAGAAATGGTGCAGGAGAAATCCTCACTTGCTTCTGCCTTCTTCAAACTGGTGTCATTGATCCCTAGTGGTAGTCTTATGTTGCTACAACTAGAGGGTATATGGCAGCAGTATTACTGCAACACTACCACTAGGAATCAGCAGCAACATTTTGAACTGCTGCTGAATGCAGCTGCCAGAGCATGAGTGAGTGAAGATCTTTCCTGCCTCCATCACCCTCCCTCCTTTGACCCCTTGGAATGATTTGGGATCCCAGTGGATTTCTGGAGTGGTGGAGCTGGTGTATGTTAGGTCTGGATTTAGAGAATGGTGGGGTCTTTTGGAGTAGTGTGGCTTTGGAGAGGGTGTTTTGTTAATCTTTCACATTCTACATCAGGGGTATCAATCCCCAGTGGCGTACCAAGGGGGGGCAGGGGGAGGTCCGCCCCAGGTGCAAGGCCCAAGGGGGTGTTCAGCTGGCCACTTACCGGGGAATAGCCTGCTGCCGGGGAAAGAAAGAAGCCGGCGCCAAATTCTCCCTCCCTGCTGCTTCTCTTCCCCAAGCCGAGCAACTCTAGCTGTCCGACGTCAATTCTGACGTCGGAGAGGACGTTCTGGGCCAGCCAATCGCTGCCTGGCTGGCCCGGAACATCCTCTCCGACATTAGAATTGACGTTGGGCAGACAGAGTTGGTTGGCCCGCGGGAAAAGAAGGAGGGCGAATTCGGCGCCAGCCTGTTTCCGATGGCCAGTGGCAGCCTTTCCCCGGCGGTGGTGGCAGCATGGTGGTGGTAGTGGCGGTAGTGGGGGAGAGAAGGGAGAAAGAAAGAAAGAAAGGGGGGAGCCAGGGAGCCAGAAAGAAAGCAAGGGGGGGGGACAGGGATCCAGAAAGAAAGAAAGGGGGCAGGGTGAAAGAAAGAAAAAAATGGGGCATGGGGAAGAGAGAGAAAGACAGACATAGCGAAAGAAAGAGGGCATGGAGAGAGAAAGAAAGAAGGGGGCAGGGTGAAAGAAAGAAATGGGGCATGGAGAGAGAGAGAAAGACAGACATACAGAAAGAAAGGGGGCATGGAGAGAGAAAGAAAGAAGGGGACAGTATAAAACAAAGAAAAAGTTGGGGGAGGGAATGAAGTCTGGAGGAGAGGAAACATACAGGAGGCTGAAAGAAGAGAAGAAATATTGGATGCAGTCAGAAGAATAAAGTGCAACCAGAGACTGATGAAATTACCAAACATAAATTTATATATGCTGTCTATATTTTGCACTATGGGCCCCTTTTACTAAACTGCAATAGCAGTTTTTAGCGCAGGGAGCGTCGAGAGCAGCGTGGGGCATTCAGCGCAGCTCCCTGCGCTAAAAAACGCTATCGCAGTTTAATAAAAAGGGAGGGGGTATATTTGTCTATTTTTGTATAGTTGTTACTGAGGTGACATTGCATAAAGTCATCTGCCTTGACCTCTTTGAAAACCCGCGGAATATAAATGATAATTAACATTTTCTCTGTGTACAATGTGCTTTGTGTTTTTAAAATTTTATTGTTGGTAGATCATTTTGACTTGGCCACGAAGGTAACGGGGAGGGAGGGAGGGGAGCTGCTGAAAGACATTTAGTAATCCTTGCAGGCTTGACTGCAGGGAATTATTTTTATAAAATCATGTTTTGTTATGTGACTGGCATTATTTAGACTTTAATTTCTATGAATAAATAGAATGAAAATGATATAAAATTACTTGCTTGTTTTTATGTGCGTGCGCTGAAGGAAATTGGAGAGATAGTGGGCTGAGGACGCTGAAGGGAAATGGGGAAGAGAGAGTGGGGAGAAGACGCTGATTTATAAATTGACAATTGTACAGAATATTGTTTCTCTTTATACTTTAATATAATAAGTTCAATATAAAACTATTCAAGGCTTGTGTGGATGGAATCAGGTGGTTTGTGGGGATGAGGACCGAGCTTACGGGGATTAGTCCAATAAAATGGTATTTTCATATTTCTCATTATTTGTTTTATTTTTATTTGTTAATTTGTAAAGTGGTGATTGTTATATATCAGTTTTTCAAATTTACATCTACTGTCTTTATATTTTGCATAGTATTAGAGGACATGTATTACTGTTTTTGTGGTGTTGTGGTGTTGCATTGTATGCAGAGTCTGGTTTCTTGGCAGTTCAGTTTAACTTTTGTCTACATATTTCTATTTTTTGTTTGTGATTATTCCATATTGGGCAAAGGTGTATCTGTCTGTGTGTATGAAAAGGACATGGCTTTCTGATAGCATCGACTGTACTGGATCAATTGACTGTGCAGGATCTGGTTTGTTTAGTTTTACAATGCATGTGTTGGTGTTCTAGTGCTCACTGCAGTGTTTAAGATGCTGCCTTTTCCTAGGTACACTCTTGTTGTGCGATATGTAGATTGTTACTAAAAATCATATTTTTCATATAGATGGGGGGGTGTCAAAAAATGATGGGCCCCGGGTGTCACATATGCTAGGTACACCACTGTCAATCCCCTTGGCCCACCAGAAAGTTGAGATTTTCCTGCAGAAGGAATCCAGAGGGATCTCTGATTTAGGCCAGAGGGCCCTTTAAATTTCATCTGCTGCCATCTTGTTTTCAAGCATTGCTATAGCTTGAAATATACATACAATATTCATGGTTGTAGCAACATGTGAATTTAGCTAGGGATGCAAATGAACCAAGAGCTTGTTTGCATAATCTGACTAAATTTTATGGAAATGGGTACTAACTCCTGAACATTTTCACAGGTTAGTATGCTCTTTCTTTTCTTATATGGGACTGTTAGATACCATTCTTTTTTTCTCCCTCTTCACACTATCATTGAAATACATTTTGATTCACATATATTTTGTGGTGAAATACCATTTCTGCTCATTTTGTTTTAAATTGATGAAAGGAGTGTCAGATCAGATCCCACAATGCTAGTTAAGAAATACATAACTATAAAGGCATCATCTTACTCGGATTATTTTTTTGTTTGTTTGAAAAATCTTGAAAAATCAAAATTTGTCAAGAGCTGCACTTATATTATTTGGAGCTTGATAGACTAGTAATTTTCTCAGGTTCAGGTCATTTCCCACCTTAATGAGCAGTCTTTCTGAGCCTCTAACTTGGCAAAGCAACAATTTAATCACCTCCAGCTTGTCTCTATAAATCACCATTATGCCTCCTCTCTTCTTCCCTTCAGGGCACAGTACAAGCTATTAAAGTCACTAGGGCACAACTGATTAAAAATAATCTGTTCCTGCTTCTGCAACTAAATTTCTATTCTGGATTTGAAAGCAATCTGGATTTGAATCTACATGTAAATAATTTTTAAAATGTCTTATTTTTCTGATCAAAATATGTACATATAAGAAGGCATACAAATAAGCGGGCTATATTTTCAATCCTATTTCAGTGGTAGTGGAGAAACATGCTAACATAGGTTTAACAATAGACGGTCTTTTATTACTCTACTCATATATGGAGGGAGTGATTTTATATCTGCAAGCATGAGTAAAAAAGTACACACATCATTTTCTTTGAGCAGAGTTGATCAGATTTTAAAAATGAAGGTATGTTCACAATTCTGCTTTGAAAATTATGTCAGGAAAAGTATGGGGGAAATTCTACAAGTTTGTGTCTTTCCCTGATGCCACAAGAAAGTAGCTTATTCTCTAAGGGCATATGGCACCACGTCTATCTTTGTGTTCAGTAATTTTGTTCTTTACCATTGTTTCTAACATTTTGCCAAGAACTTATGGCTGGCTCATCAGTTTTCCCAGACAATCTCTGGAACCCTTTAAAAAAATTAGCCACCTTCCAATTTTTAGGTACATGTATAGTAGACAATTATATGAGTTATTAATAAATTTACAATTTCATGTTTTAGTTCCTTCAGTACTCTGTCGTGTCTACCATCTGGTTCAGGCAATTTGGCTTTCATAGTTCTGGAAAAGTGAAATGTAAAGCTAAAAAAGTTATTATGTAACATCATAACATGCATGTTGTCGAAGACTATATGGATCAACAAAACATACATTTGTTGTGATTAGGACTATATTTTGATTAAAATTTGATGATGATTAAATTTTTTTTTTTTAAATTCTTTATTCATTTTTATAACTTTCATCAAGTGCATCAAAAAGTAATAACATTTTAACTTAAATACATCTTGCATCTTCTGCTTATTTGATGTCATTTTAGAGGATTTTATTTTCAAATAGAGGAAAAATTGTTACTCTAAAGCCGGATAAATGATGCTCAGAGGAGGGAGCTCAACTGTCAGCCAGCCATCCACCAAGCCTCCAAGTTCCCGAATCAATGATTAAAATGTTTAATCATAATCATGCAATCAAAAGTTATCTATATTTCCCTCTGACCCTTCCTGCTCCAGTCTGTCCTGCCTCCTCCTGTTTCTGCATGGACAGGATAGGTCAGAGGGAACGCTTTGGATCAGGATGCAGGCAGCATATATGTAATGCTGCCACTGCTGCGGATCAACAGAAGACCACCTTTAAGGTAGACTGGTGTGGGGAGAATTGAAGTGATGTTGAGCTGCAGGTGGGGGAGGGGGAAAGATGTCAGATTGCATCAAGTTCTGGGGTTGGGAGTGGAAGAGAGCAAGAAAAGGTGTTTGGAGGAGACAGGAGACACAGCAACATGATTAATTTTTTTTAAATGCAATGAATGATTAATACATTAATTGCAGAGTTAACTGCAATTAACTTGCAGCCCTAGTTGTGATCTTTGTGACCCCCAGAGAAGCCCTGAAAATTTGGCATGGAATCAGAATACGACAGTTAGTAGTAGAGAACAACCAAACACACACATGTACACAGACAGGGTAATTGCATAAGCTTTTCTATATTCAGAATGTAGGCTAGAGTGGATCTCTGTGGTCTCAGAACCTCGGATACTGCATCTACATTGTTGGTCCTTGGAAAAACATACCACTATCTACAAAGACACGTGTTTTCTTCAGGACTAATACAGCTACCAAAACTCTGATCAACATGATACAATCAGTTCCACCTACATACAGGTAAATGAAAAATCAGTCATTAAGGGATAACCTATTCTTTACTGATTCAGATCCAGTTGACAGAAAGTTTGAGGTCAAAATGTCTGGATCCTCAAGATATTCCCAGCAACGTATGATAAGGTTTTAATGAGCTTAATGAAAATGAACCAAAGTTATAATTAGTTTCTTGAAGAGGCTTATTTTCTTTTTCAAATGGGATTAAATTAATCGCTAAAAATTCAATGATGACAGAAATTTTAACAAGTGAAGCTAAAGTATATTTATGGCATGCCTAATTTGCTCTAATAATTAAGAATTATATTCTCTTATGACTATTAAAGCTTAGATATGATTAAGAGTTGAGCTGTAACAAAGCACATGCATTTCTGTGCCTAATAAATTATGGGCTCCTTTTACTAAGGTGCGCTAGCGGTTTTAGCGTGCGCTACAATGCTGCGCGCGCTAAACGCTAATGCCTTCAATAGAGCTTACATTAGTATTTTCTGGTTAGCGTGTGGTTTGAGCGCGCTAATCTTTAGCGAGTGCTAAAAGCGCTAGCGCACCTTAGTAAAAGGAGCCCTATATTTAAATTAACTAGAGGCTGCAAAACTAATACATCCACACGCTTTGTCAGCTTTAAGAATTACAAGAAATTATTTTGCACTTATTGCAGCTAAAATACGGTAAGTGAAAGCCCAGTGCCCAGTATCCGCCCTACATTTAGGGGTCCTTTTAACAAGTCACGCTAGCGGGGTTAGCGCGTTGGACATTTCATCATGCGCTAACCCCCCGCAGCAAGCAAAAAAACTAACGCCTGGTCAATGGAGGTGTTAACGCCTAGCGCGGCAGGCGGTTTAACGTGCGGTATTCCGTGCGTTAAACCCCTAACGCACCTTGATAAAAGGATCCCTTAATGTACAGGACAGACACTTACCACATTGGCCTCCATTCCACACCTCAGCAAATAGTGTGGGTGCGTGCTATAAAAGTGCTATATAGTGCTCTAAAGGAAAGGCACTTATCTTTGCGCCCGACAGCTGCCCAACCGTTCACTTTTATGTTTCTGGCGATAGAGGCTGTGTGCAGTGCCACGAGCAGAGGTGGTTTCAGCTCAAAGAATGGGCTTTTCTAACTAAAAAATGTTGGTGCTTGTAACCAAGGAGGCATAGCCCCTGACGAAACATGAAGTGAAACGGTAGGGCAGCCGTCGGTTGGGTAGCTCCTTTAGAGCACTATATAGCACTTTTATAGCACGCTATGCACTTTATAATTTATGCAGAGCCTGTTGAAAATTAATTAAAATATTTATTGCACATGCTATTTGCTAAGACCAATGATGAAAACACCACCCCAGTAAGGGCACAAATAAAATCAAAAGTAGTGCGTTGGGTGTTTGAGGTCTAGCAAGAAATCCACTTTTTATAGATTTGTCCTCATCATTTGGTATTTATAAAGATCCTATTAAAGCCACACAATTGCAGGATCTATAGGGTAAGGCAGTGGTTCCCAACCCTGTCCTGGAGGAACACCAGGCCAATTGGGTTTTCAGGCTAGCCCTAATGAATATGCATGAAGCAAATTTGCATGCTTATCACTTCCATCATATGCAAATCTCTCTCATGCATATTCATTAGGGCTAGCCTGAAAACCCGATTGGCCTGGTGTTCCTCCAGGACAGGGTTGGGAATCACTGGGGTAAGGAAGAGGCTTTGTGGGTCAATCTGGAAAGAGGGAATGGAAAAATGTTTTTACATTGGTGTGATATATAGGCCTCCTTCACAGACAGACGTGGACAGAGATTTAATAGTAGACATTCAAAATATATGTAACCACATCCCTCAGAGCGAAAGCCCTGCCTTACCTTACCAGCTATTGTTGTAATCGCTGACCAGGCCGATACCTCAGGCAGTACTTCACTCTGAGAGATGTGGGCACAAATAAATAGGGAAAGGGAATAGGGAACACAGCAAGCTACAGTTGCTGTACAAGTAAGAAAAGGATAATAATTTCTTACATTAAAAGTATTATAAATAAATGACACAGATTCAGGATTTTGTTTTAATAAGTTACTTATATTTTTCTTACAAAAAAAAAACCTAACTGAATCCAGTTCAAAAACTAGAATAAATACAATTGAAAATTTCTAATCAAAAATTCTATAAAACATCCTATTTAAAATTGTGCAAAGTTTAAAAATATAACCAGAAGTGTTAAAGTGCTTTTCTATCTTTTCCCTCTAGATCCCAAGTTTCCAGAACTCATTAACCCACAAACAAATCAGATAAGTGTCTCCTTATGTTCTATAAATTTACTCTGTTTCCAGCTCTTCTCTCTATCGTTGGTCGGCTTACTTCTATTCAGGTCTTCTGAAATGTAGGCTTCCCAGTCTCTCAGAAGTTTGGCTGTGGAGAGAAACCTGTACTAGACCAACTTTAATATTTAGATATATGACCCAGGCTCTCACCATACTCAGCCTTTCCAAAATAATGTGTTCAGAATTCCCCGGGCTTTCTATGTCCAGCCTTCAACACTCCTGAGGCCTCCTTTATGTTCTTAGGCCCAGCCCTACCATCCCTAGCTGCCCACCCTTCAAGCTGCACTAATGTTGCTGTTCAGCTATATTAAATACACCAAACGCCCTTTAAGGAAATAACGCTTATATGAGAGATATACAGTGGAACCTTGGTTTACGAGCATAATTCGTTCCAGAAGCATGCACGTAAATCCAATTACTCGTATATCAAAGCGAGTTTCCCCATAGGAATGAATGGAAACTCGCTTTGATTCGTTCTACCTTCTCCCCCCCCCTTGAGGCTTCCGGCGCTGCTCCATCACCCCCTCCCCCCGCTCTAACCGGCATCGCACCCCCTGAATCGGCATTTCACCCCCCCCCCCACGAACACCCTCCCCTGCGAGAACCGCATCGCACCCCCGTGCTGAAAGCGGCACCTGCACTCTTCTTCCCAAACATGCTCCTTACCCCATCTGCCGGTTGTGCGACTGAAAGAAATCTCCCGCCTTTTGCCTGGGCTGGGCCTTGAGCATCTGCACATGCTCAAGGCCTTCTGGCTCTCGTTCTCTCCAGCCCAGGCAAGAGGCGGGAGATTTCTTTCAGTCGCACAACCGGCAGATGGGGTAAGGAGCATGTTTGGGAGGAAGGGCGGGTGGCTGCCGCTTTCAGCACGGGGGTGCGATGCGGTTCTCGCGGGGGGGGGGCGTTCACGGGGGGGTGCGATGCCGGTTCAGGGGGTATGATGCCGGTTAGAGTGGGGGGGAGGTGCTCGTGTAGCGGAAATGCTCGGTTGCGAGACAAAAGTTTGCTACGTGTTTTGCTCGTCTTGCAAAACACTCGCAAAATGGGTTACTCGCAAACCGAAGTTCCACTGTATATATATCTTAAACACTTAAAATCTTCACAAACCTAATCTGACCTCTGCCAGAGACTATTAACCACTCAGGCTATCTTTTACCTCAGCTTGCACCACTACTCTTTACTCTGCTTCTATCCACAAACTATTCTTCCTTTCTTTTATCACATAAAACTACTCCACAGGTGCCAGCTCCCACAGCAACCCCTTCTCTGAACCTTAACTAATTCCGAACTGAACTTCCTGGCAGTTTGGAACCCTCCCGGAGAGAGAGAGAGAGAGAGAGAGAGAGAGAGCTGTGCTGTCCAAAATTCCACAGGTGCCGTTCTGAATTCTTAAAGCTACAGAGACAGGCTAGTCTCCCCTCTAATAACTCTAAACATCTTTTCTTCTTTTTTTTCCCTGGGTTACATGTAGTTGGAAAAGTGGAAGTACTAATAGATGATTTTAACATGCCAGATGTTGATTGGGGTATTCCTATTGAAGAGTCTCCTAGAAGTAGGGAGATCTTAGATTCTCTAGAGGAAGAACTGTTCCAGCAGTTGGTAATGGAACCCATGCAGGATGGGGCCATACTGAACTTAATGCTTATAAATAGGGAAAGTGCTTCTAATGTTACAGTGGCTGATCATCTGTCATCCAGTAATCACTGTATGGTGTTAAGATGGGCTCATTCAAAGTGAAGGCTCTAGAAGACTTTAAAAATCTAACTTTCTTCAGATGGGGGATTATGTCAATAAATTTTTGTCTGGATGGGAACATCTGGAAGAAGTATGAAAGCAGTGGGCAACAAACTATTTTGTAAGGAAAAGAAGGCCGCTTTGGTTCTTAAAAGTAGTAGCTGAGAAGGTAAGGAAAAAGAGACTAGTTGCATAAACTACAAAAGATCACAGAAAGAAGGCAGGCAAAAATATCTGGAAAATTAAGAGAGGCTGGTCTAGTAGTTAGGAAAACAAAGATGAATATGGAAGAAAAAAATAGCCTACTATTAAAATGGGGTACAAGACCTTTTTTTTTAGATATATTAGTAATAGAAAAAATTGTAAAAGTGGCATTATGAGACTCAAAGGGGTGGAATATGTAGAAGCTGATAAAGATAAAGCTGAATTGCTTAAAAAATATTTTTGTGTTCTGTATTCTATGTTCACAGCTGAAGTGCAAGGAGTGGGACTGTAGAACACAAATTTAAATAGGGATGGAGGTGTGGTAGACCCTGATCGATTTTCAGAGGAATGAGTTCGATTTTCAGAAGAATGAGTTCATGAGGAGCTAGATAAACTAAAGGTGGACAAAATGATGGGAATGGATGGTATATATCCGAGGGTACAGAAAAACTTTGAGAAGTTCTGGTGGCTCCACTGGCTGACCTTTTCAATGCTTCTCTAGAGTTGAGAGGGGTACTGGAGGACTGAAGAAGGGCAAATGTGGTCCCTATTCACAAAATTGGAAGTAAGGAAGAAGTAGGGAACTACAGGCCGGTAAGTATGACTTAAGAACATAAGAATAGCCTTACTGGGTCAGACTATGGTCCATCTAGTCAAGTATCCTGTCTTCACAGAGGCCAATCCAAGTCACAAATACCTGACAAAACCCCAAATAGATGCAACATTCCATGCTACCAATCCAGGGCAAGCAGTGGCTTCCCCCATGTCTGTCTCAACAGCAGATTATGGACTTTTCCTTCAGGAACTTGTCCAAAACTTTTTTTAAACCAGTTACTTTAACCATTCTTACCACATCCTTTGGCAACGCATTCCAGAGCTTAACTATTCTCTGAGTGAAAAAACATTTTCACCTATTGGTTTTAAAATTATTATTGTAACTTCATCAAGTGCCCCCTAGTCTTTGTAAATCTTGATGCAGTATAAAATCGATCCACTTGTACCCATTCTTTACCACTCAGGATTTTGTAGACGTCATTCATATCTCCCCTAAGGCATCTATTTTCCAGGCTGAAGAGCCTACCTTCTTTAGTCTTTTCTCATATGAGAGGAGTTCCATTCCCTTTATCATCTTGGTCGCTCTTCTTTGGACCTTTTCTAGTGCTGCTATATCTTTCTTGAGATAAGGAGACCAGAACTGAATGCAATACTCAAGGTGAGGTTGTACCATTGAGCAATACAGAGGCACTATAACATTCTTTGCCTTGTTTACCATCTCTTTTCTAATAATTCCTAGCATCTTATTTGCTTTCTTAGCCGCCACTGCACATTGGGTGGAAGGTTTCAGCTTATTGTCCACAATGACACCCAGATCTTTTACTTGAATGCTGAATCCCAAGGTGGACCCTAGCATCTGATAACTATGATTTGGATTATTCTTCCCAATGTGAATCACTTTGCATTTGTCCACATTAAATTTCATCTCCATATGAACGCCCAGTCTTCCAATTTCCTAAGATCTTCCTGCAGTTTTTCACAGTATGCATGCATTTTAACAATTTGAACAGTTTAATGTTATCTGCTAATTTAATCACCTCACTTGTATTTCCAATATTCAGATCATTTATAAATAAGTTAAACTGCACCGGTCCCAGTACAGATCCCTGTGGCACACCAGTATTTACCCTCCTCCATTGAAAAAAATGGCCATTTAACCCTACCCTTTGTTTTCTGTCTGATAACCAATTCGTAATCCACAATTCAATATTGTCTCCTATCCCATGACTCTTTAATTTTCTCAGGAGCCTTTCATGAGGACCTTTGTCAAAAGCTTTCTGGAAATCTAGATACACTACACCAACCGGCTTGCCTTTATCCACATGGTTATTCAACATTCAAAGAAATCAAGTAAATTGGTAAGTAAATTAATGGAAATGGTTTTTAAATAGAGATTAATGAAGTTTCTGGAATCTGGTGGATTACAAGACTTGAGACAACATGGATTCACTAGAGACAGGTTGTCAGACAAATCAGATCAATTTCTTGGATTGGGTGACCAAAGAATTAGATAGAGAGAAAGTGCTAGATGTGGTGTATTTAGATTTTAGCAAAGCCTTTGACAGTGTTCCACATAGATGTCTAATAAATAAAGTGAGTGCCCTCAGAATGGGCCCCAAAGTGACAGACTGGGTGAGGAACGACTTGAGTGGAAGGCGACAGAAGGTAATGATCAATGGAGATCGCTCTGAGGAAAGGGATGTTACCAGTGGTGTGCCTCAAGTTTCAGTTCTTGGGCCTGTTCTTTTTAACATTTTTTGTAAGCATATTGCTGAAGGCCTGTCAGGTAAGATTTACCTTTTTGAGGATGACACAAGGAAGAACCTAACAAAGCTTGAAGAATTGTCTGAAATTTGGCAATTAAAATTTAATGCTAAGAAATACAAGACTGCAGAAATCCAAGCAAACGGTACAGTTTAAGGGGCAAGTGATAGTATGTGATGGTCTTAAGGTGGCCAAATAGGTGATGGCAAAAGCTCTAAGGATGTTTGGGTGCATAGGGAGAAGTATGGTCAGTAGGAAAAAGGAGGTATTGATGCTCCAGTATAAGACTCTGGTGAGATTCATTTAGAACATTATGTACAATTCTGGAGACTGCACTTTCAAAAAGATAAAAACAGGATGGAGTCATTCCAGAGGAAGACTACTAAAGTGGTCGGTGGTCTTCATCATAAGGCATATGGGGACAGACTTAAAGATTTCAATATGTATACCTTGGAGAAAAGGCATAAGAGGGGACATATGATAGAGACATTTAAATCTTGTGTTGAATACATATGCATGAGGCCAGTCTTTTTCAATTGAAAGGAAACTCCAGAGTGAGAGGGCATAGGATGAAGTTAAGAGGTGATAGGTTCAGGTGTAATCTAAGGAAATAATTTTTTACAGAAAAGATAGTAAACATAGAGGTGACAGAGAGAAAGACTGGGTCTGAATTCAAGAAAGAGTGGGACAGGCATGAGGGATCTCTTAGGGAGAGGAGGAGATAGCAGATGCTATGGATGCTACAGATGGGCAGACTGAATGGGCCATTTTACCTTTATCTGCCATCATGTTTCAATGTTTCTATGAATGGGAACAGATTCAAGAGTAACATAAGAAAATACTTCTTCCCAGAATGGGTCGTATATGTGTTGAACTACCTCCTAGTGAAAGTGGTGGACACAAAGACTAAATCTGAATTCAAGCCTTGACTGGTGGTATGTCGAAATAATACATAATAATCTTAGAAACTTGGTGCAGTGGTAAAGCTGAAGCCTCAGCACCCTAAGGCTCTGGGTTCAAACCTCCTTGTGACCCTGGGCAAGTGACTTAATCCCCCCATTGCCCCAGGTACATTAGGTAGATTGTGAGCATACTAGGACAGCCATAGAAAATGCTTGAATACCTGAATAAGTTCATGTAAACCAGGGGTAGGCAATTCCGTTCCTCGAGAGCCGGAGTCAGGTCAGGTTTTCAGGATATCCACAATAAATATGCATGAGATAGATTTGCATCTCAATGAGGAAGTGAATGCAAATCCATCTCATACATATTCATTATGGATATCCTGAAAACCTGACCTGGCTCCGGATCTCAAGGACCGGAATTGCCTACCCCTGATGTAAACCATTCTGAGCTCCCTTGGGAGAATGGTATAGAAAACGGAATAAATAGATAATTAAAGAGATAGGATGAGATAGTAGATGGCATGGATGGAAAGACTGCATGACCATATGGTCTTTATCTGTCTTCATTTTTATGAGTTATAAGTGAAGCACAAGAATAGTGAACATTATATATATATATATATATATATTTTTTTTTTGCAATGATATATATATATATAGAGAGAAGAATGAATAAGCACTGCAGTAATCTAAGAACATAAGAGTTGCCACACTGGATCAGACCAAAGGTCCATCTAGCGCAGTATCCTAATTCTAACAGTGACACTTCCAGTTCGCCTCTGACTGGCTTTCTGTGGTTCTCAGTAGTGAATGTTTTTATTTAGCATCCACCTTCCTGAACAGCTATTCATGTCAGTCTTCTTTCTGGCCTCAAAATGGTGAATTTTTACCATAATCTTTGTGTTACTGTATTATAGAAAAATTGCAGCTAGCAATTTTGATTTCAAAATGGTGTGTGATCTCATTCTGTTTTCTGCATTCTTGAAGTTATGCATTTATGGACATATGAAAGACTTTTATAATGAATGACCAGAGCAAAGAATGGCCCACTGAAAAACGACAGGATCACTGTATTTGCTATCTAAAATGCTCATTTCCCTGGGGTGGGAAGAAGGATTATTAGTGAATGAGAAAGGGGTTCAGAGCTGAAAGAGTGGGAGAATCTGTGTGAGGATGTAGGATTCAGGGCAGAAGGGGAACAAAGGCAAAACTCAACAGTACAGAACAGCAGGTATTGTGTATGAACACTGGTGATGAAATATTGTTTTGACCCTTGCTGACTTACAAGTGATTGTACTCATGGGTTGTTTTTTTTTTTTGGTTTTTTTACCTCTGGCAATATGCTCTATGAAAGTAGTATTAAACAAAATTCAAAAGAAATAATGCACAACAGAAAAAACTGAGGCCCCCTATTATCAAGCTGCATTAGAGTTTTCTATTGCAGGACGCTGCGGTAAAAGCTCTGACGCTCACAGAATTTCTTTGAGCGTCATAGCTTTTTCTGCAGCAGCCTGCAATACAAAACCCTAACGCAGCTTGATATAAGAGGGCCTGAATCAAAAACATATGTAATATTTGAGTCACTATGGTCCTCGCCCCTCCCCTCTTATAAAAAGACAGGGTCTCATGTACCAGTGGCGTACCTAGCATATATGACACCCAGGGCCCATCACTTTTTGAGCCCCCCCCATCTATATCAAAAATATGATTTTTAGTAACAATCCACATATCGCATAACAAGAGTGTACCTAGGAAAAGGCAGCATCTTAAACACTGCAGTGAGCACTAGAACACCAACACATACATTGTAAAACTAAACAAGCCAGATCCTGCAGTCAATGCCAACTGAAAACCATGTCCTTTTCATACACACAGAACATAGATACACCCTCGCCCAATATGGAATAATCACAAACTAAAAATAGAAATATGTAGACAAAAGTTAAACTGAACCACCAAGAAACCAGACTCTGCATACAATGCAACACCACAACACCACAAAAATAGTGACACATGTCCTCTAATACTGTGCAAAATATAAAGACAGTAGATGTAAATTTGAAAAAAACTGATACATAACAATCACCACTTTACAAATTAACAAATAAAAATAAAACATATAATGAGAAATAAGAAAATACCATTTTATTGGACTAATCCATTTTTCAATTAGCTTTCAGAGGCCAAATCTTTCTTCAGAACAGTACAGTATACTGCTGTTATGCTATTCTGTCCTAAGGAAAGAGGTTTAGTCCAAAAAATTGCCTTATTTCCATTTCCTATTTATAAACTTTTATCAATACAATTCTAAGTAAAGCAATAAAAAAATCTTTCTACCTTTTGTCGTTTTTGCTTTAATCATCTTCACTTTGCTCTCTTCTTTCTATACAGCGCTTGTCCTCTCTCCCTTCCATGCAACATCTGCCCTCTCTTTGCCCCTTCCACCCAGCTTCTGCCCTCTCTCTCTACCCGTTCCATCTACTGCTCACCCTCTCTCTCTTCCATATGGCATCTTCCCTCTTATGTCCCTTCAATAAACTGTATATCCAGGGTCCCTTCTCTCCTTTGCATATGATTCATTTCAGCTTCACCCCCTCTCCATTTTTTGTCTCCACCCCCTTCCCTATGCCATGGCATCTCTTTCTCCCCCTCCATGGTCTGGTATCTCCTTTCCTTTTTTCCTTTCCTACCTCCCAGGAACTTGGCATCTCTGGTTCCTCTCCCTTGTCTTCCTTCTCCCTTCTTCCCTCTCTCTCTCCAATTGGGTGCAGCAGCAGCATTTCTCTCCCCCCCTTCCCTGTACAGCAGTAGCATTTCTCCCCCTTCCCCTGTGCAGTAGCAGCATTTCTACCCCTGTGCAGCATTTCTTCCCCCCTTCCCTGTGCAGCAGCAACATCTCTTCCCTGCCCAGCATGTCTGGCCAGTTCCCCTGCTGAAAGCAGTGGGCGTCTACACCTCACACGATCCGCAGCTGCGTTGGAAGCCTTCTCTCTGACGTGACGTCAGAGGGAATGCTTCCGACACAGCCGCGGATTGCATACGGAGCTGATGCCCGTGGCTTTGAGCAGGGGAGCCAGAAGTGAAACAACCGCAGGAGGGAGCACAAGCTGGGATGGACACCACTGTTTACAGCAGGGATGCCCACACTTTTTGGGCTTGCGAGCTACTTTTAAAATGACCATGTCAAAATGATCTACCAACAATAAAATTTTAAAAAACACAAAGCACATTGTACGCAGAGAAAATGTTAATTATCATTTATATTCCGCGGATTTTCAAAGAGGCAGACTTTATGCAATGTCACCTCAGTAACAACTATACAAAAATAGACAAATATACCCCCTCCCTTTTTACTAAACCATGATAGTGTTTTTTAGCGCAGGGAGCTGCGCTGAATGCCCCATGCTGCTCTCGATGCTCATAGGCTCCCTGCGCTAAAAACCGCTATTGTGGTTTAGTAAAAGGGGGCCATAGTGCAAAATATAGACAGCAGATATAAATTCTCAAAACGGACACATTTTGATCACTAAATTGAAAATAAAATCATTTTTCCTACCTTTTTGTCTGGTGATTTCATGAGTCTCTGGTCCTTCTTCTGTAAAGCCAATATTTCTTTCTTTCTGCCTTTTTTTCTCCTCCAGCCCCCCCTTCTTTCTTTCTGCCTTTCTTTCTTTCTCCCCCTGGCCCACCTCTTTATTTCTGCCTTTCTTTCTCTCTCCCCCTGGCCCCCCTCTTTATTTCTGCCTTTCTTTCTATCTCCCCCTAGCCCCCACAAAGCCATTGTGCCAATTTCTCCACTTCCCCGATTCTTTCCCTACCCCCACCCCCAAGCCAGCAGCCGATTTCTCCCTGCTTCTTCCCCGAGCCAGGCCTGGTGCGTACAAGCGCTGGGCCCACAAGACTTCACCTCCGGCATCAGTTCTAACGGGGAGGGAGTTCCAGGCCAGCCAGCCAGCGATTGGCTGGCCCAGAACGTCCTCTCCGACGTTAGAATTGATGCCGGAGGTGAAGTCTTGTGGGCCCTGCACTTTTTCCCCACCCACCAGCCCGCCTCACCTTTTGCCTCCACCTACCACGCAGTTGCCGGCCAGGTTAAGGAGTGACTCTGCGGAGGAGCCGGTGCAGGGATGCAGTGATTAGACGGAGCAGCAGCAGAATAGGGAGGGTGGCCGGCTGTGCACCCCCTTGGGGCGTGCACCCGGGCTGGACCGCCCCCCTGCCCTCCCTTGGTACGCCACTGTCATATACCCTGGCATCTCCTAGCTGATTGCAAAGTGCTAGTGGCAGAGAATTTTTATTCAGAAAGGCACAACAGGGTGGCACATCTTATTTATTGGAAACTCTGTAAACATTACAACATCCCTGCACCAGAAAAGTATTGGGATCATGACCCTAAGAGAACTGTGGAAAATGAAGAAAGACGATATGATCACCTGGGACATCTCATCCCAACAGATGAAAAGCTGGATGCAAGAAAACTGGACATAGTAGTATAAGAGAAAAATACCAGAAAAGCATTAAGCAAAGAGGTGTCAGTCCCAAGCAATTGCTCTGTGAATCAAGTTTCAAGTTTCAAGTTTATTAGGTGACTTGATCAATCGCTTAATCAAACATTCTAAGCGATGTACACTTTAAAATTTACAATTATTAGAGAACAATACAATACGTACAAATACTTAAATAATGGTAAATTGCTCTTAATTTTAACATTACTAAACATAGGGTAAGGAGGGATGAAATACAATTCATAAAGTAAAGAAGAAACATTGAGGGAAAATACAAAAGGGAAATAGGTAACACAGGTATAACAAAGTAAAATATGATACTCCAATAATAAAATTATGTTGTAAAGGCATCTTTAAAAAGGAAGGTTTTTAACTCAGTTTTAAAATTTCCAAACTCTTTCTCCTCCCGTAAAAAAATAGGGAGGGCGTTTCAAGTCTGCGGTGCTGTACAAGAAAAAATAAATTGTCTCCTCGTATTAATAATTTTTAATGAAGGAATAGATAGCAGATTTTGTTCGCTAGATCGTAGAATTCTCTTTGCAGAATATGGAATAAGTAACCTAAATAAAAATGCAGGGGTCTTATTGTTTAGAGTTTTAAAAATAATTGTGCATAACTTATAAGTGATTCTATGAATAACAGGGAGCCAATGAGCCTTTTTGAAGAGAGGTGTTACATGATCAAATTTTTTAGACTTAGTTATTAATTTTATAGCTGTATTTTGTATAATTTGTAGTCGTTTTATTTCATATAATGCAATTCCTTTGAATAAAGAATTACAATAATCAATTTTAGACATCACCAAAGAGTGAATCAATGTAGTAAGTGATTTGGGACAGAGAAATTTAGAAATGGAACGAATTTTACGTAACCTATAAAAGGTAGTTTTCACAATGTTACTGATATGATCATGATAATTAAATTTATTATCAAAGATTACCCCTAAAATTTTTGTATTTTTAACTAATTGTAAGGGAGCGTTATGAATTGAAATTGGAGAAACAAGAGGAAAACTATCCTTCCAAGGAAATAGCATAACTGGTTTTTTTTTATATTGAGGGCCAGTCTGTTTCTATCTAGCCAATGATAAACACAGAGAAAGAGAGAAGATCCTCAAGTACTATGAAATATTGTTGAAGACCAAGGAAAAGTGGCAGAAAGATACTGAAATATTTCCCATCATTTTGGATGCCACGGGCTTAATCAAAAAGAATTTCTAAACATATCTAGATAGTTTAGCTATACATGTTACATCTTATAAACTCCAAAAAGAAGCTCTCTTTGGCACAAGTTTTATAGAGAGCATTAGCAGTAAATTTGAGAGACTGAGAAAAAGAGGAAGACAGGCAAAAATATCTGAAAAAGGTAGAGAGGCTGGTCGAGTAGTCAGAAAGCAAAAATGCAAATGGCCAACATGGTAAAATGGGGGGGTCAAGACATTTTTTAAAGATATATTAGTGTTAGAAAGATGTGCAAAGGTAGCATAAGACTCAAAGGTGAAGGGAAAAAATATGCAGAAGCTGATAAAGATAAAGCTGAATTGATTAACAAATATTTCTATTCTGTGTTCACAGCTGAAGCACTGGGAGCGGGACCACAGAAGACAAATGCAAATAGGCGGACGGTAGTAAACACCTATCACCAGCCTTTCCCCCTTTACATAAGAAATTTCTACCCATAGGGATTCCAAGATGTGTTTTGGTAGAATTTTTTGTCTATTCGATTCAACTTATAACACCACTCTCTTCTTCCTTATTGGCTGATGTGAAACCTGTATTCTAAGCAGGTGAATTATTACTGGACTAGTCTTTAACCCGTTACATTAACGGGTGCTAGAATATATGTCAGTCTGTCTTTATTTCTGTCTCTCTCCCTATCTCTGTCTTTTTATTTTTGTTTCTCTCCCTCCTGCTTTCTTTCTGTCTGTCTCTCTCCCTGCCCCTGTGCATTTCTTCCTTTCTTTCTGTTTCCCTCCTGCTGTCTGTCTTTCTTTATATCAGTCTCTCTCCCTGCCCTCTATGCAGCAGCAGCAGCATTCCCTCCCCCTCCATTTCCCTGTGCAGTTTGGGATTTTTTTTTTTTTTCAAGATGGTGCCTGGTTAGGTTTTAGGTTGTGTTGCCTCCCACCCTTTTTTTTTTGGTTACAGCAATCTCAAACAAAGAAAAGGCAAACTTGTTATAGAAAATTAAAGCAATAAACTGTGTACAGTGAGTGCTGCAAGAAAACGTTCAAGCCTTTTCCTTTTGTTAGAGCTGAGTATGTAAAACCGTACAAATCATCTTGAAGAAGTGCAGTGCAACAGCTATAGAACAGTAAAAACCATCTCCCACAGGTGAAGTTCGGCCAGACAGATCGGTGTGGAGTCCGGGCTTTTTTTAATTTTGAAATTGCCATGGCGGCTATCCTCAGTCGCAGCGGCGTGAGGTGGAGAGTAGGGGGGCCCGATGCCTTGCACGCTTTCGCTGCTCCCGCTGGCTTCTTAGCCCTTTTCGGCGTCTGCCCTCCGCCGACAGCCCTCCTCCCGGCAGCCAACACTCCGCGCATCCTGGAAGCGCGCATGCGCACTCGTGCCGCCACATCCTGACAGATCAGATCTCAGGGAACACATGGCGCGAGTGCGCATGCGCGCTTAGCGTTTTATTATTATAGATAATCCCTTCTCCCAAATGTTTATGGTTAGACTCCACTCATTCTGAAGCATTTAGCTGTATTGTACTCCAGTTTTGGAACTCTCTTCCTCAAAATTTTAAGTATGAAGGCTCTTACTTTAGATTCAAAACAGGCCTAAAGATGTGGCTGTTTAACCAAGCATTTGTTCTAAACGATCAGTGATTTCCATATGAAGTTTAGGACCCGTAATAGAGGTGGATTTGGTTGGCAGATTTCAGATTTTCTGACTCTCTCTCTCTAGCGTTTACTGATAACTTTTGGCTATGCTTACTAGAACATACTGTATATACTCGAATATAAACTGAGATTTTTGGATTTTAAAAAAGGCCCAAAAATGGGGGTCTCAGCTTATATTCAGGTCATTGTCCATCCTCCTCCCTCCCAGAACTGTTGCAGGCTTCCACCGGGCCTGCTGTAAGACCTTGTAGGCCAGTGGTGAGTAGGGACAGGAGAGTTCCCTCCCACCTCCTGTCCCGGCCGACTCGAAAAACTTTTACCCAGCCTCCTGCCTCCCCTGCATACCTTTAAAATCCCCGGTGGTCAAGCGGTGGGGCGGTACAGGAGGGATCCCTCCCACCTCTAGTCCCAGCCGACTGTGCCTTTCTTTACCTCCCTCCCGCCTCCTCCGCAATCCCCGGTGGTTCAGCGGTAAACTGGAGCAAGAGCGACCTTCTTGTGCTCCTGCCCCATGGAGAGCCACTAGTGATTTGCTGCTGCAAGTTCTATCATGGCATGTGCAAAACGAATCCACAATTAGTTAGAGAAAAAATTTTGTACTTAACCAATATCCTTAAATCAGTCAAAAATGAGCCAAATTAAATGTGACCTTATCAAGTTTTTAGACATGGAGGAAAAAAAGACTTCAGACACCTCGGACACTCCCCCTCCTTTTACTAAGCTGCGATAGAGGTTTCTACCATGGCCTGGAGTACTAAATGCTCTGATGCTGCTTCGATGCTCATAGAATTCCCTTGAGCATTGGAGCAGCATCAGAGCATTTAGCACTCCAGGACCACAGTAGAAACTTCTTTAGCGGTTTAGTAAAAGGGAGTGTATATTACACATTGGGGTTTTTTTTGTAAATCTTTATTGATTTTCAAACGTTAACAGTGCAATACAATTAATTTAAACTCACTTTAAATTTACAAATAATTCAGAAAACAATCATTTTCTCCCCCCTCCCCATAACTAATATAAGAAGAAGTACATATTTAATTTCAATAATATAGATAATTTAGTACAGCAAACCCAAATACATTCCCCTCCCCCACCTATCCATCCTGGATGTGTAAGGAAATCCAATAAAAGGAAAAGTACATGCCAGCTATTGTGTACACAGTGTCTTCACTGAGGCACTAATATCTTTCACTGGTCAAAAATCTCCATTCCCATTGAATTTTAATCTTTAATACTTCATTTTTAATTTTTTCTTATCTGGTGTTTTAGATACTCTTTATGCTGCTTATAAAAACTGAAAAACTGCAACTCAAAATGTTTCTAAATGTAAAATAACTTCTCTTAATTCCAACCAGAAGACGGTTCCTGAACAGACTAATATTCAAAGGGACATCACATGTTTAGTGGCTTCGATTAGACAAGTAACTTCCAAGGCAGTGAATTTTCTACGCACTGAGAGAGTAATCCTATAGGAAGCTGCTTGTACACATGCACATAGCGGTATTCCAGTCAGTTTTGAACATAAGGAAATGACCTGTTAGAAAGTACTTTATTTTTTATTTTATTTATTCAATTTTCTATACTGTTCATCCCAACTATAATTCTGATATTCCTTATTGCATTTGAGGCCAACTTTTCAGGCATAAAATAACTTCATTCATGAGAAAAGCTAAAAAAAAAGATGCCCATTATATATCATGCAACATTTTTCATTACTGACATTATGGGCTCTTTTTACTAAAGGTGGGCTAGCGTTTTTAGCGCACGCCGGATATTACTGTGCGCTACACCATGCGCTAAACGGCTAGAACTAACACCAGCTCAATGCTGGTGTTAAGGTCTAGCGTGCGCGGGAATTCAGCACGCACTATTCCGCGCGCTAATGCCCTAACACATCTTAGTAAAAGGAGCCCTATATAATGAAAACTCCTTATTTCAAAATATCTGCTAGTTCACCTTTCAAAACTGCAGTTAAAGTTCTTATAATCCGAGAAAGCAGACATAAGGAGCTCAAAAATAAACCACTTATCTTTTGTGAGGCATTCTTCATTACAATCACTGTTACATGGTAATTCAAAAATGTAGCGCTGTCTCAAGGATGTCTATTAATTAAGTCCTTAAGTCCTAAGTCCAACAGAACCCGTTTCGCCCCACCATAGGGGCTTCATCAGGGTAAAGAAGTCAGATCATACTCTGCATGCTGTAACAAAAGCTTGCAGAGTATGACCTGACTTCTTTACTCTGATGTTTTTTTGAGCTTTTCTCTTGAATAAAGTTATTTTATGCCTGAAAAGTTGGCCTCAAATGCAAAGTCGGGATGGTGAAACAGCACTTTAAAAAAAAGAAAAAAAAGAATAGATTTAATTAAATCAAAGGTTATATTAAAAATTTATATTTAAAAATGAGTATTTAAATAGAAATTTTTACTATAATCTTTGATTTCAATAAATCTATTCATTTTCAAAAAAAGTGATTAGAAATTGTTAAAAAAAAGTAGAATTAAAATGATAAAGATTGATAATAGACACAGTCAATAAAATTATGAAGGTTTTTTGATCGATGAAAGATACCCCAACCACGTTAAACTGAAGGAGAAATCAATGATCCTTGGTGTGGTATTCCGAGATCTTTTTCCTTCAGTTTAGCATGAGTACAGCATTATTAACCTGTTTTGAGGATCTGATATTGCTCCTTAACACCAATTACTTGTTCATTATTAAATTATATTGCATGCACAATTGACCTTAGTCTACAACTTGCACATGCAAATTTGCACACTAGCCGCACATGTGGGTGCACAATTTTCCAGAATTAGGTGGTTGGTGCACACTATCAGTTAACACAGTGGCTTAGCAATTAGTTTATGCTAATCCTATTTCTAGACTATAAAGAAAGCAATAATTGTTTGTAGGTAGAAGCTCCGTGTCCAAAAATTGCTTTTACAAACTTCATCTAATTCGCTCCATAACTTCTGTTGCTGAATCCTCTTCAATCCAAATTCTAATTCACTCTCTAATCATTTCACACATAGACTACTGCAACTCTCTTTACCATTGTATAACTCAAAAAGAAATACGTAGACTGCAACTGATCCAAAACATCGCAATCAAACTCATTTTCAAGGCCAAAAAAATATAATCATGTTACCTCACTTTTTCGAGAGTTACACTTGTTACTGGTCTTCCATCGAACTACATATACAATCCTTCTCCTAACTTTTAAAATCAAGGCCTCTCATTCCACATGCTCCTTCTAGAGTCCTTAGATCTACGAATCAAAATCTATTGACAGTGCCTTCAATCAAAGACCTTTACTATACCAGAAACTCCATTTTCTCGGTAGTTGCTCCCTCGCTCTGGAATGCAATGCTATTCCATCTTTGCAATGAAAATTCCTTAAGTAAATTTAAAACAAATCTCAAAACATTTCTCTTTAAAGATGCCTACCAATAACTGGGGGAGAGGGGGGGAAGCTTTTAAGAAGCGACATCCCTGTTTCCCTTTCGTTACTCCCCTTCCCTCTACCCTTCCTTTTATTTCTATTTATCATTGTAATTAAAACTTCCCTATCCTCCAAAACATCTCATTTCTAATCAGTCCTAATTCATTATAGTTTTAGGTTTACCCTCTTTTTATTTTACCCCACCCAAATCACAAATAATATTAGATCTTTTTAATTTTTAATATTGTAAACTGCCCAGATACTTGTGATGGTCGGTATATCAAGCCATGAATAAACTTGAAACTTGAAACCCTAAGGATTTTCATGAAATGGGATGAATTTAGGGTTTTGGGGTGTGAGAAAGCACTTTAGCTAGGTTTGGAGTTTGGCAAAATTCATCTGGGGGATATTTCAAATGTTTCCACCTCCACCTTCAGCCCATTGGTCATTCATTCATAATAAAACTTAGAAGCGTAGCCAGCCAATAGGCTGCAGGGAAAAGCAGGACTGAACATTGCTAAGGCACTATCTCTGTAGCTATTGCTCCCACCTTCCCCTGCAGCCCAATGGTCGCATATTGCTTAAGAAGCTTAAAGACAGTGTCTCTATAGCTACTGCTCCCACCTCTCCTTGCAGCCCATTGGTCAGACATTCTTAAAGAACCTAGCCAGCCAATAGGCTGCAGGGAAAAGCAGGAACTGAAGATTGTTAAGGCACTGTCTCTGTAGCTACTGCTCCCACCTTCCCTTCAGCTCATTCACCCTACTTCTCTGAGCAAAGATGGTCTTCCAGGTAGTGTATGTGTTAACTCAGTAACAAATGGAGCAAGGGATATAGCTTTCAGTTAATGGATGGATTCAGCAGATAATGCAGCACAGTTAACACCACCTGAAGTTGCATTAAATGTAGTTTAAAAAAATTTTCTCTCCATGAGCTGATTGGCAAAGAGACTTTGTAGAATTTATTTGCCATTCTTAATGGAATTTTGATATGAAAGGAAAGAGAACTATAAAAGGTAGGACCTTTAGGTTACATTTTCCTCCTCCCAATATGGACCTTACCTTTGGGAATCAATTTAAAATAAAAGTTAGACTCTACCATATAAAAGTTAGACTATACCATTACAAATGATATAGAAGAAAAACAGGTGGTCAGATCAGAAGTAGTTGTGAAGGGAATGGCTACAACAGATGGCTGATATATTGACAAGAATGAAAGAGCAAGAGAGCAGTATCCCAGGCCCAGTCTATCATAAAAACCCAAGTTCTATGAGGAAATTGGGTGGCTGATGCAGAAAGATACCAGACAAAAACACATGATTAACAAGTATTCTGCATAGATGGGAGGAGTGGCCTAGTGGTTAGAGCTGCTGCCTCAGCATCCTGAGCTTGCAGGTTTGATCTCACTTCCAGGTTACGGGGCCAGGAAGTGGCATCAGAGAGAAAGCCAATGCCAGTGCAAACAGCAGGCCACGCTGATGAAGATTTAAAGAGGTATGGGGGTGGGAAGGGAGGGCGCAAATGTGGCATGGGAATGCAGAAGGAGCGGGGGGGGGGGAGGACAGAGAAGAGGACGTGGAGGGGGCACCTCTTACCCTTGCTATGCCAATGACCAGTACTGTGCATGTGTCCAAAAATGAAAGTGCCAGCATACATCTGCACATGAGCCAAGATGTTTTATTGCACATTATTATCAGCCTTGGAAAAATTTTATGTGCAAACAATTTATGTGCAGAATAGAGATTCAAGTGCAGATGTGTGCCGGCACTTTCATTTTCTTCAGATATGCGTAAAGTGAAAGCGCCCTTACCACATAATCTTTGCATGCATCATGCAGATTTTCCCTGATGACCATGCAAATTCTGTGCAAGTTGAATTTGCATCTTAGCTTACTACATCGCCATGGAATATTCTATCTTTGATCTATCAGTAGAAGTCATATAGTTAGTCATTGGTACATGGCTCTAGCGTGTGGCTTACTGCACCAGTCTCTAAGGACTTGAGCAGAAGATCAGGTGGCAACTGGACACACCTTCACAGTGACATAAATTAAATCTGAATCCCAGTAATAGGGTTTGCTTGAAGCAAATTGTTACACTCTACTATTTATCTTCCTCCCTGAATAGACAGCCTTCTGATGTCTTGAATAGTTAACAGACCTTAAAGCCCATCCCTTTTATTGCTATTGATCGGCTGCTGATTTCAAAGGCTTCAGGAGGCAGCCAGGGTGCTCCATTCAATCTAGCATTGTCCTAAATCCCCCAGGGGCATATGGAAAAAAAGTATTCATTCCTCACAATTTCAGTGAGCAAGTATTGAATTATAAATTATAATTCAAGTCCATTCTCTGCTAGAGAAAACAAAGCAATGTATTGTCTGAAGCAGCCAGTGTATCTGAAATCATTAGAATGCCCTTGCAATGCACGCTAGATTATGTTGGGTTGTTTCTTTCCAACTAGGAGAGCTTTATACTATTCAGGTAATGGCAGTTCAAAGACCTTTCTGATCTCATTAGCAGAGGCATTATAATAAGTTGGAGAACATGCAATTCATTTCATTGTTAATCATCTTGATTAGTCTAAATAAACTGTTTCAATCTAGCCATTATAGTAAAAGCTGGCGGCAAAAAAAGTCTACTGTTTGTGGAAAGGCTACAGAGGGTCACATTTTCTTCTTTCCAAGGGATGCTGTTTTAAAAAGGTCTTCGCCAAACTGTTTACAGATTTGTAAAGCAGAGATAGTTTATCCTTGACATGGTTGATGATTCAAGAATTTGACCTCTGGTTCATTCAACCTTTCACCCTAGTAAATGCAAAGCTCAAGCTTAAACGGGTAAGATAGGAACCAGAATCTGGCTTTTCTGAACTGGAATAACTTCCTCCATCCATGCCACCCCTGATCATACTAATTAGCTCCTTAAAAGGTAACCTGCTGAGTGAAAAGGTACCAAAAGTGGGGTATGTAACTTATTTATACTACAAGATAGAGTTGTTAAGTCATAAGAAGATTGTGAAAAATTGCAAAAGGACCTTACGAGACTGGGAGACTGGGCATCAAAATGGCAGGTGTGAGCTAGTTCAAAGTGATGCATGTGGGAAAGAGGAATCTGAACTATAGTTACATGGTTCCATGTTAGGAGTCACTGCTCAGGGAAAGGATCTAGGTGTCATCATTGATACATTGAAACCCTCTGCTCAGTATGCAATAAAAGCTAAGAAAAAAAAAATAAAATGTTAGGAATTATCTGGAAAGGAATGGAAAACAAAAATGAGAATGTTATAATGCCTTTGTATTGATCCATGGTGGAGCCACCCCTTGAATACTGGGTTAAAATCTAGTCACCACATCTCAAGAAAGATATAGTGGAATTAGGAAAGGTACAAAGAAGGGTGATGAAAATGATAAAGGGGATGGGATGAGTTCCCTAAGAGAAGAGACTAAAGTGGCTAGGGCTCTTCAGCTTGGAGTAGAATGGATAGGGCGTCCAAGTTACCCATTCTAGAAGGCAGACTTTTTGGCCTGTCCTGGTTTTTAAATTATATCCCAAAGCAGTGTAGTATTTGTAGTCCATGATTCTATCCATTGAGATCAGTGCTGCAGAATTTAGAGAATGACACGGTGACAAAATTCATCACCGTTCCCGTCCCCGCGGATAATCGCGGGAAATAATCCCATGTCATTTTCTAGTATCTATTTCAACCTCAGTCCTTCTACACCAGCATTCTTCAAAGCAAAGCTTGCAGGTCAGTGGTTGTGGCCATTCATACTCTGATTCTTCCCTCTCTCCTTAAAGAATGACATGAAGATGGTTTCCCGCGGTTATCCCGCGGGGACGGGAACGGTGATGAATTTTGTACTGCAGATCCCATAATGCAGTAGGATGAGGTTGGCAGAAATCTAGAATTGGCCAAAAAGTTTCCCTTCTAGAATGGGTAACCTAGTCATCCTAGAAGCAGAAGATATGGACTGCAATGAAGTTATTAAGTAGTAAATATAAAACAAACCAGAGAAAATATTTCTTTACTCAAAGTGTAATTACACATAACTTAAATTAGCCCTGGAATTTTATAAACAACACCATACAGCATCTATAGATTCAAACTGACATATAACAAAACGTTTAAAAAAATCATAGCTTTCCAAATAAATATCTTATACCCTAGAAAAAATGTGGTTATATTAACTGTGATTGTATAATGGACTCCATACTTTTTTAAATTTACATAAGTTGCCAGACCTTATTATAGCAAAGACTTTTTTGTATTTAACATATAAGCACATCATAAATTAGATGACTGAGATATATTTTCCTAGTTTTCCACTTTCAATCTCAAGTTAACATTATCTTTAATTGAGGTAGCTTGAGCAAGCTGGATAGTATTTATATATTTATTTAGTATTTATATATCACTTAATGAGGGAATTCTATAATCGGTGCCAGTATCAGCAACCGCTTAAGAAGCAGCCACTGATATGTCAATCACGAACCAGTGCCAATTATAGAATTTCTCTTGTTTTTTATACCAGCACCTTAAATGTAGGCCCGCATTTTAGAATTAAGGTAACAGGCCATGCCTAGGGGTGCCTAAGGACGCCTAAGACAACTTCCAGCATAAGCCATGCACATGCCAGCCTTAGGTGTTCTTATGCACTCCTAAATGTTTCTGTAAGCGCAACACTGGTGCCATAAATGAAGGCACTGTTCAGCACCTCCATTTTTTTATTTTTTTAATAGAAAATATGCTTCCAGATTGATTGGTTAGCTGGCAGTAGGGTGCCCTACTGCCGGTTAACCTTCAGTGCATCTTCGAGAATTTCTCTCTAAGTGATTTACATTCAGATACTTCTCCTTGTCCTGGTGGGCTCACATACTGACTAATGTATTTAGGGCAGTAGAGTGTTGGGTGATTGACCAGAGTCAAAAGGAGCAGTGCTAGGCTTCAGTCTTCAGCCTTGGGGGTCCTGGGATTGCAGACCTAGCCACTAGGTCACTCCTCCTCCTCCTCCATTACAGCTTAAGTTTTCCTCCTTTTGATACCATCTGAGAACTCCAAAACCAATTTATTGGTGTTATTTTTAACCTGCTGCATATCTTGAGGTAGACCATTCATCTGGGGGCTAATGCTTTCCCCAGACCCATCAGTTTCCCAAGTAACATCTAAAGTAATAAAAGCTGGTTGTTTTAGTACAAATTATGGTAACAGCAAGCCTGATCAATAAGTTCTACTGCCTCATCATGTCTTCTTATGTCCACCGTCGAAACTCCTTCCACTGGGGTTGCCATTTCCTCCACCAAGTCTAAGCTGCATACAGCTGCTTTAGCAAAGATCCTTGCATTCTTGCTTGGATAACAACACCTCACAATTATATAGTTTAATCATTAAAATGGTCTAGCATACGCAACTAGCATTTGTTTATATTAAAACACTTCCTTCAGTGTGAAGGGCTTGGAATCATCATTAGTTTATGAAGAACAGAGCTCATTTTTATGTAGGTGCTCTGGGAAGAATGTGTGGCCAAGAATGACCAGAGAAAGTCAAGCAATCAATCCACCCTCTATTTACAGGTAGTATTTTGTACTCTGTTTAAAACAAAAGATTATGTGAAATATAAGTGTTTTAAAATAAATAAATAGATTGCTTAACCATCTACAAATCCACACAGAAAAAAGGACTTCTATTTCAATGAAAGCTTGATATTTCAAAACATGTTTAAAAAAGGGCAGACAGTAATTCTGTTTGCAGATAATGCACTGATGAATCAAAGCAGGGTGATAAACCTGATACTGTCAGAGTGCTTTGCTATAATGGTTCTCTGTGCAGTGCGGCAAAGACTTTCAGAACTCCTGAAAGCTTTTGACAGATTATTGTCAGTTGTGATTCTTTGTTTTATGTGGAGTTATTATTCCATCATGGTACATGAAATAGGTGTTATAGCTATTCTAAGGACCTACATATCTTTCTGAACAATCATCAGTGTTACAGTTATGCCTTTTATATTCTGCTAATTCCTGTCGATTTTTTTTATTTTTATTTTTTAATGATATTTATATACTGTCTATCAAAGTTATCTAAGCAGTTTACAAGGAGCAGCATGGGATTTGAACCCATAACCAAGGTGTTGAGGCTGTTATGCTAACCACTCCACCACTCCACCTTCCATAGTCTTTTGATGGTTCTAGCCTTATGCTGAAACTTGGATCCTTGTTGGGACATATCGCTTTTAATTAATAAATTGATATTTGGTTATTAGGACATCTCTCTTGCCTTCTTTGTTGGTTGTTCATTACAGTGAGGCAAGTTCTTCTTTTTGCTTGCCCATTTGAAGGGCATCACTGGTGTTGTAAGCTTTCCTGGTACTGGATAGCAAACATGCCAGTGGAGGAACGATTCCAATGCTGATTTTTGAGGTGCCGGTAGGTACCTTGAAACTCAATTTGAAAAGTTGTTTAAACAGCATTTTTTTTACGGAGCTTGGGCGCCTACTTGCTGAAACAATAAATTAGGTCCAGCACATGTGACCAAAAGCGTGAGCACTTTCACATTGATTGTAGAGCCTGGACATAAAGCATACAACACCAGTGATGCCCTTCAAATGGGCAGGTCACAAATCCTGCGGAGAATATAATATGTATGCCACCTCTTTAAATTGCTATGAATTAGCTGGAGACGAGTTTTTCCCCCGCTATTGTAGCAACCTTTGTAAAATATATAAGATCCTCAGCGGCACCACTCAGGACTCAATATTGTTCATCGTCCTAAGCTTTACGTGTCTACTCTTTAAATTGTTCATCTTGGACATCCACACCCCAATAAAATATATGCATTTCAACATAGAACCACCTGCAAGTCATCTTGGGTGGTCTACGTGACAGTGTGTCCCTGCAAAGTTTTATATGTGGGTCACACTACTAGACAGGTGAAAACTAGTCTAACAGAACACAAGAGCAAGATACATACTTCAGTGATGACATCTCCTTTGGTACAGAACAAACAACAAAGTAAGAGTACTTGCCTTATGGGAAGAGTACAAACAGAACAGAAAAAGGCAAGAGAGATGTCCTAATCAACCAATACAAAACTTTATTGTTAAAAAATTCCAACAAAGATCCTTGTTTCGACATCCAACGATGCCTTCATCAGGGGACACTTAGTAATCTTGGTAGAGGAATGGATGAAAAAAGCTGTACACAGAACAAAGTAGCTGGCATCAAATGCTGTCGCTCGAAAGGATCCTTGTTGGGACTTTTTAACAATAAAGTTATATATTGGTTGTACTTCTGAGGGTGCTGAAGGAACTTAGGGAAGTTCTGGTGGCTCCGCTGACTGACCTTTTCAATGAGTCTCTAGAGTCAGGAGTGGTACCAGAGGACTGGAAAAGGGTGGATGTGGTCCCTCTCCACATAAGTGGAAGTAAGGAAGAAATACAGGTCAGTAAGTCTGACTTCTATGGAAACGCTTTTAAAACAGAGAATGGTGAGGTTTCTGGAATCTTATGGATTACAGTACCAGAGACAACATGGATTCACTAGAGGTAGGTCTTTCCCCTCACTAAAAGGAGTTACCTACATTGGAAAATTAGGGAAATCTCTTCACTTCAAAACTACAGAGCTTTGGAATAATTTCCCTGTCCAGCTGCACAACCTGGGCTCTTTCCATCTATTTCAAAGACACCTGAAAACTTGGCTAATTTAAAAAATGTAAATTTCTGCTTTCCCCTACCACCAACTCCCACTGTACTTCCCTTTTAGTTTTTGTAAACCGTGTCGAGCTCTATATTTATAGAGAAGATGCAGTATATAAGCTTAAGGTTTAGTTTAGTATTGATGCCCCTGTATAAAATTTTGGTGAGACCTCATTTATTCAAAAAGATATAAAAAGGATGGACTCAGTCCAGAGGAAGGCTACTAAAATGGTGCATGGTCTTCGTCATAAGACATATGGGGACAGACTTAAAGATCTCAATCTGTATACTTTGGAGGAAAGGCGGAAGAGGGGAGATATGATAGAGATGTTTAAATACCTATGTGATATAAATGTGCATGAGTCGTGCCTCTTTCATTTGAAAGACAGCTCTGGAATGTGAGGGCATAGGATGAAGTTAAGAGGTGATAGGCTCAGGAAATACTTTTTTTACAGAAAGGGTGGTAGATGCATGGAACAGTCTCCCAGAAGTGGTGGAGCCAGAGACTGTGTCTAAATTCAAAAAGGCATGGGATAGTCATGTGAGATATCTTAGAGAGAGGAAGAGATAATGGTTGATATGGATGTGCAGACTAGATGGGCCATTTGGCCTTTATCTGCCATCATGTTTTTATGTTTCACTCTTTAGGACATCTCACTTGCCTTTTTCAGTTCCTTTGGTACCACATTGTTCAAGTTTCCAACACCGCTTTGAAGACCTTAGGTGGTTTGTTATTGAGTCCATCTCGGACATGTTCAATGGCAATAAAAGACATTACATACAATTGCAAGAGCAATATTGGATCTTTGAATTAAACATAATATTGGACATAAGCACCAAGATATTAACTAGACATGCCACGGAAGAGCACGGCTGAGGAGAAGCCAGGCAGTGCCCAAGGATTGCACTTTGGTTTCTCTTAATGTCAACTTTTTGTTGCTGAGCAAGGCCTCTTAGCTTGTGCTCACCCATCCAGCAGTGACAAAGCCTTTCCTGAATAACTGTTCTGAGAATGCTTGTCTCTGCCATGTCTAAAACCAGCTATTCATGGCAGATAGCTCAAAAATTTGAAGTATTTTTCGTACTGACCTTTTATTCACAGGGTGGTAAACACTTACCATCACAGTCTGAGCTGTGATAACAGTGTTCTGTTATTCAACAGAAAGATAATTTTACTGCATGTATTCTGTTCTGTGTAATAAATCGAGCTTAATTCTATCTCGCTGCAGTAGACCATATGAAATGTTTCGAAAGGGCTGAATACACTCTTGCTTTAAACAGTGGAATTGTTTCAATTCAGGATTCAATTTTGGATGCCATTTACCTTCTCCTATCTCTTAAAATTGTTGAGTTCCTGTGGTCATGCTGGCAAAAAAAAAGAGTGCTAGGGGCAAGAAGCAAATTTTAGCCTGTGATTTCTCTACGGTTAATATCTCATCTCCATAGCGAGAAATTGCTCATCAAAATGCATGGTACCTTCTGTGCTACAAAATCATCAAACTTGCTCTCTTTTTGAGCTTAAGCATTTTTTTTTTTTTGATATCTCAAAAAGTTTATACCCCTCCCTTTTTTACAACACCGCAATAGCGGTTTTTAGCGCAGGCAAGCGCTGATCCCAATGCTGTTAGGAACACTATGAGTGTCGGGAGCAGTACAGAGTATTCAGTCTGAGGTCTTTTCCCACCTTTTGTAAAAGTACTTAGTCAGCTAATGGTACATGCAATTTTAATGAATATTTGTGACATTAACATGGACGATTGAAAGGTTTTGAAAAATCATTGTTGTTGTTTGTCATTTTTGTTACCTTAAAATATGGGCCAGGAAAATAGAAGTGTGCAAAAGCCTACTGAGCAGAGTACTAAAAAAAAAAAAAAAAGCTGACACCTTCACTAAACTTATATATATAGTAATTGTCTTTATGGTTGCTGCTTTTTATGTGTTTGAAATTTTCTGTTCAGCTCATTAGCACTCAGCACTGTAGTTCTTCTATACCTTAGTTAACGTAATTTCCTGCCCCTGGAATAAATGAGTTTCGGTAGCCCAGACAAAACATAACTGTGTTGAAGACGAAATCTGTTGCTACTGCCTTTGTGCAATGTAGGATTGTTAATTATGCCTTAACAATGTGTACAGTGTACTCGGGTTCGGCATTATTTAACTGCTGTCAAGAACGCCGCCGCCATCTCTATAGGTAGAGTGGTCGGGTTGCTGGCGATTGAATACACGGTAAGAAATGGAAGGCTGTTTTTGTGTCTTATTTATATGAATTTGGGGCACTTAGAGGGCTATAATAATGTATACTATTGAATATAAACTTTTGTTGTTCCCTAGGGGATTATCCTTGATAAAGCTAATTTATAGCGAAACATGTCGGTATGACAATCCCTGGGCCAGAGACCACATGATAAAGAGCTAAGTATAGCTTTTTAAATACTATATTAATATATAAAAAAAACTTTAACAAAAGTAAAAAACGATATAAAAATGATTGAATTAAGTTAAGATAGGACCCGATGAAGATTTGACATGTAAAGCTTGGGGCAATGAGATTGAATTGAGCCCTAAGTGGTGCCGCTGAGGATCCTTAAGAACATAACATTAATATGTATGCATGAGGGTATATCAAGGTAGTAGAATTTATGCTATCTTTGGAAGAACGGTTAACAATGTGGGGCCATAAGTATTCCTATTGCCAAAGCAGGGCTGGGATTAATGTGGCTATACTCTTTTCACCATCAGGATTGAACATTTCAGGTCTCTTGAGAGAAGGTCGTGATAAACATATTTCTTATTGTGTAGTATCACTCGATGTTTCAGGGGCATTCAATACTGTAAATTTGAATCTACTGTTGTTGAAACTGTGTAAGTTAGGAATAGGTGGAGAGGTTTTGTCCTGGCTCTCAGCTTACTTGTTAGGAAGGTCTTTTGCAGTGAGGAATGGTCAGATGGTATCAGATGTGAAGGATGTAAAAAAAAGGAGTGCCTCAAGGATGTGCTCTTTCAGCTCTGTTGTTTAATTTATATCTGGCTACGCTAGGAAAAAGATTTCGAGAACTAAGGGTGTATTATCGATTCTATGCAGATGATATTTTGGTTTTCTTCCCTATTGAAAATGGAATGTTGGAAGATGGGGAAAGATATGACTAAGTGTACGAGGGCTGTTCAAAAAGTATCAGACCTTTATTCATAAAAAATACTCGTAAATACTCGTTTATTCATAAAAAAATACTCATATTCAGATATAACAATCTTATACTAATCTCCTTCAAAGTAGTCCCCTTGGGCTGCCACACCCTTTTCCTACGGTTCTGCCACTGTCAAAAGCAGCGCTGGAACGCCTCTTTTGAGATTGCTCGCAACTGGTCTGTCGCATTCTGCATGATGTCTTCTCTTGACTGAAATCTTGTCCCTTTCAGGGGCATTTTCAGCTTGGGGAAAAGCCAGAAATCATACATAGCCATTTCGGGAGAGTAGGGGGCCTGAGGAATCACAGGCGTGTTGTGTTTGGCCAGGAAACTTCCTATCAAATGTGAAGAAAGGGCAGGTCCGGCCGTTTGCATCTCACAGTGTTACGAAGGTGACACATAACCTCTTGGTAGTACCCCTTGGTGATTTGATGATCTTGCATCACCAGGGTCCTCACTTGGTCAATAATAATCTCATTTCTGGATGTTGAGGGCCTACCAGAACGTGCTTCACTCTCCACTGATATGCGGCCATCTTTGAAGAGGTTGTACCACTCCTTTATCTGTGTGGTGCCCATTGCTTCATCCCTGAAGGCCTGTTGAATCTTGTGGATCATTTCCATTTGGGAATTGCAAAGCGTTACACAAAATTTAATGCAGTAGCATTTAATTTTTTCTGTCATTTTGTCAAAAATGAAAATTGGACGATACTCACACTTCCTCACTCATCGGCGGTCTGCTGGCAACTAACAGCTTCTGTAGGCAGGAAAAAATTCAAGCATGCGCATTAGAGTCGCTTACATATGTGCACCAAACCACGCCTCCCTAGCTTTATTTGTTTACGCAAGAAAAATTAAGGTCTGATACTTTTTGATCAGTCCTCGTATGAGTGTAGTGAATGAGGCTGGATGAACATAGGTTGCAATTGAATATTGGGAAGTCTGAAGTAATGGTAGTGAGTGATGATGATGTGGAAAACCTTCCAACTGAAATCCAGGTTCAAAAACAAATTTGCAGGTTAGAAGGGAGATGGTGATCTTAGGTGTCTGTTTAGATCACACTCTTTCAATGGGAAGACAGATTCTCAGGGCGGTTATTCACACTTATGGACACTTTCTCGGTTAAAGCCAATGCTGTTGCCATACGACTTTCATTTGGTGGTATAGGCATTGATTTTGACACGCCCAGATTACTGTAATATGCTTTCTTTGGGAATGACTAAAATTAGATATAAAGCATTACAGCAATTGATGAATTCTACTGCAAGTCTGATCTCGGGAATCTCACGCACAGAACATATTACCTCTGTGCTAAAAGAGTTGCACTGGCTTCTAGTGCCGCAAAGGATTTGTTATAAATTATTGTCAAGTGACACATCAGAGTTTGTATGGATCTGTTCCTTTGAATTTTCAATCTTTGTGGGAGGTGTTATCAGCCGAGGAGGAACTTAAGGTCTGAGGATACTATGAGATTAACCTCTGAAACGGAGAAAACTGTCCGGTATGTTAAATCAGGGTGACAATGTTGTCCATAGCAGGGATCAAATTTTGGAATTTCCTCCCTGGTATCCTGAGAACTTTGTTCTGACCGCTTACAATTTATGTTTATTATTATTTATATACCGCACTTCACTTTAACATCAGTGCGGTTAACAAAGAAAGATGTTTGTGGAGGATTTTTTTTTTTTTTTTAAACTACCTGGTGGATTTATTTTAAGAATTTTAAGCTGTTGTTATTGCACTTTATATATAGTGATGGCTAATGTGTAAATTTTTAAAGCTCTCAAAACTATTTTTAGGTGATGAGATTGCTATGTAATTACAATGTTATTTGAATGCACTTTGTAAATGTATTGTGTGTGAATTATTATGAATGATTTTCAATTGTTAACCACTTAGTTTTAGGTGGTCTAGAAATATTATAAATAAATAAATAAATAAATAAACAGTGCCCACTGGTACCTAACTCCTAGACACTGCTCGGCACAGTTGTCAATCAGAGAATCACACCTATTGGGGTTTAAATGGGCTTAGTTGCCACTAAGCGTCCTAGTGGTAAGTGCTAGTATATTAGGCCATGGGTTTCTTGGCCTAATTTCCTGGCACCTAACACAGACACCTAAGTCATACCATGCCTATTCTCTGCCCCTAACTGTGCCCACTTTTCAGGTAGGTGTTGTTAGGCGTGGGTAGGCACCCTGACTTACCGTATATACTCAAATATAAACCAGGATTTTTGGGCCAAAAAGTGGCCCAAAAATGGGGGTCCTGGTTTATATTCGGGTCAATGCCCCCTCCCAGAATTTTTAAGGCCGCACCAGGCTTTATCTCCCCTCCTCCTCCCTGCCCTATCTTCATACCTCTGCTGATCTCGTGGAGGTGCAGCGGGTCCTCTGCCGATCGCTGGTGGAGGTGCAACGGGCAGGAGCAAGCTTTCCAAACTCCTGCCCTGCTGCGTGATCCAACTTCGCCATCTGAGCTGCATGAGCAGCAGTGCAATTTGGCGCTGCTTCTCGGCGCTGAGCAGCTTCCTTACTGGGCGCAGAGCCAGATAGGGGAAGGGAGGATGGAAGGGTGCTGGGTGCAGAGTCTGACAGGGAGGGTAGGAAGGAAGGGTGCTGGGCGCAGAGCCTGACAGGGCAGTACACTTGAATATTAAGCCGCCATATTTATATTTGAGCCAACCATTTTTCCTCCTTTTTAGGGGGAAAAGGGGGGTCCCGACTTATATTTGTATCGACTTATATTTGAGTATATACGGTTGTTATCTCTAGGTGCCACACGGAATTCCATGTGCAACGTTAATCAAATGTTTTTTAATTTATTAAAATTCATTTTAATGGCATGGTCAATTACCATGCCAATTAAACTAATTAAAAAATTAAGTTGCATGTGGATTTCAGCTAGATGCCACTGGGTATCCCTGATAAGAGGCCAATCAGAGTTGTAGGCCACTCCCAGTGCATCCCAGGATGCACTGGGAAGGCCTGCCATTATGAAGAGACAGACTTATGTCTCTAGAGGCTTTGTTTAAATCAGTATATCAACCTGGCAGATCCAAGTTTCAAGTTTTCAAGTTTTATTAAAATTTTGATGTATCACAATATCATTAATTCAAAGCGATTTGCAATTGAAAACAGGGTCTTAATTATTAACTACAACAGATACACACGAACATGACGTACTGATACATAATAACAACAACAACAACAGTTTATATACCGCAGGACCGTGAAGTTCTATGCGGTTTACAATGATTAAAAGGTATTACAGATTGAGTGGAATAAACAAAGTTCAGATTTAGTGAATAACAGTTCTAAAGATCATTTGTTGAGGACTAAGATTGTATAGGTCAGTTACCTAAGTACTTCAGGAACAGGTATGTTTTTAGGCGTTTCCTGAATTCCTTATAAGTAGTAGGCACGAGCAGTTGTTCCAGGTCTTTACCCCATAATGCTGCTTGATTTGAGAAAAGATGTTGTTGATGACTTTTAAATTTACAACCTCTAACCGGTGGAGAAACAAAGTTCGGATGTGAACTTCTCCTATGTCTGTTGAGTTGGTACCACTCCCACACTTCCAACTCTATTTGCTTTTGTTTTCTGTAGTCCCACTTCTAGCGCGTCAGCTTTTTTGAGGGGGTTCCTGTGGGTGGCACATCAATGGCTGCAGAATTGGTATAGTTCTGTACTACAACTACAATAAGCATAGTAAAGGATATATGAAAGGAAAGTACAAAAGGAGGATAAAAATTTTTAAAAGTATTGATAAAAGGTATGTGGTTGTGCTTGTGTTTGTGTGTGTGTGGGGGGGGGAGGGGATGACGGGGGCCCATGGGGGGCCCCAGTGGCAGGAGGGCGTGGGCATCCCTCCTGCTGGATTTTTATCAAAATGTATGGGGTTGTGGGGTGTTGGGGGTTCGTGGTTGGTATTGGGGGTTCATGGGGGCCCCAGTGGCAGGAGGGAAAGGGTATCCCTCCTGCTGGATTTTCATCAAAATGGTATGGAGTTGTAGTGGGGGTGTTGGAGGGGGGCTTTGTTGGCAGGAGAGAGTAGGCATCCCTCCTGTTGATCTTCCATTTAAAGGTGGAGTGCTGCCGGGGGAGTTTGGGTGTGTGTGTGCCTGCAGCAGTAGGAAGGAGTGGGCATCCCTCCTGCCTATCAATTTAGAGGTGAGGGGGTCAGGAGTGTAGGGGGTCCAGGTGGCAGAGGCAGGAAGGAGTGGACTTCCCTTTTGCCGATTTTTGGTTTTTTTTTTTAAGTTCAGGAATGTGGGCCGTCATCGGTGCTGGGATTGAACCTACAACCTCAATGTGCTGAGGCTGTAGTTGTAACCACTAGGTCATTCCCCCACCTGTCTTTTATTGCTAAAAAGTTAACTGGTTAGTGCTGAATACAGACATATCTGGATTACATTTTAGCAGTTTAAAAAATCCTGGAAATGGCCCAGCATTGAATATCTGGATTATCGCCAGCAGTGTATTGCAAAAGCGTAGCCCTCCATCACCTGAATAACAGGCCCCAGCTGCCTAAATGTTAGAGATACCAATGCCAGGTTAAGCTAGTGTTCTATAATGGAATCAGGTTCCTTGATTCTGTTATAGAATAGCCGCTCATTGCGCAGCATCGGAACACCTAGAAGGGGTCTGTATTGGGACCGGTGCTATTTAACTTATTTATAAATGATCTGGAAATTAGAACAACGAATGAGGTGATTAAATTTGCAGATGACACTAAACTGTTCAAAGTTGTTAACATGCGTGCGGATTGTGAAAAATTGCAGGCGGACCTTAGGAAATTGGAACATTGGGCAGATGAAGTGGCAGATGAAATTTAATGTGGACAAATGCAAAGTGATGCACATTGGGAAGAATAACCTGAATCACAGCTACCAGATGCTAGAGTCCACCGTGGGGATTAGCACCCAAGAAAAGGATCTGGGTGTCATCGTAGACAATACAATGAAATCTTCTACCCAATGTGCGGCGGAGGCCAAAAAAAGCAAATAGGATGCTAGGAATTATTTTAAAAGGGATGGTTAAAAAGACTAAGAATGTTATAATGCCCCTGTATTGCTCCATGGTGCGACCTCATCTGGAGTATTGCGTTCAATTCTGGTCTCCTTATCTCAAGAAAGATATAGTGGCGCTGGAAAAGGTTCAAAGAAGAGAGATCAAGATGATAAAGGGGATGGAATTCCTCTCTTAGGAGGAAAGACTACTATGGTTAGGGCTCTTCAGCTTGGAAAAGAGATGGCTGAGGGGAGATATGATTGAAGTCTACAAAATCCTGAGTGGAGTAGAACGGGTATACAAGTGGATCAATTTTTCACTCCGTCAAAAATTACAAAGACTAGGGGACACACGAAGTTACAGGGAAATACTGTTAAAACCAATAGGAGGAAATTTTTTTTCACTCAAATGATAATTAAGCTCTGGAACGCATTGCCAGAGGATGTGGTAAGAGCGGATAGTGTAGCTGGTTTTAAGAAAGGTTTGGACAAGTTCCTGGAGGAAAAGTCCATAGTCTGTTATTGAGAAAGACATGGGGGATGTCACTGCTTGCCCTGTATCGGTAGCATGGAATATTGCTACACCTTGGATTTTGGCCAGGTACTAGTGACCTGGATTGGCCACTGTGAGAACGGGCTACTGGGCTTGATGGACCATTGGTCTGACCCAGTAAGGCTATTCTTTTGGTCTTATGTTCTTAAGGTGGGGCCCACTTTTAGAATTTCTATGATTATGCCTCCACAAATCATATAAAATACTCATGTTATTGTCAGCATATCTAGTTTAATAAAAGCCCTCTTCCATGTGGGAAACCTGTTTTATAATTCTTCATGTTATTATTTGATTGTGTACAGTGTTATTTGTGATCCACCTTGGCTTAAGGCAGAATATAAATAAATAAACCATATACCATAAACTAGTTTATAAAACTACCTCCACCTCCATCATGCACACTTCATAAGTACATTGTGTAATGCAGCCATTTTATACAACCTTCCTTCAGCTTTGATCTCTGTGGGTTCTTCCAAGCATGCTATGACAGGCATTTCACTTTTCTTCTGTACTTGAAAAGATTTGCCCTAATTGCAAAAAAAATTCTGCAATTTTGGTTCCTGCTGAGTATACGTCCTGTAATTACCCAAAATGAATATAATCAGAATCAGGATAGTCTAAATTGATTTAGTGTTTCCTGTTCTGTTACAATGGTCCTATGCCAAGGATGTCAAGCTGCTTATACTTCGCTCTGCTGGGTCACCGATAGTAGCAGATGATTTTGCACTGACAATATTGTTCATTTTCTTTCAAACAGGTACTATATTCTGGGGAAGAAAAAAAATACCACATGCTCTTAAAGTGTTCCTGTGGTGTAAAAATGGAACTGGAATGCAAATTTCTAGTTGACTGCACCAGAAGCAGCCTTTTTGTCATGCAGTAGTAAGGCATTGTCCAAATATGTCAATTCCTAATGGATATTTCCTAATCCAAATTCATTTTTTTGTAGTATAAAAGATATATGTAACAAAAATAAGTTACAGTAGGCCAGCTTAGTAAAATGTTGTGCTCTACTATTGAGTGGGATATGGGTTTAATTCCTGTGTCATCTTCTGCTTTCCTTTACCAGTGAGGGCTAGGGGTGGTGTGCAAGCAGTGTCAGTGGAGGGATAGGGAGTTGTCATCACACAATGCTGACACCTAGTGGTAAGATTTAGTGCTCAAGATTGCAGGGTCTAGAAGGAGCCTGGGTGCGCAATGCTCCTCTCCCCCCCCCCCCCCCCCCCCCCCCAGTGAGGACTGTAGTTCCCATGACTAGACTGGATGAATATAGAGGTGATTTAAATAAGGGGTACCAAATCCTCAGGGGATTTTGAATGAAGAATCATGGCATCAGATATTAGACCCCATTCCAATTGAACTGGAAGCTCAAAGGATCAAAAGAAATGTGTCAGATCCCCTCCCCTACACCCCTAAAACATAACAGTATATTAAGCAAAGGAAGTTGTAAGTTACAAACTAGTTACCAATAGATATCCCAAGGTAGGGTTACCAGACGTCCTCTTTTTGGAGGACTGTCTGGGTGCCCAGACAGACTTTCCAAAACCCAGTAGTTCCTCCAGGTTTTGGAAAGCCCTGACCTCTGGCCGCATCTGGAGGGTCTCTGAGCATGCATGGATGATGTTATACGCATCCGTGCATGCTCAGAGCCCCTCTAGACACGGCCCAGAGGTCAGAGAAGAAAGACAAGGCTTTGGGGGGGGGGGGGGGGGCCAGGGGCGTAACGGGGAAGGGATGGAGGCAGAACATGGAAAGGCTGGATATGGAACAAGGTGGGGCTAGGGATGGAATGGGGCAGGGCCATGTGTGCAGGTTTCTACATTGGAAAATCTGGTAGCCCTATCCCAAGGTATACTTTTTACATGAATTATGTCTCTAGAGGCTTTGCTTAAATCAGTATATCAACCTGGCAGATCCAAGTTTCAAGTTTTCAAGTTTTATTAAAATTTTGATGTATCGCAATATCATTAATTCAAAGCGATTTACAATTAAAAACAGGGTCTTAGTTATTAACTACAACAGACACACACGGACATGACATACTGATACACAAGGGAAGTAGGGAGAACTACAATAAGCATAGTAAAGGACACATGAAAGGAAAGAACAAAAGGAGGGTAAAAAATTTTAAAAGTATTGATAAAAATTGAAAAGAAAATGAAAAACTATTTTTTTTTTAATTCAATTTCTCAGAGCCTAAGACAGAGGACATGTGAGTTTATGCAGAGAATGGGATCAAAAGAGACTCCGATGATTAGGTCTCAAAAGCATCCTTGTACAACCAGCATTTTAACAGTCCTTTAAATTTACTTAGTGATTTTTCTTCCTTAATAAATGATGGTAAGGAGTTCCATATTCTGGGTGCTGTAACCGGGTGTTTATTACTACAGTATATTGTTCTGACCACCCCGTGGATAAGTGTTATTGGGCGACATTTACTGGGTGAAATAATTAAAATGATTGCATCCGGGGCTTTGTTCTTTATTTTAAGCCTTTTAGGCCACCAGGCGGCATATCAAATATGAATATAGATAATAAAGATTTCTCCCAACCCCACCCCCCAACTGACACCAAACACTGGATTACAATCCAAGTTTGTAATTCTTATGGTCCAGTTCTGCAGACCAGGTGAGTCTACCACACTGAGTGGGAGTCTTCTGCTTTGGAGGGTCTTCTTGCATGCAGAATCAGGAAGTTCCCACAGATCATTGTAGACCAAGGAGCCACCAATTCCTTTCAGGCGACCACACACAACTTCAGACCTCATTGCCAACATTTCCTGCTGCATGAGCAACAGGCAGGAAATATTGACTATAAGACCTGAAACTCTCCACGGTTATGGTGCAGGCAGAGAAGTGTTGCAGAGGGGTGGGGAATGGGCAGAATGGGATGGGACATGAGCTGGGTTTGTAGCTGGGGTCAAAGTTTCCTGAATAAAATTTGTTCCCCCTTAGCATTTCTGACTTACGGCCTCTTTTACAAAGCTGCGCTAGTGGCTGCCGCGCGGCATCAGCCCCGAAGCCCTTTAAATCTCTATGGGCTTCGGGGATGTTAGCGCAGCGCAGCGGCTCGTGTGGCTTTGTAAAAGAGGCCATTAGTGAAAAATATATTTTTAAAATAGAATTGGGTCTAGTGGATGTAGAACTGACAACTAAAGAGATGGAGAGGAAAGGTGATGACATGTACATCCCAGAAACCAAGCTCATGCAAACAAATCAAACCAGACAGTGTCTTATATTAATTTGGGGTCCAAAAAACACACTAGGGCTTATTTTCGGGGATGACTTTTTTTCATATACAACAATCCTCTTTCCCTTCCTCTCCTCTACCAATTGTTCCTCTTTCTTTCTCCCCCCTCCCTCCCCTGTGCACCATCATTCCTCCCCTCTCACCCATCCCCTTGTGCGGCAGAACCTCACCGACCCTCCCACCGTGAGACTGACATAGCTCCGCTCCAAGGCCTCCTAAAGTAGCAGGGATTGGAGTTGCTGAATTGACGAGTCCGATTTTTAAAGCAAATCAGGCAGCACTAGTGTCAGGGATGGACTCAGGGAGTGTCGGGGACATTTGGGGGGAGAGGGGCTTCAGGAGTCAATCTTAACTAGGGCTTATTTTTGGGGTAGGGCTTATATTAGGAGCATCTTTAAAAATCATGCTAGGGCTTATTTTCGGGATAGGTCTTATTTTCAGGGAAACAGGGTAGTGCGACAGATTAGCCTCGGAGAAAACTAATGGAAGACAAGATAAAGAAAAGATCTTGCTACAGAGACAAGGAGGGTCCCAGAGGTGAGTACGGAATGGCAAAGCTAGGACTCTAACCCACATTTCCTCCTTCATAAATAGGGAAGGACTGAAGACAGGAAAAGGCTGGAGACTTGGGAAAGATCTATAACAGGCATGGTTTGGGTAGGACTGAATTCTACATGTATTCCCCATTTTACAAAAGGAATACATAAGTATGGGGAAAAATTTCTTTATACAAAATAGGTGTCTATTTGCCCTCTTAAACCAGCCGCCCTATTACTCTCTTTATTTTCATCTTGAAAAGATAATGGGACTGACACGATAGAGCAGGGGTAGGGAACTCCGGTTCTCGAGAGCCATATTCCAGTCGAGTTTTCAGGATTTCCTCAATGAATATGCATTGAAAGCAGTGCATGCAAATAGATCTCATGCATATTCATTGAGGAAATCCTGACAACCCGACTGGAATATGGCTCTCGAGGACCGGAGTTCCCTACCCCTGCGATAGAGGATTGCTCTTGAAAGTTTGTCATAGATACATTAACCCCCCTCTTCTATGAAATCGCGCTAGCGGTTTTTAGCGCAAAGAACTGCGCTGACTGGCCTACGCTGCTCCCAATGCTCATAGAGTTCCTATGAGCGTTGGGAGAAGCGCGGGACATTCTGCGTGGCTCCCTGCGTTAGAAATGGCTAGTGCAGTTTCGTAGAAGAGGGGGTAAGTCATTTCAGTAAAAAAAAATATCACCTGTACTACAACTTGGTCGTTGCAACTCTGGAAAACAAAGAGGAAATACAGGACATAAGTTATATAGCTGTAAATGTGCATTTAAGCCCCAATGTCTATAGGTAAAGCACGAGGTTAATTTGTGAGCCATAAGTATTACAAAAAGAGAAAATTGCTTCTAAATCAGCAAGGGGAAATTAAAAGGAACTGGCCTACTTAAGGCCACAGCAATACTTGGGAAACAAATGGTGTGTGTGACAAAGAATATGCTTTGAAGAGGAAAGGCTGAGAAGATAGTAGCATTACTGCTTTAATAAAAATTCACAGATGTTTCTTTGTTTGTGAACCCTATTAGAGGACATGTCCAGGCTTCTGGATGGCTTCTCAAAACCCGGCACTTTGTCTGGGCTTTGAAAAACTTCCAGCTCAGGACCACGTCGGGAAGGCCTCTGCACATGTGCAGATGCAATGCGGTGACATCAGACGCGTGCATGTGATGTCATTGCATCACACCTGCTCATGCGCAGATGCCCTCCCAATGTGGCTCCGAGCACATTTACAGGTTAAGGGGGCAGGGCTGGGGGTGAGGTTGGGGCGGAATGGAGCATGACTTGGGTGGAATGGGGCAGGGCCAGACGGAACTGGGCAGACCTGGAGGCGTGGTCATGGGTCCGGATTTTACAATAGTAAAATCTGATAATCCTAATCCTATAGGTTTGCACCCATGCAGTGGCGTACCAAGGGGGGTTGGGGGGGTGATCCACCCTGGGTGCAGCCTTAGGGGGGTGCACAGCCGGACAGGTCCGGAAAATTCCTGGGCTGCGATGGCACTCAGCGGCATCGGCGCCCCCCCTGCCTCGCGACAGCACTCAAGTTCGAACTCCTTCTCCCGGCATCAGCAGAACTTCAGATCGGCAACAGGTGCTCAGTCAAAAGCTGCCCCTGACTGAACTGCCTGGGCGGAAACAAGAAGCTGAGTCAGGGGAAGCTTTTGACTGAGCACCTGTTGCCGATCTGAAGTTCTGCTGATGCCAGGAGAAGGAGGCCAAACTTGAGTGCTGTCGCGGGGCAGGGGGGGCGCCGATGCCGCTGAGTGCCATCACGGAGGGCGGGGCGCCGATGCCGCTGAGTGCCATCACGGAGGGGCGGGGCGCTGATGCCGCTGAGTGCCTTCGCAGCCCAGGAATTTTCCAGACCTATCCGGCTGTGCACCCCCCTAAGGCTGCACCAGGGGTGGACCTCCCCCCCCGCCCTCCCTTGGTACGCCACTGCACCCATGGTAGAATCCTCTAACGTGGCTTTGTAGAGGAGCTCAAAGTTTATTATGTGGACTGGCATGGAGTTTCTTCTCAGAAAGCAAGAGTCTCCAGACACTTTTGACCTTACTGGCTTTCTGGAAGAGTCTTGTCCAGTGGTATCTTCAGCTATATTGATTGCTTCCTATGCCTTGCAGGCAGGTCATAACTGGCTCCTGAGAATGTATTTCTGTTATAAGGATGTGGAAATTCTGGGTCATAAAATTCAAATATTTCCTGACCTCTGTAGAGCTATGCAGCTCAAGAGAAAGGTCTTTTTTTGATTTAAAGCCTGATTTATTAGGTCATGTTTTCTGGACTCAGAACAGTTTAAGAATTTTTGGGAAGCATGGAAACCTCCTAAACCTATTTTAACCCCCTCTCCCCTTTATGAGCATCAGAGCATTTACTGCGCTGGCTTGCTCTAAAATCCTCTAGTGCAGCATGATAAGAAGGGCCCTAGAGAATGTCACGGGGACAAATTTTCCCCATCCCTGCAGGATCTCTCTATTCCCATCCCATCCCCGCAAGCTCTGTCCTTTTCCCTGTCCCATTGCAAGCTCTATCCTCATCTGCACAAGCCTTGAACACTTTAAAATCATAAGTGTTCGAGGCTTGTGCGGTTAAAGCAGATCTTTCAGGAATGGGACAGGTACAAAACTCTTGGGGATAAGAAGAGGATATTGAGATCCCAGGGAGCAGGGACAAATTTGCCCCCGTGTCATTCTCTAGGTCTACTCCATCTTCAAATTTGGTTTAAAGGTCTTATACGTAAATATGAGAAGTCGGATTTGATATAAGAAATTTCTAGATTACTTGTTTTCTTTTTTTCCTTACATATCTAGTTTAAAGTCTCCTGCTAACTAGAATTTTCTTTCTCTTCTTCTCCCCCATTTTTCTTATTTTACTTCTGTAATGTATTTTATTATTCCTCATTTTATTAAAAATATTCCTTTGATGTATATTTTCCTATGTTTAAATTGTTAAATAAAGAATGATTTCTGTATCAAGAGTTGCCTTAATTATGGCCCCCTTTTATCAAACTGGGTTAGGGGTTTTTACTGCAGGCTGCTGTGGTAAAATCTCTGACACTTATAAAAAAAATCCCTAACGCAGCTTGATAAAAGGGGGCCTACTGTATATTTGAAAAGTTCTAAATTTTATATATATATATAATATTAAGTATATTCACTGTGCATATCCTGAGTAGTCGGCTGGATAGAGTTTTCTAAGGACCTGTTTGGGATACGTAACAACCATAGTTTTACTTTTCACCTTGAACTTTTCCGTACATTCAAATGAGTAAATCCAGGACTGGATCAGCTTGTCTCTTTTGACATAGAGCTGTATGGCCACCTAAAAATTGTGTCTTTAGTCTTCAAGGAACTAGTTTAAATCATAGTTTGTCCTGCATTAACATTTTCTGCTATTTGATAGTTGAATTCTACTGTATCTTCCCACACACATATGAGCTCCACATACATAAAGCTTTATTACAACAGATGTTATAAAGTTTTGATTCTTAGGAACTCTCAGCATGATTAAATCACACATTTTCAAACATTATACTTAATTGCTACAGTAGGAAGTCAAGTTTCAAAAGGCTATAGGCAGCTAGCCATAAAGTTAGACACCTAGCTTTCCCTAGGATGGAAACTACATATTGTTCAATCCAGCTAAAAGTACAGTGATCCCCCGCGAATTCGCGGTCTGTGGTTCACGGTCCCGGTCATTCACGGTATTTTCTGACCACGAAGGGAAAGCAGGAGAGGGCAACTGGAGAGGCAGGAGAGGGCAACTGGAGCACTGGCGAGTGAAGGAAATCACTCGCGGTATGCTCCGACCGCCACTTCCTGTACTAAAGTCAGGCCTCGCCAATCAGGAGCTCCGTGTCAAAGCAGCTCCTGATTGGTGAGGCCTGACTTTAGTACAGGAGGAGGCGGTCGGAGCATACCGCGAGTGATTTCCTTCACTCGCCGCGCTCCTGCTGCCCTCTCCTGCCTCCCTAGATGAAAAACCATATTCGCAGTTTTTCAATATTTGCGGGGGGTTCCTGGAACGGAATCCCCACGAATATCAGTGGAGTACTATACATGAAAATCTGTACTAGTCAAATACGTTTAACCAGATTAGAAGGAGGCACTCCAAGGGATGTATTTAGTTGGAGAAACTACACAGGCAGAACTACTTTTTCCAGTTTGCATGTGGCAGTGGCATAGCGAGGGTAAGAGGCGCCCGGGACAGTGGCGTCGCTCCTCTGCCCTCTTCTCCGCCCCTACCCTTATCCACTCCTTCCCCGCCCCCTCCTGACGCGCGCACCCCTTCCCTTCCCCGTATCTTTATAACGTTTGCAGCATGAGCAGCTACCCCAATCTGCTGCTCATACCAGTGTCAGCTCTTCCTCATCACTTCCTAGGTGCAAGTCCAGGAAGTGACATCAGAAGAAGAACCGACGCTGGCACGAGCAGCAGGCTGGCTGTTGCTACTCGCACTGCGAACGTTAAAAGGTATGAGGAAGGGAAGCAGTGAATGCACACAAAGTAGTGGGGGGGGGAGGGGCAGAAAGGAAGACAGGCACTGGTGTCCCCACCAAGAGGGCGCCCGGGGCAGACTACCCCCCTCTCTTCCTCATACTATGCCACTGGCATGTGGAGTTCTACCCCATTTTTTGGCCTGCAGAAATAGCAGGTAGACAAGACGCTTCTCTTTGAAAATTAGCTACAATTTAAGTGACTACTAAAGTCCTCCTATTCTTTTCATCCTATTGGGCCATGAAAATTTCCCCCATATGCATATTATAATATATGAGTTATTACATGAACTACAGAAAAAGAAACAGTGCACAAAAGTATTCTTGAATTATTTGTCATATCTTTCTTGGTGCTTGAGAGCACTGATTTCATACTGTATCTCCAGGTTTGCTTTACAGATAGTTTCTCGGTCTTAGGATTTTTTTTTTTCTTTAACTAAAGTATGTTACGTTTCTGCGCTTTATTTATTTATTATTTATTTAAAAAATTAATATACCACCTAAAGCCTAGGCAATTTACAAAACAACATACAAAATAAATAATAATGCAATATAGACTCATAGACTCTCCGATATCCACTATAAACATGCTCATTTCATTCACATAAATGCATTATCCTATAACTAAGGGCTCCTTTTACTAAGGTGTGCTAGGGCTTTAATGCGCTGAATAGCGCACGCTACATCGCTGTGCGTGACAGACCTTAACGCTAGCATTGAGCTGGTGTTAGTTCTAGAAGCGTAGTGCGCGGTAATTTTCTGCTAGCGCACGTTAGTAAAAGGAGCCCTAAATCTTAATGAATTTTTAAAAGTATACTTACTATATTTTTCTTCACATAAATACATTGACAAATTACTGTGTCTTTAAAAGTTTCTTGAAAGTATCCCTGGGTTTACATAATTGTAACTGACATGTTGATGAGTTCCAAAATTTCACCCCTACTATTGAAAATAGACTCTGGTATGTATCACATTTCTCTCTTTCATCAATAACAATCTCATATCCTGTGCAGATCTTAGTTCCCTTCTTGGACAGTACAACTCCAACAAATCTCGAAAACATCCAGGGGCTGTATAATATACACTTCTCCCTCCGTATTCGCTGTGATAGGGGATTAACAGGACCGCAAATACAGAAAAACCGTGAATAACTTTTTCATATGTTATTCTCTGTTTTCTATTAAAAACCATTGTGAATATGGTGAAACCGCGAATAACATGATGGGAGACCTGGCCTGTTCCTGAAGGCGAGGCAAAACACGGTGAAGAAAGTGCTGGGAATCAGCGATTTTCTCTGTAAAAACATGGAATCAGCAATTTCTCTATACAAGCTGACGAAATTTGGGGGAAGGAGCCAGCAAGCTAAAAACCGTGAATAATCAAAACCACGATTGCTGAAACCGCACATACAGAGGGAGACGTGTAAAACCTTATGTACAATCAAGAGCACTATATATTGGACTCTCTGTTGTACAGGAAGCCAATGTAACTGCTTTGAAATTGGCGTGATATGGGCCTTCCGTGAAGCATCCACAATCAATCTTGCAGCAGAGTTCATCAAAACTTACAATGCCCTACTTTTCGTTTTCACCACCTCCAAATAAAGCACGTTACAATACTCTAATCTTGCTAATTTTAATGCTTGCATTACTGTACAAAAATCATAAGGCATTAACATTGGCTTTGCATGCCCTAACTGCAGAAATCAGTGCACATTTAGTACAAAGGTTGCATGCAAAGAATTGGGGGCATGCCCAACACATCCACTAGAATTAAGCATGGACATGAGCATCAGCACTCATAGAACCTCGACGCAATTAATACAACAGGACTTAGCACCTCCTATTGAGGAGCTTCTATGTGAAGTTGCACAAACTGCGTGAATGAAAGCTAGCGTGTGTTGGACCTCATATCATCACCAAATTATATTCTAGCCATGACCTGCCTAGTTTCTGCCCCATAGCACAATATGCTGTTAACAAATTAATTAGCACACACAAAATTGTCATACCACTGTGGTAGCTATTAGCATGCTTCTGCAGTAGTGGTTAACAGGGGTGGATTGACTCTGATCAGGACCCCTAGGCGTTAACTACCTATCAAAAGTGATGGTTTAGACTTTCAGGCAGTGTCCTATTATCCCAATGGTCAGACCACCACTGGTGGTTAACATGTCCTTATTTAAACATTGTTGTACTAATCACCTTTGTTTTACTTTAAACTCTGATTACAACACAAGCTGATGTGGTTAAGTGAACACTCAGACCCGCAGCTGAAGTCCGGTGAAACAAGTTCACGGAGCAGCTGTTAAGGAGACCATCATTGTTGTTCACAGTCTCCTCCACCAAACAAAGACTAAATAACAGCACATAAACTTGAAGAAAATAAAATAATAAATTTAACAGCGACTTAACTTTGAATGGTGTGGATGGTACACATAACTGCTCCGGGCTCCTCCGTTTATACACAATACCGACCCCCCAACCTAGGTTTCACCCGCTGGCTTCTTCAGGAGGGGTACTACAAATACAAGATGACTCAAATCAACACTACACCACACAGCTTGCTAACTTAATAAACACTACATTCTGAAATACTCAATATAAACACTCTCTCTGCAACTTACCGGCACAAACACTCCATACTGCACACACACACACTGCTGACAAGAGGAACTTCCCAGCAGGCCACGCTTTAAATACACTCCCCTTTTGCTACCTACTATGTCATCACTCATTGCATCATGAGTGAAAGATTATAGTTGAAACCATTCTATATCATTGTTTAATCTTGCGGGGGCCAAGGTATGCCATTGGAATATAAACTTCTGCTCTAAATAGAGAAGATGTTGGGTAATATTTCCGGATTTTTTATGAGCACACATAAGAACAGTATATTGTAATTCCTCAATGGAGTGCTGTTGTTCAATCCAATGGCTAACTAGGGGGGCAGTAACACGTTTGCATCTTATGTTGCTCAAATGTTCGGCAATGCGAATTTTAATAGCACGCCGAGTATGTCCTATATAATATAGCCTACAAGGGCAAATAATACAATATATTACTGCAGATGACAAACAATTAGTGCCTGTTCTTAGATAGAATTTCTTGCCCCCTGTTTGGGGAATTATCACTCGGTCAGTGTTGAGGACATGAGGGCAATACACACACTGATGACAACGTACGTGAGGACCCATCCACACCATTTAAAGTTAAGTCGCTGTTAAATTTATTATTTTATTTTCTTCAAGTTTATGTGCTGTTATTTAGTCTTTGTTTGGTGGAGGAGACTGTGAACAACAATGATGGTCTCCTTAACAGCTGCTCCGTGAACTTGTTTCACCGGACCTAAGCTGCGAGTCTGAGTGTTCACTTAACCACATCAGCTTGTGTTGTAATCAGAGTTTAAAGTAAAACAAAGGTGATTAGTACAACAGTGATTTATAAGCATCACCTTGGATAAATATATTCCCTTGCTGTTTTTTGCTTATTTAAACATTAACAGCTTAATGCCCTTAATGTACATTTTATTGCTGAATATTTATCACATTCTAACCTTATTTTCATCCGGAATGTAATCAGAATTGTGCTCCTTTTTAAATTTTCTGAGAGCATGTTATTTACAATTTACTTTTTTTAAAAACTATTCACAGAATTTGGAAAAGACCACATTGCTTTGCTGTAAGCAAGTACCAAGTTGCATACCTGTAACCCCTCAATGGCTAGTCTGAGGATAGAAGGAGTCAGTTTAGAGGCTTGCTTGAAGGAAAAATTGCTCCAGTCTATGATTAAGATGAATCCATTGATCTGAAGCTCTTGATCTTCAATGAGGACTTCCAAGGACAACAGAATAGCTCGTAGAATATCTACAAAAGAGTTCCTGTATCAAAACATAAAGTAATAATTTGTCATTTGCTTTAGATTTTCAAGTTGCAGGAGTAAAATCAGTTATTTAAGAGGGCAATATTCAAAAAAATATTTATACGATAAACAGTGCCTGATAAAAAGAGTCCACCTTTTCCCTGAGAAAAAGTAGGACTTTCTTAGAGATCAGAGTCCACAGGTGACCACTGAGGGGAGGAATGCTGGCCTAGTACCTAACCCTCAGTAAGCCTGGTTCTAAGAGAGAGGATGTAGAGGCTCAGCCCACCCAACTCTAGGCTTAAATTAACCTCCACATTTTACCAGTTGATCTTAACAAGGACAATCTCCACAAACCAGAAACACCTAACCCCCAAACCCTCTCACTAGATCTGGAAACTCACCCTTTCCCCACACCTGAAGAAGTAATGAGGAAGAATCTGCTCTGCTAAGAAGAAGAAACATCCATTGGAATATCTTGCCTGCTGGCATTCAAACTTGGGCAAGGTAAACTTAGGTTTCAGTAGGTTATTTCATTGTAGTTCTCTTTTTTAGCTCAGCAAATCAGTTAGGCAATTGTGTAGCCTTTAGAGCAGGGTCCCCAAAGTCCCTCTTTGAGGGCTGAATTCAGTCGGGTTTTCAGGATTTCCCCAATGAATATGCATGAGATCTATGTGCATGCACTGCTTTCAATGCATATTCATTGGGGAAATCCTGAAAACCCGACTGGATTCGGCCCTCAAGAAGGGACTTTGGGGACCCCTGATTTAGAGTCTCTGTTAGGGTTCTATACGGAAAAAAAAAGTAGATCAGTATTTTAGGTTGCATTTCAGAACATAAGATCAGATTAGGGCACAAATAGCTGTTGAGGAAAGTCTCTGTTTGGTTTTAATTCCCTCCCACCCATCCCAAGGAAGAGCTTTTTGATTTATAGGCTCTTCAACCAACCAGGTTGGTAGGATTTTTCTGCTCTTTTCTTCCAGGTGTAAGTACTTCTGCAACCACAGTATGGCTGGGAAACATTATGTCATCAAAGCTGCTGCTCAGGTTACAGTTTCTAATCTAATCTTCGGTTTATAAACCAGGTCATCTGCAATCGGAGCTCGACTCAGTTAACAAAAATATCAGAAGACCACTTATTTCTTCCGGCAGAACTCCCTCAGTTCCCCTTGAATTTGTTTAGTTAGTGGGGTGGGCGGTTTACAGTGGCGCTTGTTAGTGGGAGGAGGATGAGTGCCGTTGTGGCTCCTCAGTGTCGGTGAGCGCAAGGCAGACAGGGATAATGCTCGGCGTTGGCCGAGCGGAGCGATATGGAGCTGTACTCGATCATCGATGAACACTTCAGTAATTGAAGGGTTGTCCGGGTGATTTAGGGCTCCGATGGCCCACCGAGAGGAAGAGCAGAGAGAGAGGCACCCTCGCAGCTTCAGTCATCGCGTGATCTTGGTGGTTTGGAGGGAGAGATAAAGGAGCATGGAAGGGTGGTGGAGGGAGAGAAAGGGGACAGGGTGACATGGAAGGGTGGTGGAAGGAGAGCAAGAGAGCAGTGTGGTTTGGAAGGGCGGTGGAAGGAGAGAAAGGGGACAGGGTAGCATTGAAGGGTGGTGGAAGGAGAGAAAGGGGGCAGGGTGATATGGAAGGGTGATGGAGGGAGATAAAGGGGGTCAGGGTGGTATGGAAGGGTGGTGGAAGGAGAAAAAGGGGGCAGATGCTGATGGCATTAGTATGCAGGGAATGAGGAGAGAGACATAACAGAGAAGGATATTGGAGGGAATTGGGTTGGAGGGAAAGAAAGGAGCCAGATGCTGATGGAAATGGGGGGGGGGGGAGGGAGAATAGAGAGTGAAATGCTAGACCATGGGGGGTGTGGAAGAGGGAAGGGAAGGAGAGGAGAGAGATGCCAGACCATTGGAGGAGGGAAGGGAAGATGGATGACAGACCATTGAGGGTGAAGGGAGAGATGGAAGGGGGAGGCATACAGACAGCGGATTAAAGGAAGAGCGAGACAAGAAGATGAGGAAAGTAGAAACCAGAGAAGACAAAGGTAGAAAAAAAATTCTATTTATTTATTTTTTGCTTTAGGGGACATGCGTAACTGTTTCTGTGTGGTTGCATTGTATGCAGAGTCCAGCTTCTTGCTGGTTCAGTTTAACCTTTGTCTACTTATTTCTATTTTATTGCCCCTTTTACAAAACTGTTGAGTGTTTTTTAGCGCCGCCGTGGTGGTAATAGCTCTGATGCTCAGAATTCTATGAGCATCTGAGTTGTTACCACCGTGGCTAAAACCACACTACAGTTTTGTAAAAGGGGGGAGGGGTTAGTTTGTGATTACATATTCCATACTAGGCGAAGGTATTTTCTGTGTTCTGTGTGTTTGAAAGACATGGTTTTCTGTTAGGATTGATCTGTACTAGTCTGGCTTGTTTAGTTTTACAATGGGTGTATTGATGTTGTACTGCTCACTGCAGTGTGTGAGATGCTGCCTTTTCCTAGGTACACTCTTGTGTGACGTGTGAATTGTTACTAAAAATCATGTTTTTCATACAGAGGGGGGTGTCAAAATTCATACAAATGGGAGGGTGTCAAAAAATGATGCCCCCCCCCCCCACGGGTGTCACATATGCTAGGTACTTCACTGCTCAGGAGTAATCTAAGGAAATACTTTTTTTCACAGAAAGGGTGGTAGATGCTTGGAACAGTTTCCTAGAAGAGGTGGTAGAGACAAAGACTGTGTCTGAATTCAAGAAAGTGTGGGATAGGCACATAGGATCTTTTAGAGAGAGAAAGAGATCATAGGCAACAGAATGCTTTTTTGTTTGGGAGGCCCAAAAGCTCTGCCCTAGACCCCTGCCCCAGAATGCCCAAGCTCCACCCTAGACCCTGCCCAAGCTGCGCTCCACACCCCGTCCCCATAATATTACTAATTGTAAATGCCATTTCTTCCATTCATTTTTCATACACACAATATAGTCTTATTAACAACACATAATTGTAACCATAAAATTTAAACTGCACAAAGTACACTCTTTTTCCCCTCCCCACCCTTGCACAGCATTTCTTCCTCTTTCCTCCACCCCCACATGAAATGTCTCCTTTTCTTTCACTGCCCACCATCTCTCTTTCTCTTATTCTCTCCCTTGCTGCAAAGGGAGTGGGGAAAGAGTGAGAGGGATCCAGGGTGCATCTCTCCAACTCTTTCTACTGCCACATCCAACATTTCTCCCTCTCCTATCCTTGGATTGTATGTAGCATCTTTCACCCTTGCCCACCAGCTCCATGCTCATCATTTCTCCTTCTATCACCGCTCTCTAGCACCATGCAAAATCACTTCCTCCATTCCCTCCACCGCCATGTCTAACATTCCTCCATCTTGCATCCCTTTCCATTTGTCCCACTGTTCCCTATCTACCACCACATCAAACAATTCTCCCTCTCATTTCTCTCTACCTCACTCCTCTCCAACCATCATGTCCAACAATTCTCTCCCTCCCTATGTCCAACAATTTTCCTCTTTCTTCCTTTCTCCATGTACACCATCTCTTTCCCTTTCACTCACACCCATTCTCAACAATTCTCCCTTTCTATTCCCTCCACTACCTCAGCATCTTCCCCTCCCTCCCTCCATCCTTCCATCCTATGTCCCAAGTTCATGCCCCCTTTCTGTGTCCTAATGCACTTTCTCTCTCTCTCTTCTGTGTCCCAAGCTCATGCCCCCTCCCTTCCTTCTAGCCTTTGTCCCAAGTTGTGCCCCCTACCAAGGTTGTGCACCTGTGTTCTAGCTGGCTCTAAGACATCCAAGGAGGCCTCCTCCTCCTTTCTTCCAGCTGCACTTCTTTCTTTACAAAGCTACAGGCAGCAGCAGCAGAGTATGACCAGAGGTCCTGGTGTGCTGGCTGCGCGGCCTGCTACCAAAAGGTGTATGGCCACATAGCCTATAGGGAACATTGCTTTATTCCTTTTTACTTTTTATCTAATCAACTTTCTATCTCCTTCTCTCATCCACTAGATTTCACATTTCTAATCCATTACCACATTTCTATCCATGTATACTCATTATTCTGCTCACTCATCTCCTTGACAACTCTTCCACATGGATCCACCATTTCTAGCATCTCCCCTCCTTATGGACACTCTCATTTCCTTCCTGTCTTTCTTTCTCTCTCCCACAAATGCAACATCTCTCCATCTCTCCTCCCCCTTCCACTCCCCAGTCCATATCCCTTCCGCATTTCCCTGTCCATCTCTCCTTTCCCTCCTCAGCTCTCCCTGTCACCCATCTCTCCCTCCCACTTTGAATCTTTTTCCCTTTTTCCATTTTGCCCTCTCCACCAAATCCATCTCTCCCTCTCTCCCTTTCACCTCCTTCTACCTTCTCTCCCTGACCCCCCTCAGCCTTCCCTCATGTCCATCTCCCCCTTTCTTGCTCCCTCTGTCCTCCTCCAAATCCATCTCTCATTGTTCCCCTTCTACTCCTTCTGCCATCCCCAACTCCTTCCCTCCTTCCTTCCTTCTTTCCCTTAACTCATTTGAGTCCAACATCTCTTCCTTCCCCCATTCCCTTCCTCAAGACCTATATTGCTCCCTCTCTAACATTTTCCCCTTCCCCAAATCTAAAATGTTTTGGGAGGAGCCTTATTTCTAGGCAGCACTCCATTGGAAGCAGCAACTTGCTGCCAGCCAGTGTACCTGCTGGTCGGCTCTCTCTGTCATACCCCTTCCCCGGCATCTACTCCCCCCCCTCCCACGTGTCTACCCTGAATTTCTTGTAACACTTGTCGGGTGGCGGAACCAATTCACAGCGTTGCTCTGCCGCCAGCTCCAGCATTTTCTCTCCACTACATCCCGCCCCAGCATGAATCGGTTCCACTGCCCAGCAAGTTTTACAAGAAATTCAGGGTAGACATGTGTGTGGGGGGGGAGGTTAGATGTTGGGGAAAGGATGCAGCAGAGAGAGCCGACCAGCAGATATGGCCAGCAACAAGATCGCGCTCCCTTGAGAATGCCGAGGCCACTGCCTCAGTTGGTTTTTCTCTGCCCACAGGATCCCTGTTGGTCCTATTACTACCACAATTTTTAGGGAGGCCGTGGCCCCTGTGGCCTCCACCATTCCAATGCCTATGGATGAGATAATGTTTACTGTGGATGGGCAGATTGGATGAGCCATTTGACCTTTATCTGTCATCATGTTTCTATAATAAGCAGTGATACCTGTGCTTTTACCCAAAGGGAAATAACAAGGTAAGACTAAGGAGGCAATAATGCCCAGAATTTTGTTTTTTCACAACTACATGCAGCTTTTTTCATGGATAGGGCTTCTGTATACAACATAGGTATGAATCCTTGAAGGCACTTTCTCCTGGTCAATTTAGGAAAATATTTTCCATTTCAGAACTGGTAACATTCTCAAGTACCTGGAACTTTGGGCAGGATTCTCTAATATCACTGGTAAAATCTCGCTGTCACGGCCGTATATGTAATGATTTCAAAAAGATGAGTCATTCTCGAAGAACTGCACATGCAAATGAGGTTCGCGGAGGTTCACAGAGAGTTGCCAAATTTACATAAGGTGAGTCACTGGTGATAGCAATCGGCACATATGCAGAATAGTCCATGGAAAAAAGACATAAATATGCGCGTGTGCTGGGAAAAAGCCATGCCATAGGTACGCATATCATGGGTGTACCTTATTGGAGCACAATATATGCACACAACATAGATGCACACCACATGCAGCTGTTATGTCAATCATAAGCATGCCAGTGCTATTGGATGGAGGGGAAGGGAGGGGAGATGCAAGCATCAGATATCAACAAGTGCATTTAAGACATGTCTTTAGTACATGCACCCGAGACATATGCTTTTGAGATTTTTTTCCCCACAAAACAACTATACTACTATCATTTATGTGAATGGTGCATTAAAAATTTTTTTTATCATGAGCCACAGCCAGAAACACACACCTGAGATGCCCTCTTCACACTACTGGCACCTCCGGACCAGCTGGTAATTTTTGGTCATCAAAAGCTGGCACTGCGCTTGGAGAATCACCTGGTGATGATGGAGAATTGCCTGGAGTACTCATTTAAATATTAATGAGTCCATTTTACTAATATTTTAATATTTATGTCCTCGTTGTAATACATTTGCATGGCAGAGTCGGAGGCCGCTAGGAAGCTCGGAAAAGACCACGGTGAGCTATTATGATAATCATGTGGTAAAAAACTGCAACTCTTAAACTGGCTGGATCTGGTATAGCGACCATCGTTAAAGGCACGGTATGTTTTAAAATCTGGCCCTTTGTATCTGTTTGCAAAGATTTGCAAATTGCTAATTGAAGGATGAGAGTTTCAAAGATGACCAAGGATTCACTATAGCAGAGGTCTCCAATGCATGGCCCCAGGGCCACATACGACCACTGAAGTCCTCCATTGCAGCCCTGAAACAGTTGGCTGAAATGCTCTTCAAATTCTGTATATGTGTTAATTCCAATCTTGCCCAGTTGACATAGTAACAGCAAACAATCTCTTAAGTGTGTTACTCATGTGTCTCACTCATGGAATTTGCTACTGTTGACAATCCAATATAAAGTGAGGTTTTAAAATGTATCCTTGTAGAATCAATATTAGTATGAATTTTTAATGTTTAATTGACAGTTTGAGCAAGCAAATCAAGGCGGTTTGCAAAATTAATAGTATGTGTAAGCTTGAAATCTTTTGGTGGCCCCTAGAGCTTTCCCTTTACATGAAAAAGGTTAGAGGTCATTGCACTATGGCATTCCATTTACTGTAAAAATAATTGTATTCAATTTGCAGAAGAGGGCAATTAACCACTTGAATCTTAAGTTCATTAGCAGTTGACGTAGTCATGTACATGAAATTATTAGCCTATTGTCCTGTAGATTTTGAGGTAACTCCGCTGCAAAGAAAGTAGCCATATCTGTGATACTCATATTTAGATATGAAATAAATTTCTAGTTCATCTGCATCCCATAGCTACTATCTCAAACACTTTACAATGCAATGCCAAGGCCAGGAATTTCATGCACTTTTGGCAGCAATATTCATTTTTAAAAAAGCTGTGCCGCCTCACATAGCTGCAACCTTCCCTTAAAGGGGCTATAGGCCTCATGTCAGAGGACACCTGCTTGGGGGACAGGGGTCACTCAAGTCCCTAATAGACAAGTCACCTTCTTAGATATCCTCCACTGCTAAGATCCATCCATCAAGGGAAGCCTCTCTTTTTGTAGTCTTGATGCAAGTCTTTTGTGCTTTGCCTTTTCTTACCCCAGGCTTAGACCAAAATTTCAAACTTTTCTGTATTGGTGATGCTCAGTGGCATAGTAAGGGGGCCACTGGTGCCTCTCCTCTGCTCCCCCTTCTCATTCCTATTGCTCTGATGTTCATTCCTGTGCCCCCCCCCCCCATACCTCTTTACAACGCTGGCAGTGAGCAGGCTGTCCTATGTGATGTTTGCGCTGGCCTTGTCCCTCCTATGACATCATTTCCTCTGGGGAGGGGCAAGAAGTGATATCAGAAGGAAGCCTCAGAGGGCACAAGCAATGGCTATTCCAGCCTGTTTGCTGCCAGCAAAGATGGGAAAGAGGTACAAGGGGAGAGTGTGACATGGTAATTTTGAGGCATCAGGGAAATTCAGAGGGTGTGGTGATGGGGTGGTGGGGAAGAGCAGGGGGCACAGTGATGGGATGGTGGGGAAGAGCACATGGGGGCTCATGGGTCAGCAATACCAGGTGCCTCTGCCCTGAGCACCACCAGTGGCTTAGCAAGGGAAGATGGTGCTATTTTGAAAAATGCTCCATATCAGCCTGAATAGTGTGTTATTGCTCCGCCGATATCAATAACATCTAGAACAGTGTTTTTCAACCTTTTTACACCCGTGGACCGGCAGAAATAAAAGAATTATTTTGTGGACCGGCAAACCACTAGGCAAACCACCGGCAAAAAAGCCTCCCTCCTTCCTTTCCCCGGATCGGCTGCTATCTTACCACCCTGCTGCTGTTACTGCTAAAGCCGACACGAAGACTTCTTTCTGACGTCAATTCTAACGTCGGAGAGGATGTTCTGAGCCAGCCAAGCAGCGATTGGCTGGCCCAGAACATCCTCTCCAACGTCAGAATTGACATCAGAAAGAAGACTTCCTGTCAGCTTTAGCAGCAGCAGGGCGGTATGATAGCAGCCGACCCGGGGAAAGGAAGGAGGGAGGCTTTTTTTTTTTTTTTTGCACGACAGGTAGGGACAGGAAATGATCGCCTGTCCTGTTGTCCCCGAGCACAGCTTCGGGACACTGTCCCGAAGCTGTGTGTGGGGACAACGGGACATGGGGGTCTGAAAACGGGACCTATGGTCACCTTAATCTTGCCGGCCCTGCGCGAACCGGCAGAAATTTCCTGCGGATCGGCACCGGTCCGCGGACTGGCGGTTGAAGACATATTTTCTCACTCAAATGATTATACACATACCCCCAGATTCTATATATGTGTGCTAAATTTTCAGTATGGATCCAAGATGCACGTGCAAGCAAACTGGCTGATGGGCCATCAATTAATTGACCTTAACAATTAATTATTGAAGTTAATTGGCAATAATTTGCTTTTGAACACACATCTGCCTGCATGCTATTCTATAACACAGGGTGCTTAAACCCCATGGTGTACAACTCAAAAGGAGATGTAACTGGTGGGAAGCATGGTAAGGCCAGGTGCATGCTGGAAAGTTCTACACAGTATTATAGAATAGCATTATTTATGCATTCAAATTCCATGAGATGAGTGCCAGCATTTGCACCATGTTCTACCATAACCACTCAACTTTGGGTATGAGCACCCTTTGTAGAATAGTGCTTAGCACTGATTTTTTTCTGACACTGGATTTTGAGTGCTTTTATGGAATTCCCCCCCCCTCCCCTTAATCCTTCCACAGAAGCAAAATAAGCTATTTGAAAAAGATATTGACTTTCATTAGACATGTAGACATTTGGGTGAATACTGGACGTGAGGATTACCTGGTCACTTGCCTGCCTGGTGTGAAAGTGGTGGACTTCATGCATCAGCTAGATCAGGGGTCTCAAAGTCCCTCCTTGAGGGCCGCAATCCAGTCGGGTTTTCAGGATTTCCCCAATGAATATGCATGAGATCTATGTGCATGCACTGCTTTCAATGCATATTCATTGGGGAAATCCTGAAAACCCGACTGGATTGCGGCTCTCAAGGAGGGACTTTGAGATCCCTGAGCTAGATAGAATTTTAGATAGTGCTGGGATGAAGCCAGTAGTCTTGATACATTTAGGCACCAATAACATAGGAAAATGTGGGAGATTCTGGAAGCCAAATTTAGACTCTTAGGTTGGAAGATAAAGTCAAGATCCTCCAGGGTAGTGTTTTCAGAAATGTTCCCTGTTCCACACACAGGACCCAAGAGGCAAGCAGAACACTGAAGTCTCAATACGTGGTTCAGATGATGAGGGATTTCAATTTGTTAGGAACTGGGCAATATTCTGGGAAAGGAGAAGTCTATTCCGAAAGGATGGACTCTACCATAATTGGGATGGAACCAAGCTTCTGATGCTAACATTTAAAAAAGAGATAGAAATAGTGATAGAGAGGGGGGAGGAATAGCCAAAAGTTGTCCAGGAGTGGTTTGGTGTGGAGTTTCCTTGAAGAATGTTATTGAAACAGGATATTTAGGGAATCCCAATAGAGAGATTTCAATAATGGCTAAAGAAAGCCAGAAGTACTTAAGAGAAAAGCAGAGGAACTACTACTACTATCCATTCAGTCGTGTCTGACCCTTGGATACTCAGTAGGCCAGTCCTTGCCATGTTTCCCTGTTTTCCACAGCTTCTTTCATTCCTTGATGTTCATTCCCATGTCATTCTCGATGGTATAAAGCCAAAATGCATTTGGTCTCTCCTGCTTCCTTTTACTACTGACCATTCCAAGTAGCATCTCTTTCTCTAGTGAATTCGCCCTCATCATAATTCAAATCCATATAGAAGGCAGTAGAAAAAATATCTCACACTATGACAAACAGTTCTTTTAAAAAGCAAAACAGTGACCATGTTAGTACTTAGCTGTATTCCATTGTTATACTCCACCAAAACTGTATATTCCACTTCAAAACCTGAACTGGAATTAATCCATCTTTTCCAAAGTTCATGAACAGTACTGGAATCTAAAAAACCAAACCCAACAGTGACTCTCTGTTTCGCCTATAGCTGCATCAAAGATGTTCACTGCTCGCTTCACAGTTTTTTTCAGTCTTACAAAATGTGTCGATGCTCCAACTTACTGCAAATATATCTGGAGATGCCAAGTACTGGAGTCATAAGTGAACTGAAGTCACAAATCACAGATCATGAACCCACTCAGAGTACATAGTAGACATTAAACCCCCGATTCTATATATGTTGTCCAAAGTTGCACATGCAAATTTGGGCATGCACCCAATTTGTCTATGGCACTTAATAGAGTAACGAGCCAATTAGCTCCCAAAATTGGGTGTTATCCATCAATTACTGCAAATAATTGGCAACAATTTGGATTTCGCGTGCATTCACTAAGGGCTCCTTTTACAAAGGTGTGTTAGGGCCTTAACATGCGGAATAGTGTGAGCTAAAATGCTGCGCGTGTTAGCCGCTATGGCCTCCTTTTAAGCAGGCGGTAATTTTTTGGCTAGCGCGCGCTAATCTTGTGCGTGCGCTAAAAACGCTAGCGCACCTTAGTAAAAGGAGCCCTAAGTGCTACTCTGTAACCATATATGCGAAAATCTTTTAGCATGTGACTGAAAAGGGGGCATGGCCATGGAACCGTCAGTGGCGGGTCAGGTGTACTCATTAAAGATGCATGAAGTATTAGAGAGTTTGGGGGATCTGCACCTAATTTACATATAAGGATTTACATCAGATTTCAGTTGGGCATGGATCCTGGTAGTATGTACTATTCTATAAATGGTGCCCAAGTAGGAGCATTGTTTATAGACTAGCATTAAGAACACATTTTTGGGGGCACCCTAAATCCACAAAAATCTTCACAATTCCTTAACCACAGATGGTTCCAAATCTCAAACTTGCAAAGTTCCAACTTCCATAATTCCAAGTCCCTTAGTGGTCGTTTTATACAAAGATAAGTTCCCACCTATAAAATAGCAACCAGCATAAAATTACATGATGGTGCGTACTTTGCTGATAGGTATGTTTAGCGGCAGTATGGATGGAGTATGGACATAGTTCACAAGCATAAAATACACTAATCTACTAATAACATAGGCATGGGCATTTAAACAGCTCTAGTGCAAATGTAAATGCTTGCACCTGCAAGGTACTGAGACAGATCTGCAGGACAAAGCTGAAAGTCACCATTTGCTGTACCGGCCCTATCACTGGGTGGGCTAGGCATCTGCTTAAGATGGCACATTTCGGAGAGCAGCAGCACAGCATGGCAGAGCAGCTAAATGGCATTTTTAAAAACGTGACTATGGCACGGTGCCTTTCAGCACTTGGGTGCACTCAAGGCCTGCTGCATCCTGCCCCCTCTGAAAAGAAACTTTATCTTGGAGAGGGTGGGATGTGGCATGCATGTGCTCAAGGAGTCTTGTGGCTATGCATCCTGCTTTTTAGTTCTACAAGGTAATCCAAGCAGAAATAGGGTTGCAGTTGTGGCAGTGGAGGAGAGGAAGAATCAGGTCCAGCAGGGAAAAAGGAAAAGAGGGAGTGCTGGACATGGGGGGGAGGTTAAGAAAATGGAAAGAGAGACACTGAATACATGGGGGGGGGGGAGATAAAGGAAAATGCTGGACACAGAGTTGGGGGAAGGGTAGAGGAGATGCTGGAAAGCTGGGGAGGGGGAAGGAGATTCTGGACAGAGAAAGGGAGATGCTAGACACTTGGGGGTAGGCAAGCTGGACAGCTGAAGTAGGGTAAGGAATGGAAAGGAGAACTGGGGAAAAATAGAAATAGGGAAAGGAAGATGCTGGACACTGGGGGAAGGAGCTTGGTAGAGAAGGGGATATGCTGGATTTGGGGAGGGGGTTATGAAGGGAAGATAAGGGGAAATGGTGAACATGAAATGGGAGGAAGGAAAGAGATGCCGAACATACTGAGTAGCAAAAGAAAGGGAAGATGCATGACTATGGGATAGAGAAGGGAAGATGCTAGACTGTAGGGGAAGTATAGAAGAGAAGGGAAGATGCTAGTCAGAAAAAAGGAAAGAGATGAGAATGAAAGATGATGGACAAGAGGAATAGGGAAAGGCAGAAGAAATGCTGCACTGTGGTGATAGAGAAGGGAAAATGCTAGACTACAGGGAGTGATGGAGAAGAGAAGGCAAAAGGTTGGACAAGGAACAGAGGGAAAGGAAGAAAAAGAGTAATGCTTGACAATCTCTGCACGTACTTTATAGATATGTAACTTCTAGAGTGATTTTCTTAAAGCTCTTTCCCATTGGTAGTACATGGTTTACCTGTGACAAACATTTATATAATTATCACCAATATATGCTGTCACTGTGATAAAATATGTGATTTCAGGGCTAACCTCCTTAGTCATCTACTAACTTACAAACATTGACTATCATATTTAAGCATGGAAGACAACCATGCTCAGCATCATGAGATTCCAATAAGCATAACAATAAATTTTGTCATTAAAATGCAAACATTCCTAAATAATAAAGCAGCCTGAAAGTAACATCACAGAGGAAACAAATGTTGCACTTTAAAACTTAAATACTAATTATCAAGACCAAAAAACAATTGTTCCATATGGGAAAAACATGCCTTGATAGAAATGTGCTTATGTGTTTGACTACCACAATCATATTTATCCAAAACCATGTTTATTTATTCAGTGAACATTTTAAATAGAATAAAAAGCACTATCTACATTTACCTACTCTGATCCCAGTTGGCTGCAAAAATCAGAAGGATCTTCCGTCCATAATGATCGCGATTTTCTAGCACCCCAGGGAATCCATCCATGAGTGCTCGTTTGATCCCAGGATCATCTGCCTTGAAGTTTTTAAACATATCCAGGTTTAACTGGCGGTATTGGAAGTACTGGGCCAACAGTCTGAAGGCTTCTGTCTGGTTGAACTTCCTGGCACGAAGAAATCTCAAGATAAAGGCATCATCTGTACGCAGAAACCCAATATCAGGCCTAGTGATAATCATGTCCCTCACTTGTTGGATGTCCTGGTGAAGAGTCTCTGGATTTTCATTCAGTTCCAGACGAGCTTTCTCTATAGTCTCTGGACCAAGACCAGCTTGCAAATGTGTCATCTTTACGAACGTTCTCTTCCCAAATTCTTAATTTTTGATAATTTATCAAGGAATGTAATGATCCCATCCAAGTGATGGCCTATTGCAAATATGATCCATCCACAGTGTTTTGTTATTTGACCTTTTGAGTCAAAAATAAAAGTGGATGGCCTTTGTCATATCCTTGACAAAAAATGCAGCAGACTGCCCATGCTCTTTAATGTAGTTTCTCAAATGGATTTAATTTACATCATGTTATCCCTGCAAACAAACACAAAAAAGCCATAACAATAATTAGATCCATTAAAAGGTAGAACTGTATTGCATATTTATTTATCTAAAATATTTATTATCTGCCTAAAACCTGGGCAGCTTGCAGTAGTACGTACATACAAAATTATATTAAAACTGTTAAAAATATCATTCACATTGCCCCAAAACAGTAGTAATATTAAAAACAAGTTATGCATCTGCTTCTATTTTGTGGAATGCTAAGATGAATGATAGGTTTTGCTTCCAATCTATTAGTTTAACACCTCTTTCTCCTGTGTTCTCAGTAGAAACAGTATGTTTCTACTGAGAACACAGGCTGGAACCAAAAAAAAGAAGAGACAAGACCTCGAAATACCATGGAACAGTAGCAAGAAGAGGCACTGGAGACTTCACAACCAGCATGAGAGCTCAAGACTTTTATTGAAGTAAAATCATAAAAAATACAAAATCCCAACTATGACCCAGCTTCGGCGAGAGAGTCGCCTTCCTCAGGGGACAATGTTTATCATGTTGGCGTATCAGTGGCAGTGAGACGCCGAGACGATAAATAATGTCCCTTGAGGAAGGCAAGTCTCTCGCTGAAACTGGGTCCTAGTTGGGATTTTGCATTTTTTATGACTGGAATTTTGCATTTTTTATGATTTTACTTCAATAAAAGACTTGAGCTCTCATGCTGGTTGTGAAGTCTCCAGTGCCTCTTCTTGCTACTGTTGAAGCAGGTTGAGCCTTAAGCACTAAAAAGGCAATTCTATAAGCTGGAGCCTACATTTAGACACCAATAGTATAGAATACTAGCACTTACTCTCATTATTGGTGCAAAATATTTGAAAGTTGCATGCATAAGTGCACAGTTTTATTCTGTAATCAACACACAGACTGATTATCATACAATTGCAAAGATGATGTCTATGTGGCCTTATCATGGGCATATTGCCAAGTGATGCATGAATACTATTAGCTGGGTGCACCGCATGGCACAATTAGGTACGCCAACTTACATTGGTCACTGACATGACATTAGCTGACATGCTTAATTTTTGGTGCACCAAAGTGGTTTAGCTCTGGTATTCTATAATGGCTTAGATGTGCTAAGCATGCCTCATTATGGTGCTTACATCGGTGCAATGAGTGATTGGCATAAAAACTAGGTGAAAGACATTGAAAGTGACATGTGATGTATTTTTAAAGTAGATCCTTGAGGAGACTTCTCATCTCCCTCTGACTCATCTTTCAGCACCCACAATCTGAGGTGAGGAGAAGTCTCCCTGTTGACCTCACTGTAGACCATCTCCAGTGAAGGAGAAGCTCATATTTATTACCTGCTTATCTCTCTAATTACTACCTCTTGCAAAGGGAAAAAAAAAGGAAATCAGTCCTTGAATTAGCAGTTATAATTTTTATAGAAAGCATTGGTGTGACAGCCTGGATTGGGGTTAGACCCATGGACATATAGCCAGATATAGTCATAAAAGAAAATACAAACTCTTTATTAACTTAAAAGATTCACAGGTTCAGAACTGAAGGGCTAAAGTCTCTTTACTGCAAGGGATATTTGCCAATACAATAGAAGCAGAAAAAAGGTGTTCCCTCTTAAACTGCTCTTTCCACTTAGGAGTAACAAATGAAGGACAGTGCCATTTGCATGATAAATTTGCAAAAGCCAAAAAGTTATATTATGTTATGTTATATTAAGCAGTATTCATATTCCACCAATTCCCCTTTACCAATCTAATTTGGAAATATTTCAGGGCGTTTACTTTGGGCCTATGACTGATAGGCTTCAAACATAAGTTTCAATCCTTCTTAGGCATTCTAGCATTGGTCTGGCTCCAGCGAGACCACAGTCTCTCTCTCACCACTATTAAATCAAGAATTGGCTTACCTCAATGAAGTTGTTTTCCTGGCTCCATCCCTCCTGTGTCACTCTCCCTTGCTTGGGGAGGGGGAGGGGGCTATGGAATTTAAGGTGACTGACACAGTGAGAGAGTATCCAGCAGGGGGAGTATTAGTGCCCTATAGACTCCCTCACATACCCTCCCCCGCAGCTCGGCCCTGCCCCATTGAACACCTGACATGTCAGGGTCTACATCCCAAGACAAAAAAAAAATCAGCATTTGTATGTGCTCAACCCACTTGATGTCACCTCAAAACTAAAGGAATGATGGCTAAGGAACTATCTCATGATGCATGCATTTGATTCTTTGTGGCAAACCATTCACTTGAGGGATTCATAGTCCATGACCAGCAGAAAGTGTCATCCTAGTACGGGGGTCGGCAACCCGCGGCTCCAGAGCCGCATGCGGCTCTTTTCCACCTTTGCCGCGGCTCCGGTAGTGTGTCACGCAGGCATGCAGCTTACAAGTCCGGCGTCGCGGCGGGAAATTGCCATGCTGAGCAGTGAGCTCAGCATGTACACAGATGAAAGTCTTGCTTGCTGATTGGTCCGGCGGCCCTGCCCCGCCGTGCCGCCGGACCAATCAGCAAGCAAGGCTTTCATCTGTGTACGTGCTGAGCTCACTGCTCAGCATGGCTATTTCCCGCCGCGACGCCGGACTTGTATGCTGCATGCCTGCATCGCCAGAATTTAGGTAGGCTGTTTTCATCCCCGTGGGAGTCCCGTGGGCCAGGGGGCGTCCCCGTTGGAGTCCCGTGGGTCAGGGGGGCATCCCCGTGGGAGTCCCGTGGGTCAGGGGGGCATCCCCGTGGGAGTCCCGTGGGCCAGGGGGAAAGGGAGACAGAAAGAAAAAGTTGGGGGAGAGAATGAGATCTGGAGGAAAGGCTGAAAGAAAGGAAGATATAGTGAGATGGACACAAATAAGGGTGATGCTGGAAAATAGGTGGAATGATAATTCTGACAAACACAGAAGGGAAATGCTGGATCAAGGAGAGATGGGGCTCAGGCTGGATGGAATGAGGAGAAATGCCTTGTTGGCCCGGAACTTCCTCTCCTACGTCAGAATTGACGTCAGGGAGCAGAATGCTGGTCAGCACGACGCTTCTGCAGGGAAAGCTTGGGACGGCGGTGGCTTGGGGGCTATTCCCCGATGGCGGTGGCAGCAAACCAAGTGGCTTGGGGGAGGGCACGGAGAAAGAAAGAAAGGGGGCAGACAGAGAAAGAAAGAAGGGGGAACAGGGAGACAGAAAGAAAAAGTTGGGGGAGAGAATGAGGTCTTGGAGGAGAGGAAACATACAGGAGGCTGAAAGAAAGGAAGAAAGATTGGATGCACAGTCAGAAGAAGAAAGTGCAACCAGAGACTCATGAAATCACCAAACAGCAAAGGTAGGAAAAATGATTTTATTTTCAATTTAGTGATCAAAATGTGTCTGTTTTGAGAATTTATATCTGCTGTCTATATTTTGCACTATGGCTCCCTTTTACTAAACCGCAATATCGTTTTTTAGCGCAGGGAGCCTATGAGCATTGAGAGCAGCTAACTGCATGATCCTGTATATAGCATTAAGATAAGAAACAATATATGCAGTGTTAGATTTGTTTTATAATGGTTTTGCGGCTCCAAGTTTTTTTTTCTTTTCGAAAACGGGTCCAAGTGGCTCTTTATGTCTTAAAGGTTGCAGACCCCTGTCCTAGTAGATAATATTGGAACATCTCCATTTGACAACCAGGGCTTCATTTTCAATTACTGCATATTTCCTCTCCCTAGGGAACAGTTTTTAGCTAATGTAGGCCACAAGGGTTCTTTTCCATCCACTTCTTGGGCCATGATGGCTCCAAGTCCAACTTCTGATGCATCTATCTGCACCATGAAGGACTGGTTGAAGTCTGATCTAACCATCACTGACACCAAGCAGATGTCCTTCTTCAAAGTTTGGAATTCTGTGTCCAGTTCTGACATCCACAAAACCTTTTCTAGGGTTTTCTTCTGCAGAAAGCTGGTGAGTGGTCCTGCTTTCTCAGCAATCCTAGGATAAATCACTGGTAGCATCCAACAAACCCTAGGAAGGCTTGCATCTGTTTTTTGGTCTGTGGTACCAGTATCTGGGTGATTATCTCTAACCTTTCAGATTTGAGGTTTTACTTGACTTTTTCCGACCCCAGTTATTGGACCTCTTGTCCATCAGGAAGCACTTTTTAGGATTTGTCATCAATCCAGCAGCCCGCACACTTTTCAGAACGGTGTCTACTTGGTTGAAATGAGTCCCAATCCTTACTATACATGACAATAAGCAAGCAACCACATAATCACTATGCGGTTTAAGAAGGCAGTCAACAAGGTGTTGAAAGAAGCTGGAGATCCATGAAGGCCAAAAAGTAATACCATGAACTGGAACAGACCTTGGGGTGTTGAAAAGCTGGTCTTCTCTTTTGCAGCTGAAGTAAAGAATATGTGCCTTTATCCCTTGGTCAGGTTCAGGCTTGAGATAAACTGAGTTTCTCCCATCGTCTCGATGAGTTCATCAACTCTTGGCATTGGATAAGCCTCTTGTTTGGAGAAAGTATTCACTTTCTGGAAATCAATTAAAAACTGGATGCTCCTGTCTGGTTTTGGTGCCTGACTGACTCCTCAATAACACCCAGGCCCAGCATCTCAGATACTTGTTTCACTATAGTCTGCTTCTGGGCTTCCAGAATCTGATAGGGGCATTTCCAGATGACCACTCCTGGCTCAGTGATGATATCATAAGCTACAAGATTAGCCTGGCCTGATATTCCTGTAAATACATCTTGATTTTGACGTACCAACTTTTCTAGATTAGCCTTGTGTGAGGAAGAAAGCTGGGCAGGGGCCTGGACCTCTGGACCAAAGTCATCCCTTTGGAATAGTGCTGCAGTCATCGGGACCCAGTTCTTTAACAGATTGATGTGAAAGATCTTTACCTTATCCCTCTTGTCAAGTTGGGCCACCTTGTAATTAACAGGTCCTGTCTTCTTCACTATTTCATAAGGTCCTTGCCATTTCATAGGATGGCAGGAAGACTAAAAGCTCCTTTTACTAAGCTGTACTAGCAGTTTTAGCACATACTACATTGCCCCACATGCTACATGCTAACGCCTCCATAGAGCTGGCATTAGTATTTTCCGCATAGCAAGGGGATTAACGCGCGCTAATCTTCAGTGCATGCCATAAACGCTAGCGCACCTTAGTAAAAGGAGCCCTAAGACTTTGTCCCTTGTCTGGAAGATTCTCTGTACTGCTTTCTGGTTGTAGGCTCAGGCTTGCCCCAACTGAGCCTTCTCCAAACAAAACTTGAGTGCCTCCTCTGCTTTCTTCAGCTTTTCCTGCATGGTGAATATATTTTCTGACAAATATTCCCTTGGATGGATTCTTCCTTCCAAGCTTCTTGAACCACATCCAGGATTCTTCTAGACCTCCAGCCATATAACACCTCAAATGGAAAGTCTTGTCAAACTCTGAAGTACCTCCAAGGGTACACTGACGAACGTGTGCAGGACATTGGCGTGCCGACAATTGCGCGCCGACATCTGCACACAGGATGAATGCGTGCCACCAGTTCTACCGCTTTTATGCATTACCGTTAGCATTCTGAGGGGGTGGGGGGAACCTCCCCGGTACACTTAGAACTGGTCGCACTCCCATTGGGGGAAGGGTTGGGAGGGGGACCCCCCAGTACACTGAAAACTACCATTCTCTCACTGTTTGGGAGTTTTCAGTGTAGTGGGGGGTTCCCCCCCACACCTCTCCCCCAGCATGCGCGCAAGCTGATCTAAGTGTACTGGGGGGGTTCCCCCAACCCTCCTCAGAATGCTAACGGTAATATGTAAAAGTGGCAGAACCGGAGGCGCACATTCATCCTGCACGCAGATGTCAGCGCGCAATTGTCAGTGCGCCAATGTCCGATGCACTTTTGATGTGCAACCACATCCCAAACAGCAAATGATACATATGGGAATAGAGTATCCCAATTCTTCCCATATTTGGCTACAAAATTCTTCAGCATCTGTTTGAGAATCTTAAAGCATTCCACCAGACCATCTGTTTGTGCGTGATAATGGATGACCATAAAGTATTTAATCACTTGCTTCTTGACTCTAGTCATAAAAGTGGTGCCCTGGTCAGTCAATACTTTAGAAGGAATCCACATCTGGGAGAAGACTTCCTAAAGGGCATTAGTCACCTGGTAATTTTAATATTCCACAGGGCAATGGCCTCTGGGTTGCAAGTAGCATAATAACCAGGATATATTTGTTGCCATGGGTGGTGTGTTTCAGTGGCCCCACAAAATCCATAGCCACTCTATAAAACGGAGTCTTCATAATGAGCATGAGCAGAAGAGGGGCAGGATTACTCAGTTTACAGGTTAAGCAGGACTGACAAAAAAGCACTACCTGCTTGAAAATGTCTGACTAGAAAAACCAGACAAAAATCCTTACCCATGTTTTCTTCTCCACCAAATGATCTCCTAACAGATGATTGTGGACTAATTGCAATGTGGACTAATTGTAACCTATCTATGATGTTGATGAAGGACCAACAATTTTTCTTCCCCCTCCAGATTCCCCTTGGCCACTCAGCTAGGGGAAAGTGTGGCTCAGTGGTTAAAGCTACAACCTCAGCACCCTGCGTTTGTGAGTTCAAACCCATGCTGTTCCTCATGACCCTGGGCAAATAACTTAATTCCCCTATTGCCCCAAGTACATTAGATAGATTATGAGCCCACCACAAAAGACAGGGCAAAATGCTTGCCTACCTGAATAGATTCATGTTAAATATTCTAAACTCCCTTGGAAGAACAGTATAGAAAACTGAATGAATATTATAAAGTACAGGAGTGCTTCCTTAGAAGGATCCTGATTGCCCACAGGATTCCTATCTACAGTCATAACCTGAACTTATGCTGCTCTAAGGAGCTCATTCTCTGCCTGTGCCCTTTTAAAATCTCCTGAGGTCTCACCCCTACTCCACTTGGGCAGATTATCTAAAAGGTCTGGGGTGTCTTGTCCCTCTTCCCCTGACCCTGGATCCTCTACTACTACTATTTATTATTGTTATAGTGCTACCAGGCACATGCAGCACTGTATATTAAACATGCATGAGATGGTTCCTGCTCATAAGAGCTTACAATCTAATTATGACAAACACTATATATGCTGCTCATGTAGGGATGAAGAAGTAGAGATGGTAGATACACTGGACAAAATAGTGAATCAATATATACTCATCAACTGCAGCCCCTAATTTCAGGGGCAGCACAGTTTTTCCAACTGCCGCTATCAGTGGGGTATAGGCAGCTTTGGGTTCTCTGTATAGAGATCAGAGTTCTCCTAAGGCAGGGGTAAGGAACTCTGGTCCTCGAGAGCCGTATTCCAGTCGGGTTTCCAGGATTTCCCCAATGAATATGCATGAGATCTATTTGCATGCACTGTTTTCAATGCATATTCATTGGGGAAATCCTGAAAACCCGACTGGAATACGGCTCTCGAGGACCGGAGTTCCCTACCCCTGTCCTAAGTGAACATCTCAGGGAAAGACTTCTCCTCCATCTTCTTTGAGCCAGTGGTTATCTGAGACCAAATAGTTCCAATTTTTGGAAAATCACAACCCAAGACAACCAAGTAGGGAAGCCATGGCAAGACTGTCTTCTCCAGCTGGGCTTGCCTAGGTTTACCAGGCCTGCTCAGTTCTGCCCACATCCCGATCTGTCCCGCCTCCAGTCCTGACCACAGCCCCACCCCTTTTACCTGTTCGTGCATCGGGACAGCATATGCACATGCACGCATATGATGCAATGACATTGCACATGTGCATTTGACATTACCTTGCTGCACCTGCGCATTCGTGGAAGCCGTCCCGATGTCGGAAGCTTTACAAACCCAGACAAAGTGCCGGGTTTTGAAAAGCCATCCGGACCCCCAGACATGTCCTCAAAAGGAGGACATGTCCAGGGAAAACCGGATGTCTGATAACATTACATTAGTGACTTTTATTCCATCATTACCTTGCGGTTCAAGGCAGACTACAAAAGATGTTATCTGGACAATTCCAGAAGAGTTACTTAGTTGAACGGGTTATTTTGGGGGATTGAGATGCTTCTTTTGGAGTTAGTTTGTCTTGATGGATTTCTTGAATAGCAAGGTTTTTATTTCTTTTCTGAAAGTTTTGTAGTCTGGTGTCGTGATCAGTAGATTGAATAGTTGGTGGTCAAGTTTCGCTGTCTGCGTGGCCAGTAGGCCATTGTACATTTTTTTGCATTTGATATCTCTGATTGTGGGATGCGTGAATGGTTTTTGGGCTCTCCTTAGCCTGGTTGTGGCAGTTTGGATAAGGCGGTTGTTCAAGTAGGCTGGGCTGTCTCCATTCATTGTTTTAAATAGTAGCCAGTAAAATTTGAATTGTATTCTTGCTTGTATTGGGAGTCAGTGTGAGTCGAGGTATGCGGCGGTGATGTGGTCATATTTCTTCAGTGAATAGATCAGTCTCAGGGCTGTGTTTGTACTGTTTGTAGTTGTTTTATCATGACTTCGGGGCAGGAGAGATAGAGGATGTTGCAGTAGTCTAGAAGTCCTAGGACTAGGAATTGGACCACGAGCTGGAATTGTTTTCTGTCGAAGAATTTTCAGATTTGCCTTAAGTTTCGCAGGTGCTGTTTCAAGGTGAGAAGAGAATTATTTTGAGAAATATCAAAATTTTTCCCTGCTTCACCAAAGTCTGCCATATCACCTCAGAAGTGGTCACAGTGAGAAATATTGGTAAATCAGATTTCGGTTCCAAAGAATCAGATACAAATAATTGCTCACCAGCTGCTTCACAAAGCAGTTCTTTGGATCTTTATACACAGATTTAACATCTCAGGATTCTGCTCATTTCATAGAATTCAATAAAATGAGTGGAATTCTCTTGGGGCTACTCACCTTCTACTGGATATTCCAAAGAACATTCCATCTGCTCTCACTCCAAGGCATCACTATCTGCTTCTGGGCAGAGTTAGATGCCATTGACTCATGTTTGAGTCCTAGCAACTTGATGAATTACAGTCGTAACTTCATCATTTGTTCTTCAAGTGACATAGCCAGTTTGATCTCTTCCAGAATCAATTTGTTAGTTCTTCTGGTAGTCCATGGCATGCATAAAATCCTTCTCCAGCACCAAAGCTCAAATAAGTCAATTTTCTTTCTGTCCTATTTCAGTAGTGTCCAGCTTTTGCACCCGTAATCGACCACTGAGAAAATGAGTGCATGGACAAGTCTGATCTTTGTTTGAAGTGTTACTTTCTTGCAAAACACCAACAGAAACCAATCTGGCCAATCTAAAATCTGTGATTGGGAAAAAGGCAATCTAGTATCTGGGCTGAGGCTGACTTCAGGCCCAAAAGGAGATAATGACTCTCCACTCATTGCCAGCTCCTTATGTAGGCTTTCAACATTCTTCAGAAGTGTCTGTGAGTTGAGTTTCTGTGTAAACCTTTTAATAGTGCACCTAGAGGAGCAGGCAGGAGCCCTCCCACGCTACTTTGACATTGTTTAAAAGGAAGAAAAAGTAAATTTCTAAGAAAAGAAACTCCAGTATGTCTGGTCAGTTAGCCACCTTGGATCCATCAATTCTCTTGAGAATATTCCTAAATCAGTTAACACTCCATGCAGGTCCTCCAGAACCACACCTAAATCCAAAAAAATAACATACACCTCACGAAAACATATCAAACCAACCATATTCTGGACAAAAATAGATGAAACACTCCAAGACTGCGACCCCAAGGACTTCATCTCTCACTGGAATAATCTGACCACCAACATCCTGGATGAACTAGCCCCATTACAAACCAAAACTAGAACCAGTAAAAGATCAGACCAATGGTTTGACAACGATCTGCTCCAACTTAAAAGACAATGCAGATGATTAGAAAGAAAATGGAGAAAAACAAACCTGGATCAAACGAAAACTGCCTGGAAAAAAATTAACAAACAATATAAACTTCTACTAAAAGACAAGAGGAAAACTCACTACACAGGCACAGAAACCCAAGATACCAAAAAACTATTCCAAATATTAAAAGACCTAACTGACACCAAACCCTACACGACCACTAACAACACCCCACATCCCTCAGCTACCCTCTTAGCAGATCACTTCAAGAACAAAATTACTAATGCCAGAGCCACCCTCAATTTTACCCCATCCCACCTAAATGAAATCACAATTCACCCCACAGAAAAAGAATCAACAGCAGCAGACAGAAAATGGTCTCAATTCCCCAACATACAATGGTCCAAACTCAATAAACTCTACAAAAAATACAGCCACGCCTCCTGTGACCTCAACCACTGCCCATCATATCTCCTTACTACCTCCAGTGTAAAATTCCGTACTCTGCTTCTGCAATGGATACAAATTAAGCTCACAGATGGCGTTTTCCCTACTGACCTCAGCGAAATCATCATTACCCCAATTCATAAAGACCCAAAAGGACCAATGGACCAACCATCCAACTTCAGACCCTTTGCCTCAATACCGCTATATGTCAAAATTACAGAAGGCCTAGTAGCCAAACTCCTCACAAACTATCTAGACGACCATAACTTACTCCATCCCAGGCAATCTGGCTTCAGAACCAACTTCAGCACAGAGACACTACTAGGCTCCCTTATGGACACAGCCAGACAACATCTTAGCACAGGAAAAAAAATGCTTCTCATACAACTGGACCTGACTGCAGCATTTGACCTAGTTGATCATAACATCCTTCTTCAAATCTTGGATGCAATAGGTATCTCAGATAAAGTATACTCTTGGTTTGAAGGCTTCCTAAAATCCAGAACCTACAGAGTAAAATCAAACAAATAAAAATTGGAACCTTGGTCAAACCCTTGTGGCGTACCACAAGGATCCCCACTATCCCCTACTCTCTTCAACCTATACACTGCCTCTCTCAGAGCTCACCTGGATAATCTAGGCATAACCACCTATAGTTATGCGGATGATATCACCATCCTCATACCATATGATCAGCCAAAGACCACCATGACAAATATACTACATCGAACACTAGAAACAGTTACGACCTGGATGAAAGAACACAAACTGAAACTCAACCCAGATAAAACTAAATTCATCCTCCTCGAAAATGACAAAGTCCCAACCATAACCAACTTAGAACTCAACTCAATCAACTATCCGATCCAAACCACCATAAAACTACTAGGAATGACAATAGACAGATACTGTACTATGCAACCGCAAATAAATAAAACAATATAGAAATCCTTCGCAATAATGAGAAATCTGAGACAAGTCTGGAAATTCTTTGAAAGAACACAATTCCAGCTTATAGTGCAATCACTTATCCTAGGACTGCTAGACTACTGCAACATCCTCTACCTCCCCTGTCCTGCCACTATGACCAAACAACTACAAACAATCCAAAATACAGCTCTGAGACTCATCTACTCACTGAAAAAACATGATCATATCACAGAGGCTTACATAAACTCACACTGGCTACCAATCTAAGAAAGAATACTATTTAAATTCTACTGCATGCTATTCAAAACCCTAAACGGAAATAGCCCATCCTACCTAAACAACCACCTCATCCAAGCAACCTCAACCAGACATAGAAAAACGCATTCCCCATTCACACCTCCACCGATCAAAGAAGTAAAACGGACAAAACAATACGATGGCCTCCTAGCCACTCAAGCCGCAAAACTAGACAACCAAATCTCCAACCTACTGTTAACCACCCCAGACTACAAGATTTTCAGAAAAGAAATAAAAACTATACTCTTCAAGAAATTCCTGAAACAGTCCTAACTTCACTTACTCTTAACAACTCTAGAAATGAAAAATGATCTACTTTTTACAACTCTAGAAATGACAATTGTTCTTCTATTGTAACCCCCATTTATATATCTTTTGTAATCCGCCTTGAACCGCAAGGTAATGGCGGAATAGAAATCTCTAATGTAATGTAATATAATGTAATATTCCTCAGTTGCTTTACAGGGGCTCCAAAGCAGCATGACCTGCCACTTTGGTCAGACCCCTTTGGGCATTTGATCATGAGCCGCATACTGGGCAGTTCTCACATTTGATGGAGGCAAAAGATACAGGTCTCTGATGTCACTGGAACATTGGGCAGCTGGTAACCACTCCCACTATTGATGGCTTCAGCATCCATCTGAGCCCATTCCACAGCAGCTCCAGTCTGGGTTCAGGTAAGCTCTTCTTTTTCCAATATTCTGTATTAATTGTAAGTGATGTAAGTGAAGAGCATAGAGACCAGTATAAGGATTTTCTGTAATGGGGGTGAGAGAGAAATAAAGAGTGGACAAGTAATCACAGGACTTGAATTTCTAAGAAGGGGCAAATTGAGTGAAGTTGGAAACATCCTTGCTTAGCTATCAACAGTCATACCAAGTATCTTTACTGAATCTTGCAAAGAGATAAAGGTACCCAGAATAGTTGGTAAACAAGGTATAGGGTTTGATTTCCATCTAGAGAATAGTATAGCATCAGTCTCTGTGGAATTCTATCTAAAGCCATTAGCAAGGAACTAATGGGTGGTGGTGTTGACAAAGATATATAAGAAGTCAAGAGGTGCAAGATACATTTTGAAAAGAATAGGACCTGGCATCAAACTATGGAGAACACAACAGGGGAAAGAGTGAGTTGCAGAGTAGGAGCCAGTAAACAGAAAATTATCTATTAGAGAGATGTGATATGAAACAAGAGAGAACTGTGCCTAAGATATTAAGTACAGATATTTGAACAGAACAATCGAGAAGCTCAAAGGTGGCCTAGAGATCTAGAGAGAGTAGAAACAACTCTTGGCATGCATCTAGAGTGCTGGAATAAAAGGTGTTGACACTACAGGTATGTACAAAAGAAATGAGATTATCATTAAGTTTAGAGAGAAAAGGAAGATTAGAAATAGGATGATAGCTTGAAGCAGCAAAGATACATGGCCAATATTAGGTTCATTCCAAGAAGAAGGAGATGCACCAGTCTGACAACTGGTAGAAATAATGATGCAAAGAAAAGGTTCCAAAAATTGTTTAAGCAAGTAGGTTAGAAGTGGATCATATGAAGAGGTAGTGAAGTATACGTAAGCTTGAAATAGGTTTTGAAAACTCTAGAGCAGAAGGAACATAAAATATTTGAAAACAACTAAAGGGGAAATTTGAGGGGATAGCAAGCCCAGTATTTGGGTTAGAGATGAAGATAAGGAAGAGGTACAGGAAATACAAAGAGAGTGACACGGGAGAAAGATTAGGTAGGGAAGCTGGAGGGAGAGAGAGAAAAAAGAGTAAATTGGAAGGTAAGGGGGGGAGGACAAGGATGGGGATAAGTGAGTGACTGGTGAAAGTGGTGTAGATAAAGTACCGTGAAGAGAAAGAACCTTTTGCAAGAACTCTTAGGCAATATCTGAGGCTTCTTAACTGTCATAGTGGAAGAACTGAGACTTTAATAAGCCACAGTGGCAGAGCAGGATTTGACCTCATGAGTCTTAGGAGCTTCCCTGACTGCTTTGAGAGCACTATATTTCTCCAGAACTAAAAAGAACTGACCCAGTAGCGGCAATTCTTATGTTCCTATGAGTGTCGTGGGCAGTGTAGTCAACCATAGAGAATAGGGACTCAGACCCATATCCCACTCTACACTTATGGTAGAATATGTGAGACTTCCAGATCCTACATATAGGTGCCACTTGCATACATAAGAGCTATTGATATGGTGTATTGGGACTTGTATACTGCATTTTTTGGTAGTTTTACAACCATACTCAAAGCAATTTACATATAGGTACTGCAAGTAGTTTCCCCTCTGCCCTGGTGGGCTCACAATCTGTCTAATGTACCTGGGGTAGTGGATGATTAAGGCCCTCTTTTACTAAGGTGCGCTAACCGATTAGCACATGCTAATCGATTTAGCGTGTGCTAAACACTAACGTGTGCATGTTAGTCTATGGACGCGTTAGTGTTTAGCGCATGCTAATTTGATTAGCGTGCGCTAATTGGTTAGCACACCTTAGTAAAAGAGGAGGTAAGTGACTTGCCCAGGGTCACAAGGAGCAGCATAGGGTTTGAACCCACAATCTCAGGGACTGTAGCTCAAACCACTACACTACACTCTCCTCCCTCAGTTCGGTCCAGTAGGTTTTGGATGGGTTTTGGAGGGTTCACCATACACCATAAAGGAGTTATAGTGAGCTGTGTATTGGGGCATTATACGTGAGGTTCACTGCAGTACCCCACTAAGATGCCCCACTGCTCTGCAGGGATGTCTGCTGGCTCCTCCTACATCTCAAATGGCTTGTTTTCTGCATTTTTCTTTTGGACATTTTTTTTTTAACGGTCAAAAATATAGACGCACTAAGGGCAAACACATCTAGAAATGGCCATTTTAAAAAAAAAGACATTTTGCTGTTTTAAAAATGGCCATTTTCTCTACCGATTTTTAATGCATGACACACTCACATTTAGATGTCATATCGAAAATCTCCCTCATAATCAAACAACAGGTTTCATTATGTTCAATAGAAAAGGTTAAAATAAAATCAGTTTACCCACATTAATGGCTCCAAATTCTCTTAAAAGAAAACACAAAGGGGTGAAGTGGGTCTGAGGAGACTATAAAAAGGAGCAATATTCTAAAATATATATTTTTGATTCATTTTAAAGCTCTGGTATGCCTCACAATTTTTTCTGTAGATCTACTTGTATAAATAAATTCAGGTAGTATGACTATTAAACCTGGACAGCACTTAGGCACGCTAACCGATTTAGTGCGTGCTAAATGCTAAGATGCCCCAAGAATATAATGGATACTTTAGCATCTTTAGTGCGTGCTAAATTGGTTAGCACGCCTTAATATAAGGACTCCTTATATATCAATTATACCCTGAAGCCAACTCTACAAGGGATATTTGCCAATACAATAGAAGCAGAAAAAAGGTGTTCCCTCTTAAACTGCTCTTTCCACTTAGGAGTAACAAATGAAGGACAGTGCCATTTGCATGATAAATTTGCAAAAGCCAAAAAGTTATATTATGTTATGTTATATTAAGCAGTATTCATATTCCACCAATTCCCCTTTACCCCTCTAGTTTGGAAATATTTCAGGGCCTGTTTACTTAAATGAATCACGCCATAAAAAAGTGTACAAGCCTGTGGAACTAGTACGAAACATTCTTTATTTAACAATAACCTGACACTGTCAGTGTTTCGGTCTGCGTCAGGAGTCTACAATACCATACACAAAAAGATCCATTTAAAGAAAGTATACATAAAAATAATCAAAACATCATACAACCATGTGTATAATAAAATAAAATGAATCAGCACACGTTGTTAACTCACAAGCACAGTAAATGTTACTGCAACGGCAACGATTTCCTCCTATTGGTTTTAAAAGGGAAATACTTTTAAAACCAAGAGGAGGAAATTTTTTTCACTCAGAGAATAGTTAAGCTCTGGAACGTATTGCCAGTGGTTGTGGTAAGAGCGGATAGCGTAGCTGGTTTTAAGAAAGGTTTGGACAGGTTCCTGGAGGAAAAGTCCATAGTCTGTTATTGAGAAAGACATGGGGAAGCCACTGCTTGCCCTGGATCGGTAGCATGGAATATTGCTACTCCTTGGGTTTTGGCCAGGTACTAGTGACCTGGATTGGCCACCGTGAGAATAGGCTACTGGGCTTGGTGGACCATTGGTCTGACCCAGTAAGGCTTTTCTTTTGTTCTTATACCATACTAGTGGGTGGTTACTGGTCAGGTTTTAGGTGGAGAATAGGGGTGGACTGCTCATTGTTTTCACTTGTGCAGTTAGTGCTGGTGCATTTGCCACTTCCTGAAGAGAAGGCAGTAAGTGCATCTGTCCTAATTGCAAAGAACCGTAATGCATGCTAATGAACTTTATATACGGTAACCGCAGGGGACATGTTAGGCAAGTTCCCAACAGTTACCATACATCATTGGAGTCTGCAACATTTCTGGGAATGCTGCCCCACCCCATGCCCACCCCAAACTATGGTTATGCTTACCAGCATTAACTGTTGCTGTTATAATACAGCACACATAACTTTTCTGCGGTTCAGTAAACAGGCAAATGATTTTTGTAAATCAAAATAATAAATAATACCACATTTAAAGAAAAAAACAGAACAAATCGTTTTCCTAAGTCAGTTGTTTTCATCTTTGCACCATAACTTGGAAGCCACAAAACTAAGGGAAAACTGAAGGCCTATTTAAGAGCGAAGTGTCGGCAGTAAAAGGTGACCTGGGGCACAGGATTCCTTGCAGAGGATTACACCAAAGCACTCTGAAAAATAAAACTGCTCAAGCAAAGTATTCATCTTCTGAACTCCGAAAGGAAAGAAAAGAGTTGTAAACATCAGACAGAAATGATTGCTAAAAAAAAAAAACCACCCCAACTCATTGTAAGCTGCATTCCTCTTATTAGTTGGAAGATACCAATCTTTACAAAAAACACCATCAATTACATCATTTACAGCATAAAGCAATACTAAGGGCTCCTTTTACAAAGGTGCATTAGGGCCTTAAAGCATGGAATAGCGCGCACTAAAATGCCACACGTGCTAGCCGCTACCGCCTCCTCTTGAGCAGGTGGTAGTTTTTCAGGTAGCGCGCGCTAATCCGGTGCGTGCACTAAAAACGCTAGCGCACCTTTGTAAAAGGAGCCCTAAGTGATGCTTCTCTGCCTGACCAATGGCTTTTACTTGGATTTGATGCAATCTGTTGTTTAAACCCGTTTGTATTGTAGGAGAGATGTATACGGTTGACAGCTCATCGCCTCCTAGCACATGTAATCGCTAAGCCATGCAAAAATAATTCTGTATTTTAACAGAAATATACAATGATCTTTTCTGTTTTCAGAACTGATCCACAACAACAGGAGAATTTGACATTTTTTTCGTTTTAGTCTTTTACTTCTTTAAGAAGAAACCCAATTTTCAAAGCAGTAACACTACGTTATTATAGACAATATGATTTCCACAGGAGCCCTAAGCAAATGCTGCTGTATTTGAACATAGAGGAAAAATAATCAAGGAAACGTTTTTTAATGTTCTTACTGCTTTTGTTATTGGATAAGGCCTTTCATTCAGTCAACCCCCCACCCTTTTTTTTTTTATTACGAAAGAACTCCATTGGATTCGTATTTATAAATACTGTGATCAGCCAGTAAAGCAAGGGATGAGAGCCGGATGGGAGAGCATGCCACTTGTTCTGTTTCCAACCCAATTTTTCCACAAAGAAAGACTGACCACCTCTCTCTCGCCTTCCCTGACACTTTTTATTCATCAGAACACACATCACACACACATGCTTGACATTTTGATTTTAATTGCTAAAAATCAAATAGATAGCAATGCACCCATAAAGCTCCCATCTGCTTGTGTGGCGGGGGGGGGAGGGGGAGGGGGGAAATTTCCCCTTTGGTGGATGCATCTCCCCTCCTCTTTGTCTGAACTTTAAGGATTTAACTAAAACTCGTATCCTTTAGCTACCACACTAGATCTTGTCAGTAATCCGAGTATTTCTTCCTTAACCTCTCCCGTTTGAGGGAAATGCTGGATGGGTAGCATCAGGTAAAGGAGAAACACAAAGCCACAAGAAAAGAGCCCGAGGTGAGATGCCGCGGGAAGGAGGACGGAAGGAATGAAGTGCAAATCGATTCCAGAGGAGAGCTGTCCATGCGAGCCAGTGCTGAAACGCAGCAGCCATACTAAAATGAGAGGGGAAACGTCGTCCGCACACTGTTGCTTAATAGAAGAAAAAAAAATTAAAAAAAAAAGCAAATACCTTTACTGCCCTTTCTGCGGCGTCTGCTTGTGAATTATATTCAACTGTTTTGATGAGCTGGGTGCCAGAGGTCCGTTTGGCTATCCTCTGATCCCCTGCAGAAGCTCCCAATGAGCTCCAGCTCTAAGGAACCGGAATTTTTTTGGTGAGAGGCGTGTGCACCAGGGCCTGGATCTTTCCATATTATGGTCTTCTCCGGGGTCCTAAAGCCCATAAGGCTTGTGCTCATCACTACTTCTAGCATAGGAGACTCAATTAGAAACTAGATATGAATTGCTATAAGTTGTAAGTTTAAAATCGGAAAATATTTAATCTAGCACAATGTACTGCTTTCCCCATTATTTACTGAAAATGTAATACCCGTATGTGCATTCAGAGAGTTAAAAAAATTGTAAATGAAGTGTGTGTGTAAACATCACTTGTTTTAAAGGTATAATAATTGATAGAACTAACCCCCTCCTTTAGTAATGCATAGCGCAGGTTATAGCGCTGGCAGCAGCAATAACTGCTCTGACGCTCATAGAATTCCTATGAGCATCGGAGCAGTTACTGTGGTACTAAAACCCGCGCTTTGCATTAGTAAAGGAGGGGGGTAAGTGTTTGTTAAGGATAAGCTGTTCTCTCTTTCCAACTTATTTTTGTTGGTAAAGATGTTCATGGTTTTGATTTGCCTGTCTAATTACACTGCGCAACAAATTTTAACTTTTTTCGGGGGCAAGAAGAAAATGAGGTTTACTTTATAGAATTTGACCTCCTGTGTATGAAAATAGCCTCAGTTTTCTCCTATCACGTATAGTTTTTGAGCAAATCGCAAATATTTATAGCATGAGAAATCATAATGTAACACATTGCACCGATTTAAGAGTTCCTATAAATATTATTTTCTAGAATCATTTTGCTGTTGAAGTGCATTAGGAGCATCTCTAATTAATGTCCAACAATAGTCAGCCAGCATTGATGAATTCCATCTGCCCTGATATCGTTTCCCCATTTTAGCAATGTTCTGGTGCAACCTTTCCCCGTGTTCATCACTAACACTATCAAGATTATTGGGGGGAAAATCCAGATGTGAGTAGAGAAAATTAATTTTTAGTTTTAATATTTCAGAGATTGTTATAACATTTACTCCAAGCATTAGATGGGGGTTAATGGGCAGACAAACCAATGAAAAATATTAATGTGGCATCTGAGGCCTGCAGCTCCTGGATTTAAATAAGTGCCTTCTCTGGTACAGTCATGCCCTACTTTCTTCTCTTCTACCTACTGTAACCCCCTCCATATACACCCCCCCACCCCCCACCCTGGGGCAATAAATGTTTTGGTGAAATGAAGAGGGGTAGAGATACCGCTCTCATATTTTTAGCATGGGGCTGTTCTGCGGCTGAAAATGGGGCTGTTTGGGTTGCTGTGTGGCTGCTGTCAGGAGGGTATGCTGCAGAACAGGGAGCTGTTCTGCATCTGCTGCTGTGGCTCTATGGGCAGGTCCGGGTGGTTCTGCGGTGTCTCTTAGGGCAGCACCGAATGGTCTTGCAGTATCTTTTGTGGCAGGACCAAGTTTCAGACTGTTTTTAAACAAGGGAAGGAAAGGGGCTTGGTGGACAAACTCAGGTAATATAATCCAAGCATTAGAGGGCAGGTAGATGAAAAGGAAAGAAGTCTGGAATTGGCAGTGGAGGAAAAGGGTACAGCTAAGAGCAGCTTATCTGAGGAGCATAGTTCTCTGGGAGGTATAAGAACATAAGTAGTTGCCTCCGCTGGGTCAGACCAGAGGTCCACCCCGCCCAGCGGTCCGCTCCCACGGCGGCCCATCAGGCCTATCACCTGTGCAGTGGTTCCTGACTATTCCTATAACCTACCTCCACTCCTATCTGTACCCCTCAATTCCCTTATCCTCTAGGAACCTATCCAACCCTTCTTTGAAGCCTTGTAACGTGCTTTGGCCTATCACCACCTCCGGAAGCGTGTTCCATGTGTCCACCACCCTCTGGGTAAAAAAAGAACTTCCTAGTATTTGTTCTAAACCTGCCCCCTTTTAATTTCTCCGAGTGCCCCCTTGTACTTGTGGTTCCCCACAGTGTGAAGAATCTGTCCCTGTCTACCTTTTCTATGCCCCTCAGGATTTTGAAGGTTTCTATCATGTCTCCCCTAAGTCTCCGCTTTTCCAGGGAGAATAGCCCCAGCTTTTTCAACTTGTCAGCATATGAGAAGTTTTCCATACCCTTTATCAGTTTAGTCGCTCTTCTCTGGACTCCCTCAAGTACTGCCATGTCCAGATGTGGGCGCACCATTGCACAATACAATGGCATGATGACTTCCTTCGTCCTGGCCGTGATACCCTTCTTAATGATACCCAACATTTTGTTTGCTTTCCTTGAGGCCGTCGCGCACTGTGCCGACGCCTTCAATGTTGTGTCTACCATCACCCCCAGGTCTCTTTCAAGGTTACTTACCCCTAGCAGCGATCCCCCCATTTTGTAGTTGAACATCGGGTTCTTTTTCCCTACATGCATGACCTTGCATTTCTCTATGTTAAAGCTCATTTGCCACTTTTTTGCCCACTCTTCCAGTATCGTTAGGTCCTTTTGCAGGTCTTCGCAGTCTTCCGCGGTTTTAACCCTGCTGCAGAGTTTGGTGTCATCTGCAAATTTGATAACCTCACATTTGGTTCGCGCCTCCAGGTTGTTAATAAATATATTGAACAGGAGCGGTCCCAGTACCGACCCCTGCGGAACTCTGCTCATGACCCATAGCCAGTCTGAGTAATGGCCCTTTACTCCAACCCTCTGTTTCCTGCCGGCCAGCCAGTTTTTGATCCATCGGTGGACATCCCCTTGCACCCCGTGGTTCCACAGCTTTTTAAGCAGCCGTTCGTGTGGTACCTTGTCGAAGGCTTTTTGAAATTCAAGGTAAATGATGTCTATGGATTCCCCTTTATCTATCTGGCTGTTTATCCCCTCAAAGAAGCACAGTAAGTTTGTGAGGCACAACCTTCCCTTGCAGAAGCCGTGCTGGCTCGCCTTCAGCAGTCCATTGTTTCTATATGGTCACATATTCTGTCCTTGACCAGTGCTTCCATCATCTTTCCCGGAACCGAGGTCAAGCTCACCGGCCTGTAGTTTCCCGGGTTACCCCTTGAACCCTTCTTGAAGATGGGCGTGACATTTGCTATTTTCCAGTCCTCCGAGATCTCCCCAGTTTTTAAGGATAGGTTGTATATTTGGCGAAGTGGTTCCGCTATTTCGTTCCTTAGCTCTTTGAGTACCCTTGGGTGGATGCCGTCCGGACCCGGTGATTTGTCGCTCTTTAGTCTGTCTATCAGTCGGAGGACATCCTCTTAGCTAACGTCTAGTTGGACCAGCTTTTCATCCTGATCCCCATTTATGATCTCCTCGGGTTCTGGAATACAGGATGTGTCCTCTCTCGTGAAGACTGACCACAAGAACTTATTTAACCTGTCAACTATCTCTTTTTCCATATTGAGGGGCAGTAGAAAAAAACACACTTGTAAGTCAGCAAAAGGAGCTTGAACTGCATGCAAAGGTGGATAGGGAGCCAGTGAAGTGATTTAAGGAGAGGGGTGGCATGAATGTAGCAAGGTTGATAAAAAAAAAAAAGAGTCATACAGCAGAGTTTTGCACAGATTGCAGGAGGAGAAGCAGCACTGCAGAAGACGAGTTAGAAGTTGCAGTAATCTAAGCATGAGGTTACGAGAGTGTGGACAAGGGTCTGGTTAGTGTGCTCAGAGAGGAAGGAGTGAATCTTGGTGATACTGTAGATATAGATGCGACAGGCCTTAACAGTTTGTTGGATGTGCATTGAAAATGAGAGGTCGGAATCAAAGATGACTCCAAGGAGTCTGGCTGGCAAATAAAGGAATAGGTTCAAATCACGTGGCTCAGCTTGAAAAACTAACTAGCTACTTGAAGGCAGTTAACTAATGGATGCAATGTAATACACTAATGTTGAATCCAGATAATACTGAAGCTTTGATTGAAACATAGAAACAAGATGCCAGATAAAGGCCAAATGGCCCATCCAGTCTGCCCATTTACAGTCACCATTTTCTCATCCTCTCTCTAAGAGAACCCACGTGCCTATCCCAGGCACTTTAAACTTTAATGATTCCATGGTTCCAATTTGTTCTGAAACTTGCACTTTGGGGATAACTTTAGATAGTGCACCCTTGGCTTTTCACCTCAGTCGTTGAGAATCACCAGCAGGTGGCTGGTTTTCAGAACATCCTTAATGAATACACCTGAGGGAAATTTGCACTCAATGTAAATCATAGGCACCCAAATCTCTCTCATGCATGCTCATTACGTATATTCTAAAAACCTGACCTGGTGACAGTCCTCAAGGACTGGGAAAGAATATTGCCAAGCAGTACCATCTTTTATCAATCATAATGTAAAATTGACTTTTTTTGTTTTTGTTTTACTTGAAACAAGTCCAAACTGTAAGTTCTTTTTTATCAAGGGACAAGCTGGCAAATATTACTTGTGCTGTCGTGATGAGTCACCTAGATTACTGCAGTATGTTGTTCATAGGTCTTCATGAATATCAAATTGTGAAGGCTCAGTTAGTGCAGAATACTGCAGCAAGGATCTTGCTATTTTTCAGACTGACAAATTGCATCTCTCTAGTTTTGGAAAGCCTTCATTGGCTCCTTTTATTTGATTCCATCTAACATAGTAACATAAGAACATAAGCAGTACAATACTTAATAGATATCAATATCAATTTGATAAATAGATTTTTATTATGTTTATGAAATAAAGCTATATCCAAAACAACATCCAATATAATTCAGCACTACCTATGATACACAACAAAAAAGGAGAAAAGACCTCAGTGTCTAATAGGGGTTCCAAACAAACTACCCACATAGACAAGCCAGTTCTAAAAAATTCAAGTTTGAGACAAGCAGACACATCCTCGGTTAAAAACTTCAAGATAAGTGGTATTATATTATAAACAAAATACAGTCTTTCAATATCATCACTTATCTGAAAATGTGGTATTCCGAAGGTTCTTTGACATAGTGCTGGAACGTAGAAGCAGGAAATAACCGGCACAGTGGAGCATAGATCAACAGCACAGCAGCTAAACAATCATCACCGCTGGCATAAAGGATTCCACAATATCCAACAGGGCCCCCTGTTTCGCAATCAAGCTTCTTCAGGGATTTGAGCGTCAGATAACCCGCTTCATCTTGAAGCGGGTTAACTAACACTCAAATCCCTGAAGAAGCTTGATTGCGAAACAGGATGTGTCTGCTTGTCTCAAACTTTAGTTTTTGAGACTGGCTTGTCTATGTGGGTAGTTTGTTTGGAACCCCTATTAGACACTGAGGTCTTTTCTCCTTTTTTGTTGTGTATCATAGGTAGTGCTGAATTATATTGGATGTTGTTTTGGATATAGAATATTTGGACATTCTTTCTTGTTGGTGAATGTTTTTTATGGAATAAGGCTTACAGAAGCTTATCTATTTTAGTATAAATAATCTGTATTGTGCATACTTTGTTTGAATGAGTTAGGGTCGTACTTTGTCAGTTAGTATCTTTTATTGAATTGTGTTATTTCCTTTTATAAGACACTGTTATCTGGCTCTGTATTTTAAATACTTTGTAATTTATTGTGTAAACCGCCAAGAACTGATGGTGTGGCGGTATACAAAAATAAACTATTATTATTATTATTAGCAATACCTCCACTGGGACAGACCTGAGGTCCATCGTGCCCAGCAGTCTGCTCACGCAGCGGCCCAACAGGTCCAGGACTTGTGCAGTAATCCTCTATCTATACCCCTCTATCCTTTTTCCAGCAGGAAATTGTCCAATCCTTTCTTGAACCCCAGTACTGTACTCTGCCCTATTATGCCCTCTGGAAGTGCATTCCAGGTGTCCACTACACGTTGGGTAAAGAAAAACTTCCTAGCATTCGTTTTGATAAAGACCTGAATGGTCCATCCAGTCTGCCCATAAGTTATACCCATTAAAAAAATACATGATTAAATTAACTTGTCTCTTCTTTGGTATTTCTGGGTCATAAACTATAAAGTCCACATGGTATTGGCCTAGGATCCAAATGCTGAAGTTGCCATCTAAGCTCACTCCAGCCTATCCAAGCTCACTCCAACATATCTACCATAAAGTCCGGCCAGTAACATACTTATGTTCTAAGTTACTGGAGTTCCCATTGTTGCCTTCTAAGCAGGCTGACACAAGTGCACAGCAGTCCCATCTGGGGTGCCAATTGAGCAGCTAGCCTTGCTCTAGGTGTGCAGAAATGTCCAGGAATAATGGAATGATGTAAATATTTTCCATAAAATATTATTGCATTTATTAATTTCCATAACAATTATCAAAAGGTTATTTGTGCCATGGAAATTTTTTACAGAAGCCAAAAGCTGGCATTTTCTAGCAAAGAATCTCAACCTATAATTCATTGCTCACCAATATATATTTTCTGTCCAATCTGACATCACACTTGTCAGCCAATTGGCTGACAGAGGCTGTCCTTAAGTTTGAACAAAGAGTTTGACATCGAAATAAAAGTTTCACAAATCATATTTTTATTTATATTAATTTCTAAATATGCATAAACCATTATAACACACTCAAAGAACACTTTAAATCAAAAACAGCTTGTTTGTTAAAGTCAGCCTACATTTCTCTTCAGCATCTGCTGATAAATTTGTGTCCCTGTCAGCACAGAAGGACCTACTCCCCCTCCCTCCTATGCTGGAGGTCAATCTAGCTGGCCTTTCCTGTTCTGCTCTCAAAGACTGGTACAGTGTTTCTGTCTCTAACTATTTCCAGATGTTGCCTCTTAGGCTCCCTTAAAGTTTCTTCAGGTTTAAAATATATAAAATATGTTTTTCAAAACCAATTCTCATGTTTAATATACCTTCACACATCATTCATACCACATAATCACTCATGGGATACCATTCACTCATACCAAGACACATATTTCATTCATAAGATACATATCTGTATTAAAAAATGTGAAACCCTATATCTTTCACAAGCCAGACTGAGAGGTCTGGTATTAATTAGAGCCACGAGGCTCAAGGTGGGAAAAGCAGAGAGAACAATGAAAAGCAGAAAACCAAGATGGAGTCATTAATACCTCAATGTATGTATTATGTATATCTATACCTGATTTCCTCTATGATTCTGCCCCACCTAACACCTCACACAAATAGTGAATTCCCCTTTTCCTTTGCTATATATCAGTTTCCTGTTCTTTTGTTTATCCTCCTGACTATTTCAAAGTTTTAAATGTGTTTGCATGTATATAAGACCCTCTGATCAGGACTAGGAAGGTCTCTGTCACGCCCTGCTAACGCTTCTGCATAGTATGCACCAAACCAGGCCTTTTCACTTCCCCAGCCCATCCTACACCAAATCACCATAAATGGCACACAGACCGTAAAAGTCTGTCCAGTCCCCGCCTTAGTTCTTTAATTTGCATCCTTCATTTTTTATTAGAGATCCTCTATTTTTTAATTCCATCACAGTTTTCCTCTCTACCACTTCCCTTGGGAGGGCATTCCAGGCATATACCACCCTCTCCATGAAGAAGAATTTCCTAACATTGCTCCTAAGTCTTCCTCCCTGTAACCTCAAATTATGCCCTCTAGTTTTACCATTTTTTTTCTCTGGAAAAGATTTGGTTCTATATTAATATCTTTCAAGTATTTAAATGTCTGTATCATATCTCCCCTGTCCCTTCTCTCCTCCAGTTTATTCAGGTTAGCCTTTAAATCCCTGTTTGTGAAGGCACCAGCGTCTGTTAAAGAGAGGTTGGTTTGATATGTGTGCCAAGAATTTAGAGATTTTCATAGGATCCTTTGCTTCAGATTCCATTGAATTCTGCTTTTTAAAGATATGGAAACTTGGAAGCAAGCCTTTACCTGTTAAGTCCCAATGCTTTGGAACAAATTCTTTTGGAATTTAGGTCCTGCTCTTCTCTTCTTTCCCTTAAGAAAGCTTGTAAAATATGGCTTTTCCATGAAACATTTAGGGCTAGATTCAGCAAATGGAGTCCAAAGATAGGTGCTGAAATGATGTCACTAAGCTAGTATTTTGTAAAGGGCTCTCTGGCTGGAGGGCCCTTTATAGAATACCAGTTTAGCATGCATTTTGGAGGAAATTCTATAAACAATGCCTTAACTTATACCAACTTAGGTTGCTATAAATGCTGGAGCCCAACTTATGACTGTTAAGCACACAAATGCAGGGATTCTATAACACTAATTTTTTAGCCTGTTACATTAACGGGTGCTAGAATAGATGTGTAGATTTAGATATTTCTTTCTTTTTGTCTGTCTGTCTCTCTCCCTGGCCCCCTGTGTGCCTGTCTTTCTTTCTTTCTCCCTGCCCCCTGTCTGTCAGTCTGTATTTCTTTCTGTCTCTCCCCCCTGTCCAGCAGCACCCTTTCCTTGCTCCCCCTGTCCAGCAGTAGCCCTTCTCCCTTTCTTTTACCTCCCCCCCTGTCCAGCAGCACCCCTTCCCTACTCCCCTGTACAGTAGTAGCCCTTCTCCCTTACTTTTACCTTCCCCTTGTCCAGCAGCACCTCTTCCCTGCTCCCCCTATCCAGCAGCACTGGGCCATGGGTAGGCCTAGCAAATGTCCAGCGGCCGCATAGCTCCGTGGAAGTGACAGAGTGGGGCCAGGCGTCAGCGATAGAGGAGGAGGCCAAGAAGCAGTAACACCAAATCCGACACGCCATCTTTCCTTTCGGGGTAGGAATGTTGCTGGGAAAACCGCCACATGCATCACAAACCAGCGCAGGCTCCTACTGTGCATGCGGAGGCAAGGAACCACAGATCACTGATCACAGCCGCAAGGAGATTGAAGTGCGCATGCGCGCTAAGGGTTTTATTATAGCGGATTGTGCCTAAATCCTGGGAATGTTGCTGATCCACCCATGCCCACACCTCCTTTGGAGTTCTATGCTATGAAATTTAAGCACACATGTGATAAGAACATAAGAATTGCCGCTGCTGGGTCAGACCAGTGGTCCATCGTGCCCAGCAGTCCGCTCACGCGACGGCCCTCTGGTCAAAGACCAGCACCCTAACTGAGACTAGCCCTACCAGCACACGTTCTTGTTCAGCAAGAACTTATCTAACTTTATCTTGAATCCCTGGAGGGTGTTTTTCCTTATAACAGCCTCCGGAAGAGCATTCCAGCTTTCTACCACTCTCTGAGTGAAGAAGAACTTCCTTACTTTTGTACAGAATCTATTCCCCTTTCAACTTTAGAGAGTGCCCTCTCATTCTCCCTACCTTGGAGAGGGTGAACAACCTGTCCTTATCTACTATGTCTAACCCTTTCAGTACCTTGAATGTTTCGATCATGTCCCCTCTCAATCTCCTCTGTTGGAGGGAGAAGAGGCCCAGTTTCTCTAATCTTTCACTGTACGGCAGCTCCCCCAACCCCTTAACTATCTTAGTCGCTCTTCTCTGAACCCTTTTGAGTAGTACTGTGTCCTTCTTCATGTACGGTGACCAGTGCTGGACGCAGTACTCCAGGTGAGGGCGCACCATGGCCCGGTACAGTGGCATGATAACCTTCTCTGATCTGTTCATGATCCCCTTCTTTATCATTCCTAGCATTCTGTTTGCTCTTTTTGCCGCCGCCGCACATTGCATGGACGGCTTCATCGACTTGTCGATCAGAACTCCCAAGTCCCTTTCCTAGGAGGTCTCTCCAGGTACCGCCCTGGACATCCTGTATTCGTGTATGAGATTTTTGTTACCGACATGCATCACTTTACACTTATCCACGTTGAACCTCATCTGCCATGTCTATGTCCATTCCTCGAGCTTGATTATGTCACGTTGCAGATCTTCGCAACCCCCTGCATCTTCACTACTCTGAATAACTTCGTATCGTCCGCAAATTTAATCACCTCGCTCGTCGTACCTATGTCCAGGTTGAAGGGCAGATCTGCATGTAACTCCTAATAACTGTCAATTAAGTGCTGGTTAATACAAATTGTTATGTTATGTGCAAACTTATATCCAATCAAATCCACATTATTAGAGTTCTATGCAGGTTACAGGCAACATATTGCTATTATAGAATTTTGTGTAGAGTTAAATATGTTACAAATAATTATACATGCTACATAAAGTTATCATATTATATATACAACCTGAGGTTCATCTAATTGGCTAATTAGTCTGAACATGGATCTTTGATCTGCACCAAAAATTGCACTCTCTACTTTGGACAACCTATACAGAATTCATGTGTTAATCATTAGTTCTTTTGGTGGTTCTTATTTTATTTGTGATTTTTTGATGACTGATACTGTGCCTGTTAATTATGAGATCCATTTTATATTTCATTTTGATTATTTCATTTTTTTTTTATTGTAAGTCTCCTGGAGCATGTTTGGGGCAGGTGATTGATAAATGGAAATAGATGGCTAAATAGAGAAAACAGAGAAGAAAAGACCTCCAGTAAGTGACAGAAGGAAATGAAGGAGGGTTCGTTGTGGAGGAATATTCTGCTATCTTGAAAATTTTGGAATTTGTGGGTGGGGACTTTTCCATATCTTCACAGATTTGGGACCAGGGGTAAGGTTTTAAAAGTACATTTTAAAAGTTCCAGCTGATGTTTTAAGAGGTACTATCCAAAGTGCCAGCAATGTTTTTTTAAGAAATAATTTTTTACTGCAAGATATTAAGTTACACTTACGGCTCCTTTTACTAAGGTGCGCTAGCGTTTTTATCATATGCAGCAGATTAACGCTAACCCTGTGCTACGCGGCTAGAACTAATGCCAGCTCAATGCTGACATTAGCGTCTAGCGCGCGCTCTTCCGCGCGTTAATGCCGTAACACAGCTTAGTAAAAGGAGCCCTCAGTTTCCAGAGGGTGATCAGCTATATTGTTTGTTCTTTTCACAGAAGTTACGCAGAAAACGTTTTGCACTCGACTTCCTGAGGCAGCCAGCAAAACACAGCCAGTGGCAGGGTTGGGGTTTCAGCCTGTTTATGCGATAAGCACAGTTTTTTTCCCAAAATCAAACACAGATATTTTTTGCATAAGGTAAGACTGATCTATGTGCTATGATTAGAACAACAAACGGTTGTATCCATTTCCAAAGCTTCATGGTTGTTCTGTGAAGAGTTCAACTATGAGAATATTTTGATATGGATTGAGTATGTTATGAAAGGTGATATTTTTCAAATAGTCACAAATCTGTGAGATTTGTCTTTGATATTTCTAATATTTTGTTCTCCAGATTACATTTCATTCTTATTTCCCCCATGGTTCCATGAGATGTGGTAAACTTGACAGATTCAGGATCAAGGGGATGGACTCTATTTTAGTATTATCTCCATAGCCTTTGAAAACATCCCTGGAATCATATAGGTCCTTTTACTAAGGCGCGGTAGCTGATTTAGCACACGCTAAACGCTAACGCATCCATAAACTATAATGGGCGCATTAGCATTTAGCACGCAGTAAATCGATTAGCACGTGCTAAATCAGTCAGCGCGCCTTTGTAAAAGAGGGAGATAGAAACTGAAACGTGATGGCAGATAAAGTCCAAATGGCCCATCCTGTCTGCCCATCCACAGCATCCACTATCTCTTCCTCTCCCTAAGGAATCCCATGTGCCTGTCCCACACTTTCTTGAATTCAGACATAGTCTTTGTCTCCTCCGCCTCTACTGGGAAATCAATGCTCCTGGGGAAAAGTTGTAAATTTATTTATTTTTTTTTAATTTATAATTATTCATTTATTACATAAACATAATAAAATTACAGAATTAAAAAGTAAATTAAATACAGGAAATATAATCTAAATAATATTGCATTAAATCTAGCCCACATTATTGGGACTGCTTTTGATAAGTAACAAATATATCTAATAGGAAATCATACTTAGCTCTTCCACATATTTTACAGACTGGCAAAATTAAGGGTGTTGTCAATTTTAATGAGTACAACACCTGGCAACCTGTTCTCATGCTCGGGACCACATCGGGATGACATCTGCACATGCGCTGGTGTGATGTGATGACATCACACGCATGTGCGCATACGTGTGAAATCACCACATTGCATCCATACATGCACAAATGCCCTCCCAACACGGTCCCGAGCTGGTCTACTCAGGTTTAAAATCCTGGGGAAGCAGCAGCTTTGGCCTCCCAAGGGATTTAAGTGGTTTCAGCATCCATCTTTTCACAGTTCTGGTTATAGCAGAACCAGTGGAGCAGCAACCAGTTTTATTTCCGCTCCATGCTGATTTGTCATTAAAATTTACATTCATCTTCTTCATAGAGTTAATAACACACTGCAGATTTAACTAAAGTGCCAGTATGGGACATTTTTAAATCATTTTGAAATACTGCAACAAAAAAATGATAGCTTTTTAACTGCGGGTTCGATGTTACATTTTTATTCTGGTAGTGTCCTTTTTTTTAAATATACAGTAAAGCTTTGGATTGCAAGTAACTTGGTTTGCAAGTGTTTTGCAAGACAAGCAAAATATTTGATTAAATTTTAACTAGAGGTCTGCATGGGAACAGGGATCGCGGGTCTCGCGGGAGTCCCGTGGGAATCCCCCCCTAACCCATGGGACTCCCACGGGACCCCTCTCTGGCCAACGGGACTCCCACGGGGATGGAAGGCTTTGGAAGCAGGGTTTGTCCATAAAATATAATGGACACGTCAGCCTTAGTAAAAGAGGGAGTTTATAAGTTAATTACCTGAACAGAAAACAACAAAAGGGTTCCACCAAAGAGATTCCACAAGGAAAACAGCAGCGCAAACACAAAAGAAACTGTGGAATTGATGATCCTGTCAGAAGAAATTGCTGCTTTTTATGGGGACAGGCGGGGATGGAGGTAATTCCTTGCGGGGACGGGTGGGGATGGAGAGGATCCTGATGGGGACGGGTGGGGATGGAGAAGATCCTGGCAGAGACGGGCGGGGATGGGTGGGATTTCTGTCCCTGCGCAACTCTCTAATTTTAACTTGATATACAAGCAATGTCTTGCAATACAAGTATACAGTACACACATCACAACATCAGAACTGAGCCGATGGTTCTTCTCTCTCTGACGCTGGAGTGTAGTGACTGTTCTAAATGACCGAGGTCTTGCAATACAAGTACATATAGTATTTTGTATTAAAGTTTTTGGGTTGTGGAACGAATAGTCGGAGTTTCCATTATTTCCTATGGGGAAATTCGCTTTGATATACCAGTGCTGTGGATTACAAGCATGCTTCCGAAATGAATTATGCTCGCAAACCAAGGTTTTACTGTAGTTTCTACATTAATATGTGCAGGAAAGAAAGATGGCTTTGATGGTAGCAAAATAAGTAACTTTCAATAACAATCAAATAAAGGGTAAGTCATTTTCCACAAGTCTTCCACTGAGAACTTCTTTAGGCCCTCATTTACTAAGCTCCAGTGGAGGTTTCTACCACAGCCCGGAGTGCTAAATGCTTCGATGCTGCTCCAAAGCTCATAGGAATTCTATGAGCATCGGATTGGAGCAGTGTTGGAACATTTAGCGCTCCAGGCTGCGGTAGAAACCTCTATCGCAGCTTAGTAAAAGTGTGTGTGGGGGGGGGGGGGGGGGGGAGGTAGTTTGTAAAGAAACATTTGTTTCTTCTGCAATTTCTCGAGTAAGTTTGAGAGGTCTTTCCAGTGAGTTGTCACTTCTCATGCTTTTTCATTTCATTCTTCTCTGTATACATGGAGAGGCATTTTTGATATAACATCACTGTCCAAATTGAGACATTTTGCCAAAAACATCTCAAAGAAATGTATAGCTCACAGCCATCCATACTCAAACCAGAAAAATGTCTAAATGTCTGGTTCAATTATGGTTTTGAGGTACACATTTTCATGCTCAGCATGCCCATCTGTTAGTACCATTTTCAAATAATAGAAAAAGTCCCAGGGAAAAAACTGAAAAACAAGCCATAGGGAAGTCTGTCTGGCAGAATTCCTAATGGATTACTGCACAGACATCCCAGCAGTGCAAAGGGGTGGCCTAGTGGTTGGTGCTGTGGACGTCACATAAAGGGACCCAGGTGCAAATTCCTACATAAACCCCGTCATATTGTATGGTGAGTCCTTCAGAAACAGTAAGCGTGGAGAGGTGGTGCAGTGGTTAAAGCAACAACACCAGAAACCTTGTTTGTAAAAAGCTTCCTGAATGAAATGCAATAATCATCAAGAGTAAAAACTGTATGTCATGCAAATTAAAATGATCTTTATCTTATTTTCATTGCTTTAAAAAATGTATATGTGAAATTTGTTAGAGAGAATCGACCAACAGTAGTGGCATACCCCGCGGAACCACATGTAACGCCCTCAGGTCAAAAAACACGGATCTGTCATTACATCGTCATTCTTTGTAACATTTTTTTAACAAAAATGTGATGTATACTTGTACTGTGAACAATCGCATGAATCCAGAGAGACTATTTTTAATGGAAAGTCATCAACTCATTATGCCACATATTCAAAATGGAAAAGATAATTGCTATACAGCAGGGAAATTTTAAAAAATTTCAGGTTATTTGGGAGCCATTAACAAAATATTGCAAAGCTTGAAAGTATTGTATAGAATAAACATTAATATTTTTTTTTTCCTTTGGTTCATATACGTCCAGGGTGGGGTGGAGGGATAGGATTATTTTATGATTTCTTTTACTTATCTAATCTAATCTAATCTAAACCTTAAGTTTATATACCGCATCATCTCCATGAGAATGGAGCTCGACACGGTTTACAAGAACTTAAAATAGTGGGTAGAGAAGAAGAAAAAGGATTACATGAACTTATGTGTAGAAAGGGGGAGAGAAAGAGGGGAAGGATAGAGCTACAATTTGCTGAAAAGCCAGGTTTTCAGTTGTTTGCGGAATAACTGAAGGGAGCTCAGGTTCCGCAGCGGGGTGGTGAGGTCGTTCCAAAGACCTGTGATTTTGAAGAGAAGGGATTTTCCCAGTTTGCCTGAATAGTGGATGCCGCGTGGAGAGGGGAAGGCTAGTTTAAGCCTTTGGGCAGTTCTGGAGGAGTTGAAAGACAGTGGGATAAGAGGAGGCAGGATTCCGTGAATGATCTTGAAAGCCAGGCAGGAACATTTGAAATGGATTCTGGAGATTATTGGGAGCCAATGAAGTTTGGCAAGGAGTGCGGATGCATGGTCAGACTTGCGTTTTGAGAAGATCAGTTTGGCTGCAGTATTCTGGATTAGCTGGAGTCTTAGAATACTTTTTTTTGATAGATTTAAGTAGATGGCGTTGCAGTAATCTAGTTTGGAGAGGATGATGGATTGGACAAGGATGGCGAAGTGTTGTTGGCTGAAGTAGGATCTAGCTTTCCTCAGCATGTGAAGGCTGAAAAAGCATGATTTTGCCAAGGAGTTGAGGTGGTCATTGAGGGAGAGAGAGGAATCGATAGTGATACCAAGGACCTTGCATGAGAACTCGAGCTGTAGTGTATCGCCTGTGGGTAGTGTGAAAAGTGTGGGCAGGTGTTCGAATTTTGGGCCGAGCCAGAGTAGCTTTGTTTTAGATTCGTTTAGTTTCATCTGTACCGAGAGGGACCAGGCATGGAGTCTCATTATGCAAGCTGTAATGTTTTCGTGGAGGTTGGTGAGGATACAAGGGAGAGGGATTATTCAATATAGTCTAGAATTTGATGTTATATTAAGTGTGATTTAAGTATAAATGATTGTATTATATGTTACACTTACTGGGAGCTTTAAAAATGAATAAAGATTAATTAATATAACAAGTTATGGGGAGGAGAGGTGGGAAATGATTGTTTTATGTATTGTGTATTTAAAGTGCCTTTTTTGTAGTGTTTACATCTAAATTAATTGTATGGCACTGTCAAAGTTTGAAAATCAATAAAGATTAATTTAAAAAAAAAATGAAAAATAATTGAAACTGGAATTGAATAAACTCTTGAAACTTTTCAAAGTTCAGTCAGTTATATTGTCCATTATTTCAATCAAACAGAAAAGTATAATGAATGCAGGAGTCACTTAGCTTGATTGGTGTAGTCCAGTGTTCTGTTTCGTCTCTTCACCAGAGGTAGACGCCAGTTCCACTGCCAAAAACATAAGTTTGTTTATCAATTAAACAGCAATGTGAGCTCAACACAACTGCGGAGCACATTGCTGTTTCACGTATACATATACAGAAGTTAGTCCAGATAACCAAAAATCCGTATGATTGGGCATTCATTTTTTTCTTTTGTTTTTAATAATTGTTAAAAAAAAAAAAAAATACCGTCAGTGCATTCCCCACCCTGACAAGAAAAGGCAGCATTCATCTCCCTCCCTGAACAGGCACCGCTCAGCCCCCTCCTGGACCCAGAGGAAAGACATCTTGTTTCCCTGATGGTCTAGTGGTGCACTGAGGCATGAACGATCCTACTTGCTCCGATGAAAATAGCTGCCGAGACTTCCAGCAGCAGTCTCAAGAGGCTACTCGTAGATTATCATAATCTATATACATGTATTTGGCATTGGGTCGAAAGAACATAAGAACTGCCATACTGAGACAGACTGAAGGTCCATCAAGCCTAGCATCTTGTTTCCAACAGTGGCCAACAAAGGTCATAAGTAACTAGAGTACAACAGATGTTATGCTGCTTATCCTAGGAATAAGTAGTAGATTTTCCCAAATCCTTTTTTTAGGAAGTTATCCAAACTTTTTTAAACCCCGCTAAGCTAACTGCTTTCACCGCATATAAAATTACTCTTAGAGGAGTATTTACTAATTTGCATTAAGGGAATAATACATGATTTTTACCGCTTACCCTCCCCCCTTATATAAAACCATAGCACAGTTTTTCACGCCAGCTGCGGTGGTAACAGCTTCGACGCTCATAGAATTCCTATGAGTGCTGAAGCTATTACTTCCACGACTAAAATCACGCTATGGTTTTGTAAAAGGGGGGGGGGGGTTAATGCGCTTTAAGAGATAAAATCTAGTAGGACATGCTACAATACATAATAATGACATGCAAACTGCTTTATTATTTTGCAAATCATTGAACTTTCCAAGCTGCATTACTGGTAAAAAAAAATTATTTCCCTGGCACCAGGAGTAAATTTGTAATCACATACTGAATGTACCTCTTACATTTGAACGAAAGTGAATTTCAAGATATAGAAAGCAGCTGGATGATAAGTCTTCTGGCCAGTGAGCAAATATGTTAAATACAGGCTAATGGCAATGTGTAGAGAAAACATGTTTTATTTAAAAGTTAAAGTAAGGACTTAAAAGGGAGTAAGCACATGTAAATAGTCTTGTTTCTCTTTCAAGGACAAGATATGGAGGGGCTGAAAATGTGTGCCTAGGAAGTGGCAATGTCCAGTCACCATAGTAACAGAGTAAATGATGACCGATAAAGACCTGCATGGTCCATCCATTCTTCCCAACAGTCACACTTATCATCAAGGCAATGTTGAACCAACAATCTAGTAATTATTCATTTTACTTGCTAAGTTCCTCTATAAGATGTCCTCCCCTCTCCCTTCTCCCACCCCCACCCCCTGTGATAGGCAAGACCTGTACTTGAATGACACAAATGTGGTATAAAATGTGCATACTTGCTCCTGATCCATCTTGTCACACACAGAACACAGACTGTAGAAGTCCGTCCGGCATCGGCTACATTGCCCCAGTGCTGGAATTGTTCTCAAGGCTAACTCTAGCTCATCCCGATCTGTCTTGCCACATACGGACAAAGACCATAGAAGTCTGTCCGGAATCAGCTTCACTTTCCCACTGCTAGGGCCGCATTTAAGCAACACTCCTTTGCATCATAAACAAAGTTTTATAGTTGTTGATTTGATTAGTTTTGTTTTGATATTATCCTCTTTCTATGTGGGGGGGATTCTATCCTACACAGTTTTGAACATAGTCACTGTTTTTGCCTCCACTACCTCTACAGGAAAGGTTTTCCAGGCTCCACCACCCTCTCTATGAAAAAGCATTTCCTGGCATTATTCCTAAGTCTACCACCCCACAATCTCATAAGAATATAAGAATAGCCTTACTGGGTCAGGCCAATGGTCCATCAAGCCCAGTAGCCCGTTCTCACAGTGGCTAATCCAGGCCACTAGTACCTGGCCAAAACCCAAGGAGTTTTCTCTGGAAAAGATTTGTTTTTAGATTAATACCATTCAAGTATTTAAACATCTGTATTAGAGAATGACACGGGGAAAAAATCTGTCCCTGTCACCGCCCCGTCCCCGGCCCACCATCCTCTGCACCGCCCCGTCACCGCCATTCCATTCACCGCCCCGTCACCGTCACTGCCATCCCTTTCACCGCCCCGTCACCGCCACTGTCATCCCATTCACCGCCCCGTCACCGTCCCCGCAGCATCCATATAAGCCTTAGTACTCTAATATTTAGCGTATTCCATTCTTATAAATCAAAGTTCCTGCTGCTGAACTAGAGAAAGAGATGTTCAGCTGGCAGGGCTTTGTTTATAAATTTTTATTAACACAACTAATATACCACCATAATGTTTCCGACAGAGGACAAGTATGCAATAAATGCATTTTGCTGTTTCAATGCCAGTGCTCAGCAGAACAACAGACAGCAATATGGACATTCACCTTATGTAGTACTTTTTTAATATATAAAAATAGGCAAAATTAGTTGCTGTTTTATCATTATATTTTCTTGCCATTATAGTATTCTTCATTGATCATTTTTCTTTTTAAATTCAAAACAAATTCAACCTATCTTGTGTCCCAGCATGAATTCATGTTTCACTCAATTGGCTGTTTCAAGGGAATTAACCCTCCAACTTCCATTTGCAAAAATACCCAATGTTGTTCCTTCTATGAGCAATATTTAAATTATGAGGAACAACATTGGGTATTTTTGCTGAATTGTGTGACACCATTTGGGCTGAACATGAAGATTGAAAATGCCTGGTTAGCCCTGGACAGATGATTTGAACAGCCAGGAGCCTGTCCTGGCCATTTAAATCATTTTGAATATCTAGTCCAATGATAACAGAATTAGGGTGATTATAGAAACATAGAACTTTGTTGATCACTAAAAACAGTGGAGACTAAGGGTCTATCAAGCTCAGCATCCTGTCTTTGACACTGGCCAGTCTTGGTCTTTGGAACTGCCCATTGTGTCAGAAGCAATAGGGATTAAGTGACTTGCCCAGGGTCACAAGGAGTGTAGTGTAGCTCTAACCACTGGATTTAGAAGTTGGCTTCTTTTGGGATCTTTAACTCATCATCGCTAGGACTCGAATCTGAGTCCGTGGCACCTAACATAGAATGGAATTAGTATGGCAAAGTAATGAAGAATGGTCCAGCAGCCCCCATCCTCCCTCCACCTCACCTTATATTCGTTCCGAGTTTGCCGGCTTCCTTTTTCCCTAGCCGCACGCGTTCAAAAAGCCGTGCATTTAGCCAGCTCCCTCCCTCCACCTCACCTTAAATTTCGAGTTTTCCGGCTTCCTTTTTTCCGAGCCGCACGTGTTCAAAAATCCGTGCACGCGCGGCTGCGCGAGTCAATCAAACTTCTCCTCTCCTGCAACTTCCTGTTTCCGGTTGCGTCAGAGGAGAAGATTGATTGACTCGCGCAGCCGCGCGTGCACGGATTTTTGAACACGTGCGGCTCGGAAAAAAGGAAGCCGGAAAACTCGAAATTTAAGGTGAGGTGGAGGGAGGGAGCTGGCTAAATGCTACGGGCGGGCGGGCGGTGGCTGCGGGGACTGCGCGATCCTTGATACCTCACTGCGGAGACAAGACCATTCACCGCCCCGCGGGCGGTGAATGACCTTGTCCCCGTCGCCGCAGCGACTGCTAATTTTCTTTCCCGTTTTCGGCGGGTGACCCGCGGCTAAAATGCGGTGGCCGCGGGTAAACCGCCACCGTGTCATTCTCTAATCTGTATCATATCTCATCTATGCCTTCTTTCTTCTAGGGTATCCATATTCAGGTGTTCAAGCCTCTTCTCATACATCTCTTGGTGCAAAGAAAGTACCAGATGAGAACAGAAAGGGGTGTTCATTCATTTTTGGATGAATTTTAGATCACATGTTCAGTCCATATCTCTTTAAATGGAAAAACACTCAGGTTTGAACCAAACACTTATTTGTTCCATTCATTGTTGGTGATAAACTGTCTCAGTGAATGAGGAAGGGGAGCAGACCACTTTAGGAACTGGAGAATGTTTCTTTGTTTAACTTCACAAATTGTTTTCAGACTTTTTGACAAGCAGCCAAATAAACTTATCCTTGTCTCCCTTCTCCAAAACTCCATGGCTTGAAGGACAGTCTGACCAGTCTTCTGTGTACCCATGTAGCTTTCTCAGTACCAAAAGCTCCACTGGCTGCCCCTCAAAACGAGAGTGGTGTTCAAATTTGCCTGCCTCTGTTTCAAATCCATTCTAGGTTCGGCCCCCTTATACTTGGTTCCCCATTTCAACTTAGAATGTCCATCCAGACCCACACGCAGACTACACCTATTTAACCATCCAACACTAAAGGCCTGCTGTTATAAAAGATACCTGAACAGAACACTTGCCTTCCAAGCAGGTCAACTGAACGATTGGCTGGGTAACATTATCACGCACTCCTCATCCTATCTAAGTTTCAGAAAACTTGTAAAAACAAACTTGTTTAACCAATTTGTAACCAAGTCCTCTTAAGCCTCTCCTCTCCAACTCTAACCGAATTGTTCCCAAAATCTCTTATGCCTCACCTCTGTACCATGCTCTCCTGTATTTTGATGATCTTACATTGTACCTGTATTTGCTGTTTGTCCAGCTCTTCTTTGTTGTAAACCGCCTCAAACTACCACGGCTTTGGTGGTATATAAGAATAAAATTATTATTATTATTACTTAGTATGAGGAAATAAAGGCATATTTTTCCATGTTATGCTATGTATGTGCAGTAAGGACTGTGCAAGCACTTTGCGAGGACAGATACCAGATTTGGAAACCATGGATCTGCAACTGTGCTGCCATCAATTTCAACTGTTTGGACTCATTTACTGTATATCTACCAGCTCTTATCATTAGGAATACCACATGTGATAGAAAAGGCCATGTCACATGCAATGAGCTCAGCTGCAGCTAGTCAGAGAGATTGCACCCAGTATTCAGCCCTGTCTATGGCACTGATAATACCGAGAGAGGGAGAGACACTGTCTGGCTATCCTCTGCAGCCCCTGGCACTGCATTCCTGCGTCTCTTCTCTTTGCTCTTTTTACAGGTCTCGTCTCATGAGTGCACTTTGAAAGACTGTTTCATAGAATCTCTCCTTCCATGGGCACTGGAACTGCTAAGGGGCTTACCCATCTAGCTGTAGCCTCTTATGAAAACTAAATCATGGTGCATCAACTGCTTTCATAGGTATTGGACCGCAGACATCATTCAGCACTAACCCCCCCCCCCCTTTTATGAAGCCGCATTAGGCTTTTTTTATCACCGGTCACAGCAGTAAAAGTTCTGACGCTCATAGAATTCCTATGAGTCAGAGCCTATGAGTGTCAGTGTCATAGCCTATGAGTGTCAGAGTACCGCCAAAGCTGGCGATAAAAAAGCCTAACGGCTTCAGAAAAGACCTGCTTATTTGCGAGAGCCTTTTTTGGGATCATTCTGACATTAGTAGAGAATATAACACTCCTATTTGATTGGAATACAAGATGATGGTTTTTAATGAGTGTCTTTGACATATAATGTAAAGTCTATTATTGTTACCCGCTTTGTTGATAAGCGGAATAGAAAATTTTAAAATAAATAAATAAATAGTTCGATGAAAATGCTGCAAAATCAACTTGGAAGCGTCCACTCAACATCATTTCTCACCAGCATTCAAACATTTGGGCACCCACTTGACTGACACCTTCTGCATACCCAGCTGCTTGTGGATTATACAGTACACCTAACACATTCCCTGGATATCTGTAATGTTTCAGCAATTATTTTAGCCAATATTCACCAATCTTCCAAAATCAGGTCATGGAAATGGTCAACAGTTTGAGGAGTTGACACCATTTGAGGCCTCCCAGACCTTGCTGCATCTTTGGTCTCTAAATTTCCACACCAAAAGTTTGTACACCAATTCTTCACTGTGAAGTATGATGGGCAATTGTTACTCAATGTTTGTATCATACATTCATGGATTTCCTTTGGAGTTTTCTTCTGCAGGAATAGGAACTTCATGACGGCTCGACACTTTTCAGTGACATGGTTCAATCAATGATCTGAAACAATGTCAACATATAGCTTTGCGACAAAAAACAAATTGACACTACAGTGGCACAATTAAACTCAGAATTTAGGAAGTTGGTTGGGCTGAGAACTTTTCAGCATCCCCTCGTAACTGTATTATATACAGTCTTTTGTATTTATTGTTTCAGTAAACTTGCCCCAGTGCAGCCATTTTGGTGAAATATTTCCACGTCAGGCCCATTTTTATGTCCTGGGAGTACGTCAAATAAAAACTGTGTTTTCCTATTTTGAATGGTCTTCTTTATTATTTCTAAAGTTTCTGTTAGAATATGAAGCTCTTTTTCTGGTTGATATATGTATCCTCCTTCCAGTTACATTTTTTCCTTATGGCAGTGTGAAAGAATTTGACAGAAAGATTTGTTCTCAAGGAATTGTACATAAAGAAAAGAAATAATTTTTCTTTGGAATTTGTTATAGCATATTATCATAATAAGAATTTGGAATAGTAGCCATAGAAATGGATAGAAACTTAATTGTTTTAAAACAGGAGACTAATGAGTCTAATTCATATATTCCTATCCCATGTTGCTATGTCAGTGCAAGATCAGTGAGCATTAAGGCTGTCTTTATCAAGGACTAGACTGAGGAACATCAACCAGGATTCAAATTTTTTATTGAGACATGAATGCAATTGATTGATGATCCTTTCTTAAGAGATTTATGTCCTGTTAGGTACAAGATTTCACATTTACCTAACATGAGTAGAAGAGTGGTGGTATTGCTTTGGTTTATAGGGATTTCTTTAATATAACTCTATTGGGTTCGCAAAACCCTTCAGCTGTAGAGATTTTAGCTTGTGAGATATCAGATGATACTTTAGTAGATATATTGAGTTGTATTTTATTTTACTGTGCTATGGGAAATGGTTAGAAGCAAAGGATAGGTTTTATGATATTATCTCTCAAAAAATTTTACATTTTCATAATTTGGTGCTGAACAATGCATTTGGAGAACAGTTTTGACCCTAAGATTAATGATTTGCTTGGTTTTTTTTTATTTTAATTTTTAATCATTGGGGTTTTTTTTACCTTCATCTGAAATAAGAGCCATCAATTAGATTTGTTTGCCTTTTTCTATACATCTGACTTTAAATCTTTTGACTGAGGACCAATTGTATGAGGGGGTGCTGAAAAGTTCTCAACCCAACCAAGAGGAGAATGATGTGCATATGGTTCAATAGGATGTGAGTTGATCTAAGGACGAGTGCATTTAAATGGCTTAAGTTATGCTTTCCTAAAAAACAAATAATCTTACGTGGTAATCAATTCCAAGTCATAGCTACCTGATACAGAAAAGAGAACATAACATATGGTCTTCTATATATCTGCATATCAGACTCAAGATGGTGGACATACTTGAAGTGACATGGAAGTCTGTTTTTTATTGCACCTGGGATTTTATTTTTTTAGGTCACCACTTAAACGTGTTCCAATAATTTCACTATCTTGGAGGAAAAAAAGAGAGAAACTTAAAGGACAAAAAAACTTTCATTAAAATGGAGAAACGACCTCAGTTTCTTCCGGTGAAAAATTCACCTGAAAGACCTCTATGCCAGCCGTACACAACTTTAAAGCTGCATAGGAAAAAACATTTAAATACCTTTTCATTTATAGTCCAAATAGCAACACTTATCTCAATAATAGCACTGTCCCCCAAGCATAGTTTGAATCCAAACAGTTCGTTTTCTTCTCCCTCTGCCGATATATTTTCCAAGCAGGGGAGGAATACACTTCTCAGACTCCCGACAGGCCCTGTTTCGCTTAGATTCGCTGGGTCAGGGGAGGTCTCTGCAAATATAACATAATCATTCAAACATTCTTCACAACTCTTTTTATCCAATGAAAATTAGTAGCAAATGGCTTACATTGTATCTTCGAGCAACCGCTTCACTGATTCACTTTTAAGCAATGGTGGCTCGGCGTTCTGGGCGGGTTTTAATAATGGTCACAACCAATCAAACTTGTGGAGGCGTTACCCACCCCGCATACTATGAGATAGGAAAGATTTTCTTCAAAAAAAGGCTCGCCATTCTATTCTAGCATTTAAGCCATTTGGCATACACGATTTTAATCTAAACACCCATTTTTGCTCACACTGCCTCAAAAAAGTTTTAAAATCTCCACCTTTCTTGGAGGGATGTATTTGCTCAATAATCCAACATCGCATCTCTGCAAAGATATGATTTAATTCTAGACAATGTTGGACCATCGGAGCCTCCATTTTTCTACACCCCAGACAGGATCTGTGTTCAATGATGCGTGTTTTAAACAGACGTGAGGTCTGTCCTATATATAATTTATTACAAGGACATTGTATTGCATAGATTACTCCACTTGAGTCACATGTAGTAAAAGTTTTTAATTTATAAATCTTACTGTCTACTGGATTAGTAAAACAGTCACGTTCTACAGCATTTTGACATATAATACAATGTCCACATCGATAGTGACCTATTCTTTCAACTTCATTAGGTATTTTAGATGGGCCCAAAGCTACTAGTCGGACAAACCATCTCTTGCAAATTTTTGTTTCTAGAATATGCTGTCAGTATCTTAATCTCTCTGAAACAATGATGGACAGATAATCAGTTCCAATATTTTTTGATAACATTCCCGAATTTTCTTGCTTGCTGAGAATGCCGTAAGACACAAACCAACTGATCTTCTTCTGGTTCTGGCTCGGTATATGTTAATAAACGTTCCCTATGGTTGTATAATGCTCTGGTATAAGATTTTTTAATACATTTCTCCGGGTATCTGCTTTTTATTTTTGTTATATCACTTTGCAGTTTGTCACTATTTTTCTTGTGTTATTGTATTCGGTACATAAATATGATAAAGTATCACTGTTATTTGTCATACTCCACTAGCTTCCTATTATGTATGATGATATTTAAAATACTGCCTGGCAAAGCTACACCATACATGTTCAGTCTATGATTAATTGTAAGTTATTGTGAGAACTGTTCACCTTGAAATCAAATGGTTCTACATTTCCCTCATTCTAAAATAATTAGATCTAAAAATATATGTTATGTTCTCTTTTCTGTATCAGGTAGCTATGACCTGGAATTGATTACCACATAGAATTACTGTATTTGTTTTTTCAGGAAAGTATAACTTAGGCATTCACACGCATTCATCCTCACATCAACTCACATCCTATTTAAACATAAAACCTTAAAGCCAATCATGGTGGCAAGAACATGCTTTATTAACATGCTTTATTAACATGGTGGCAAGCTGCAGCTTTATTAACATTTCTAACATACCAATATAACAGGTCAATACATGAATCACATCAATTAACATATCATAGACAATGTCACATTCCTTTACCCTTCCCCAGCTAGTTGATGTTGTACTAGCTGCTATATTATCTACTCCCCACAGACCCGTAGTACCACAGAGCCTTCAAATCCAAATTACTCTAGACGGTGACACACTCAAGCAAACCATATCCTTTCGCCATCTAATTGACTGGCCCTCTGCAACCACCAACCCCCTCCCATTTTTGCCAAAACTTTGAATCGAACGCGAAGTCCTCACCACAAACTACCTCCCCATTAAATCAGGGAGGTATGGGTGGGACCTTTCCCTCCCACCGTCCTTCCAAATCACTCTTCCAGCCCCAATCTTCCCTCATACAACAAAATCCCACCTAAATCTTCCTACCCAGCCTGTTCTCCTAACTCCTCCTATCATCCATATCCACCGATCCTCTACCACCGCAGCCTACCCATCCAATCCAGCCTTCCCAATCTTAACCCCTTCCTACCCTTCCCTAATCCCATCCTATCTCTAACTCCTGCATGTTCAGCCCACTTAAGGTGTCCATTGTCGAGCCTACGGGCATTCCGTAAAATTTTCCTGTTTTGTAAATATGCATTAACCAAGTCTTGAATGGTCATTGAAACAGCCTATAATTCCTTTTTTTCTTTCTTTATTCTTTATTGAATTTCACATTTTTTATGATAAATAACAATCATATCAAAATAAACAGTATCCATAGAAATACAAATAATTATTAGAAAAGGATATGTATCATTGTTGATTATTAAGTGATATATTTATGGTTATTTGTATGGATATGTTATCACACATTATAAGTTTAAAAATGAATAAATATTAAAAAAAAAAAAGAAAAGGATAACGGAAAATAAATATTCTTTCAACTGTTTATTAGTCCACAATATTGGAGAAGGAGTTTCATAAACAGAGCATAATTCAAACCAAAATTATTTATAGGCAAATAAAAAGAAGACCTGAAATGGGCCTAATATATTAACTGTGAGTGTTTATTCTTGTTTCTCAATAGGAGTTTTTTATGAGTGTCTTTGACATATAATGTAAAGTCTGTTATTGTTACTCGCTTAGTTGATAAGCGGGATATAAAATTTTAAAATAAATAAATAAATAGTTCGATGAAAATGCTGCAAAATCAACTTGGAAGCGTCCACTCAACGTCATTTATCCATAATAAATCTAGATAACTGCGAAGAATCAAAGAAAATATATCTAACTCCTTTAAAGTTAATCAAACATTTACATGGAAATCGTAATACAAATGTAGCCCCCAATTTTAAAACCTGGGAGTCTCAAAAGCAAAAACTGTTTCCTCTTTTTCTTAGTTAATCTGGACACATCTGGATACATTCTAATTTTTTGATTCAGAAACATTACATCTTTATGCTTAAAAAACATCTTCAAAAGCCAATCTCTATCTGAATCTAAAGCTAGTTGAACAAATAGTGTGGCTGCACTGATCTGTTCTGTCTCTGATGTTTCTAACAAATTTGTCACATCCAGTACATCAATTACAGGTTCTTGTTGGTCTTCTGGGGTTTTCTTCTTCCCCGAAGGAATATAATAAATTTTTGAAATAGGCGGAAAAGAGTTTTGTGGAACTTTTAAAATCTCCAAAAGGTGGCGTTTGAACATATCCAATGTAGGAACCACAGGTGATTTGGGAAAACATATGGAACAAAAGGAAAAAAATAGGGAAAGAAATACAAGTTAATGATAGTAAGTATGAAGAGTAAGGGAAAAAACAATAGGAAGGGGGAAAACAGTGAACTTCAAAGAAATTAAGAACTAAGGTTCAGTTGATGAACCTAATCTGATTTTCTAGTTGGTATACCTAACCTAATTTACTAGTTGTCAAATGCATCTTTAAAAAGAAAGCATTTTAACTTGCTCTTAAATCTATCTAAATTATGTTCTTCCCGTACATGAATTGGGAGTAAATTCCATGTTTGGGGTGCTGTGACGGAGAAAATAAATTGCTGCCGTGTATTTATGGTTTTAAGTGAGGGAACTATTAAAAGATGTTGGTCAGTAGACCTGAGTAATCTTGTTGATGTATAGGGAATCACTAGTCTATGAATAAAGGCGGGAGTTTTATAGAGAAGAGATTTGAAAGTCAATAGACTTAATTTATATGTTACGCGGTGTGCAACTGGAAGCCAATGCGCTTCCTTAAGTAGAGGTGTTACATGGTCAAATTTTTTAGCTTTCCTTATGAGTTTAATTGAAGCATTTTGAACAATCTGTAAACGTCAGATTTCTTTTTGGGCAATTCTTTTAAATAGCGCGTTGCAATAGTCAATTTTTGAAATCACCAGGGAATGAATGTATCGTCTAAAATGTAAATGTAACATTACTGAAATTGTAACTTCGCTGTAAATGTACAGTCTCTTCATTTGTTAACCGCATAGAACTTCCATGGTAATGCGGTATACAAGAATAAAGTTATTATTATTATTATTATTATTATGAATTAGTGTATTAAGTGACTTGGGGTATAAGAATTTAGAAACTGAACGAATTTGACGTAGTCTAAAGAAGGTAGATCTAACAATACTACTAATATGTTCATGATAGGTAAGTTTGCAATCAAAAATAACCCCAAGGATCTTAATACTACTGATCGACTGCAGGATGGAACCTTTAATAGAAATTGGAAACAGGAGCTTATGACCTTTCCAGGGGAAGAGCATGACATTTGATTTGTTAACATTAAGAACTAGTCTATTTGCCTTGAGCCATTGGTGAATCAGTTCAAGTTTCTTATTGATTGCTGTTATTTCAAGGGGATTATTGGAGTCTAGTGGGTGTAGCAGTTGAATATCATCTGCGTAAGCAAAAATGTTAAAGCCAATGGATTGGCATAGAGTCATCAATGGTGCAAGAAAAATATTAAATAACAGGGGAGAGAGGATAGACCCTTGAGGAATGCCGTATGTAGCTGAGAATCGCGCCAAAATACTATTGTCAAAGGACACAATCGAGGATCGATTAGTGAAATAGGATCTAAACCAGGAAAGAACCTTATCTGTGATACCAATGGTCTGTAGTCTTTCTAAAAGAAGATTATGATCGATTGTGTCGAAAGCTGCTGAGAGGTCAATGGATATTAGAAGAACAGATTTGTGATGGTCCAAGTAGTAGAGTATGGAGGTGGACATGCCAATTAAGGAGTGTTCCGTAGAAGAATGCTGCCTGAAGCCTGTTTGATTTGGATGTAAAATATTGTTTTTTTCTATGAACTCAGATATTTGATTGAAAACCACCTTCTCAGTCAGCTTCGCTAGGAAGGGGATATTTGCAATTGGTCTGTAATTTGATTTGACCTCAGGATTGATGTTATGATCTTTGATAATAAGGTAAATAATGGATTCCTTCCAGACTATGGGCATGATACTTTGCTGAAGACTAGGTAACTAGGTACTGCCAATATTCAGCTGTATGTCTGACCTAAGTTAATGGTAAAGGGGATGGGACTTGATATATGTGCAGTTACAATTAAAGCAGTTTACTTATTTTAGACAGGTACTTATTTTTTGTCTCTGGGACAATATAGCGCTAAGTAACTTGCCCAGAGTCACAAGGAGCTACAGTAGGAATTGAACTCGGAACCTTAAGGTGTTGAGCGACAGCTACTCTAACCACTCAGCCACTCCCCTGCACAGCTATGTGAGTACTGTTGCTTTTGATGATGCCTGGATAACTGCTACTAATCATTTCTTTAGTGCTACTAGACAGATGCAGCAGTGCGTACATTATATGCAGATACTTTCTCTGTCCCTAGCGGGCTCACAGTCTAAATTTTTGTATCTGGGGCAATGAATAATAATAATAATAATAACTTTATTCTTCTATACCACCATAATCTTTGAAGCACTATTTCTACATCAATGCGATTGTTTATTTGCACAAATTAGAGTGAAGCTTTGTCAGAGCCTCCAAAAAATATTGTGAGCCTGATTCTCTAAGATGTGCTTAGGTTAGGTGCCGCTAGGCCCCTACATCGAAGATGCCTAGCAACACCTAACTTAACTCTGTTCCCAACGTAATTGGGCTCATTTGGTTTAAATAGCCTAGTAATTGACCACCTCCAACTAGTGCAGATTATACTCCAAAGTACATAATGACCAGTATATTTACAGCAATAGGTCAATGAATCTGTACTTATCTTGGAAACGCTCTATTATTTCTTCGAGCTCCTTGTTTCACAAGATGACTGCAAAGGTAAAGCCGTTGCTCGTTTAACTGGCTAAACTGTTTAAAATATACTGGCGTTAAGGTCTAGCGTGCACGGCAATGTAGCGTGCGCTATTCCGAGTGTTAAAGCCCTAGTGCACCTTAGTAAAAGGAGCACTTAGTCTCTGGTAACCAGAGCTGAGATTCTGATGTCATAATGCATCATTCTACCAATAAGAGCCAACCTCATCAGTGATGTCACAATGGCTTGATTGTCCTCTACTTGGCTCACTTTTATTACATCCAAGGGGGTACATAAGAACATAAGAATTGCCACTGCTGGGTCAGACCAGTGGACCATCGTGCCCAGCAGTCCACTCACACGGCGGCCCTCTGGTAAAAGACCAGTGCCCTGAGACCAGCCCTACCTGCGTACGTTTCGGTTCAGCAGGAACTTGTCTAACTTTGTCTTGAATCCCTGGAGGGTGTTTCCCCTATGACAGACTCCGGAAGAGCATTCCGGTTTTCTACCACTCTCTGGGTGAAGAAGAACTTCCTTATGTTTGTACGGAATCTATCCCCTTTCAATTTTAGAAGCGTAGCACGCAGTAATTTCCTGCGTGCGCTAAAAACGCTAGCGCACCTTAGTAAAAGGAGTCCTAAAACTCTTCACACTACAAGGGGGTGCTGAAAAATTCTCAGCTCAGCCAAGAGAATGACGTGGATATGATTCAATCAATGATCTGAAACAGTGTAAAAAAAAACAAACAAACAACCCATAGAATTTCATTTCTGGAAATTGGCACTTAACGAAATAAGATAACATTCTTTTCAGCTAGAGTGGCAAAATAATGCTCAGAATTTAGGAAGTTGGTTAGTTGGACTGAGATGTTTTCAGCACCCACTCTATATGGTTTCCTGTGTACCATCCTCCCACCTCAGCTGAGTCAGCACTGATGCTTATCCTTAGCCACTCTTCTTGCTAGTACGTTGTATATTAAGGAGTAGAAGCAGAAGAGAACTAGATATGTTGACCATTTTGCTAGTTGTAAATTTGTGCTTCAATAATGTACTTTTGTGCTGCAATCTAATATTACTACTGATTTGTACAAATCAGTTAACTTATTTAAAACATTTCTATATCATAAGTCATAAAATTCTAGTTAGATTGCATTACACAGAGATATAAAATACAGAAATTAAGCATAAATTATTTTAAAACTAACCTTAACTCATAAAAAGCATAAACAAATATATCATATCTTGCAAATTAAACATAAATGCATGGATATCATAAAATACAAAATTAAACATAAATTATCATAAAATCATCAATTATCACTGTGTAACAGACATTTTGGGGCATGAATTTTAGTGGGTGTTCTATAGTGATTTGGGGTCGCTGACTTCAACACTGACCTTAATTTTTTGGTATAACCCTCAGATTTTTGGCAAAAGAGCATTATAATGCAAAAATTAACATTTTCGCTTTATTTTTTAATGCTTATAACAAACTCTGAAATATTAAAACAGTTGATCTTGCAAGGACATGAGAAAAGGCATTGATAGAAGGGCCTCAGGCGCATGAACCCAATCAGGGACTCACTTAGTGAATAGCCTAAGGAAGTCTCTGATTGGTCATTGCTTTGGCAAGGCAACACAGTTACCGACAGGTCTTCAGCAGTTGGGTTTGACAATAGTTAAACCCGATGCAAAATAGCCAAGCAATTGTTAGTGAATCAATCGCTTGGCTATTTTACATGGGGTTTTACTAATTTGCATGGGTGGATTGGAGAGGAGAGGAGATTGATCGGGCAGCAGTTTAGTGAATCGGGTTGGGGAACGATCACAAAACCAGTAAAACTGACTTTGCGATAGTCGGTAAATGTAATTCAGAATTTTCTGGGAAATAGGAAGGCACCAGACAATATCCAAATGGTGGAGACGATGCTTAAAGCATTCTGCGATCTCAATTGCAACATGTCACTAAGGGCTCCTTTTACTAAGCTGCGGTAGCATTTTTAGCGCACGCAGAATATTAGCACGTACTAACCCCGTGCTACGCGACTAGAACTAACGCCAGCTCAATGATGGCATTAGCGTCTAGCGCGTGCTAAAACCACTAGCTCAGCTTTGTAAATGGAGCCCTAAAAATTCATTTTCTCCATTCGCATCTGGATTTTTCCCCCCCGATAATCTTGGTAGTGTTAGTGATGAGCACGGGGAAAGGTTTCACCAGGACATTGCTACAATGGAGAAATGATATCAGGGCAGTTGAAATTCATCAATGCTGGCTGACTATTGTTGAACATTAATTAGAGATGCTCCTAATCTCGTTTATAAATGCACATCAACAGCAAAATGATTCTAGAAAATAATATTTATAGGAACTCTTAAATCGGTGCAATGCGTTATATTATGACTTCTCATGCTATAAATATTTGCGATTTGTGAATTGCTCAAAAACTATACATGATAGGAGAAAACTGAGGCTATTTTCATACACAGGAGGTCAAATTCTATAAAGTAAATCTCATTTTCTTCTTGCCCCAGAAAAAAAGTTAAAATTTGTTGCGCAGTGATATTTGAGAATTGTAGTAACTCCAAAATACTTCATTATTTGCACCATCTGCTTTTTTTCTTTATTCTCTAGCGACCCCCTCAGCCCTTTCCTGGTGATTTTTGCTTTTGTTCTTTTGATAGTATCCGCATTGACCTGCTTATTTAGGTCCCACTGCTTCTGCTTGCTCCACCCTGTTTTCAGAAATTTCCAGTGCTATTTTTTTCTGACATTTAGTTTCTTTATTCTGGGTGATCTAACTGCTGCCTCCTGGCAATGAGGGGATTTTCATCAGTGCTGCTGAACTCACTACAATGTGAGATTTCAGAGATGATTCTTTTACCGAAACGGAGGCCGTCTCCGAGGCTCTTCCTATATATGCTGCCTCTTATTCCTCTTAACATCTGTGCTGTCTTTGTTTGGCTGCACGCCTGTTCAGCCTCCTGTTCTCCTACTAGTCCTTTATATATTTTCAAGAATGAGATTTATAAGGGCTGGGCTCCTGACCAAATAGACTTTTGCAATAGCTCATTGGCAGCACTGTATGTTTCCTTGCGGGAGACCCATATTTAATTCTCAAGTGCAGCATCTGTTCTTTGGCTAGCCAAAGCTGGGAACTCTGCTGAGAGTTCATTCACAACGAGAGAAAGAGAGAGAGAGAGAGAAATCTAGCCACTGTGCATCAGTAATGCTTACAAGCTGACTTGCACTGTTTATACATGTGCTGTAAAAATTGGTTCAGTCATTGAGTCAGGCTCAGTCCCAGTCTGTACCCTATTATTCAATCTCTACATTAGACCTGGCCTAGACATAGCCCGCAAATATCAAATACAGATTCACTCCTTCACGGATGACATCCGACTGTACCTACCATTAGGAGAAGCCCATGATTGCAAAACTCCTAAACTGACTTTTGGAAATCAAAAACTAGATGTCCGACAATAAACTACAACTAAATACCTCCAAGATGGAATTCCTTTGGATCCGCAAAGAATGCTGCCACTGTGCTTCGCTGTGCTGGGACGTGCGCAGCTTAAGAATACTCCTTGACTGCAATCTGTCGCTTTCCGACCGTACCTCTCAGGCGGTATCTTCCTTATTTTACTACCTGCGACAACTCCGAAAAATAAGGAACTACTTTTCAGAGTCTGGCTTTGACCAACTACTCTATGCCTTAGTACTCTCCCACATGGATTACTGCAACGTGCTATTCAATGGTCTCACGGCGAAGAAAGTATGACAGCTCCAGTGTGTTCAAAACACAGTGATCAGATTTCTAAAAAACCTCCGTGCCTGCAACCCTGTCTCCCAGGCTCTAGCGTCGGCTCACTGGCTGCCTGTAGCCAAACGTTGTGTCTTCAAGGGTCTGATGCTAGTGTTCAAATCCTTGCATGACATGGCACCGGGCTACGTGATAGCTAAACTTCCTCCATATGTGCCTATCCGGTCCCTCCACTCCCAGAATTAAATATGCCTCAAAACGCCCCCTGGTCGTGCCCTTCGACTGCAAGCTGCCAAACAACAGTCTGGCTTCCACTTCATACCGAGCCCCTGGAATCGACTGCCACCACAGATCAGATCCCTTGAAAGACTCCTCAAACTTTAGAAAAGCAATAAAAACCTACCTCGTCATCTAATCCCCTGCCCTTGACCCATGGACTACAAAGAATTGTATATTGGTACCAGAACCAGTAAGTGCCATGTAAGGAAAGCTTGCATTGTAAAATCTTGCACTGGTACTATGGCAAATCTAACCTGTAAACTGTCCATGTGTGTCAAATTAGGATAAAACTTAATGCAAAATGCAGCAAAATTAGGATAAAAATTAAAGCAAAATGCAGCGGTCAGACTAAACTTCGGACTAAAGAAATTTGATCACGTGACACCTTACTACCGGCAGTTGCACTGGCTGCCAATGGAAGCATGCGTAAAGTTTAAGTTTGCATGTCTCTGCTTTAAAGTACTATACGGACTAGCCCCTAAATACATAACTGACCTTTTCTCCTTCTCAGCCAACAGACACAAGAGAAGCTCACACTCGAACTTCGTTTCCCCCCCCAGTTAGAGGATGTAAACTGAAAAAACACCATGAACACCTTCTCTCACATCAGGCAGCATTATGGGGTAAAGATTTAGAGCAATTGCTATCGCCCACTACTTATGAGGAATTCAGGAAACGCCTAAAAACATATCTGCTCCTGAAATATCTAGACAGCTGACCCGTACATCTCTTTCTCCTCAATACGGTTCTCTTGACCTATTTAACCACTTTCCTTCACCTCTTTTAAGTTCATTCAATTTGTAACGTCTTTTAATCTTTTGTAAACCGCATAGAACTTCACGGTACTGCGGTATATAAACTGTTATTATTATTATAAAACTTGAACTGTAAGGATAACTATAGCAAACTGTAACCGGTAAACTGTATATTATGCATATTAATATCAGACCCCTAATATGTGCCAAGTTAGAATAAAAACTTGCATTGTAATCTTGTACTGAAATTATGTATGTTTAACCTGTAACCTATTCTGAGCTCTTGGGGGACAACAGGATAGAAAGCGGATTAAATAAATAAATAAATAAATACTCCCACTGCAAAGAGAATAAAGGTCAAATGGATATTGATGCCACATTGACAAATTATTGGAATAGTTTATTTCAGAGGTAATTAGCACCGAACTACATATTTATTCATTCATTTCTACTGTAATTCTGCCTTTATCCAAGACACATTACAGAAAATCAAAAACATTCATAATAAAATAGGGTTCATAGTCTAAAGCGCGCGAGGACAAAGGCGCGCTGACAACCGAGCGCGGACAACTGAGCGCGGACAACTGAGCGCTATCATTGTGGGGGGGTTTGGGGGGTTGTAACCCCCTCATTATATTGGAAACTTAACTTTTTCCCTGTTTTTTAGGGAAAAAGTTAAGTTTTCAGTATAATGTAAGGGGGGGTTACACCCCCCCAACATGGCAGCGTGAGGCAGCGTGATCCCTATTAAGTAGAGTGGGGGGGTTCCCCCCACACCCCCCCCATCAGAACCCTTTAAAATACAGGTTTTCTTCGGTGCAATTAAGCCCTGCGCTCAGTTGTCCGCGCTCAGTTGTCGGCACGCCTTTGTCCTCGTGCGCTTTTGACCCGCCACCTAAAATAGACATGCAACAAAATCCAATAATACTTCCCATACATGCAATTCAAATTTACTTCTTTACTTCCCAGCCCATCAAAATAAACTGCCATTAACTGTCCCATCACACATCAAATGCCATCGCACACACAAAAAAATGGCCCTTCAACAGTTTCTTAAATGTATTCATCTCTTGAATTCTAAAGCTAAGAGGATGAATGTTCCATTCTTTTGGCCCTGCTAGTGAGAAATAACATTTTCCAGTCACTTCATATCGAGATTTTGTCAGGGCAGGCAGTAATTTTGAATATAAACAGAAACTATCCTATATTCACATTAGGGCCCTCTTTTATGCTAACCAATTAGCACGTTAGCATTTAGCGTGCGCTAATTCGATTAGCGCACCTTAGTAAAAGAGGGGGTAGGGGTAGCTTCACAGTGTAAATGGAAAAAGGAGTGAAGCTGTATTAACTAATTCAGAGCCAAATCTTGGTGGAGGCCAGTTTGTTCCGGTTTGTTCTATAGTACACCTGCCAACAGTCATTATTAGCTATAAATTTATTTTGAGATATCTGTATTGCACTTTGCAGAATATATGCCAGGTGCAGATTGAAGGATGCCATGACTCAACGCCATATTTATTTTGTATAGAAATTTGCTGGAACAATACATGTAGACTTTCTGCTCTGGTTTTATAGGAAGACAGGAAAAACAGTTGAGAAATTAAAAGCCCGGCCTAGAGCTGATGGTCTATTTAAGTTCCTATTGTATGGAAATGTACAAAAGTGATGGAATGTTAACTTTTTCAGGATAACCTTAGTTTGCGTTTCATGCTAGTGGCAAGTCTGATTCAAAAGCTCTGAATAAAAGAAGGATCTTCTGAAAGACTAAATTTATGCATGTGAGACAGCTTTCTTCTTACAACAAAAGCGGCAGCAGCAGCAGCACACAATGCAATTCATTTGAATTGCAAAATAATGTCTCTGAGAATTAACATTGAAATTTTTGGCTTTAACAAACACACATTTGAACTTTCTGGTGCGCTTTGCTTTTCACCCAAGTAAAATTAGAAAAAGACAAAATATTTACAATTGTGTTTCAGAAAGCAACCAAAATAAAAGTTCAAACAGAGAGGTGCATATTCATTGGAATTTTAAAATCATTGCTTGTATTTTTCAGATCCCTAACAAGCATTAGATACGTTAGATAGATTGTGAACCCACCAGGACAGATAGGGAAAATGCTTGAGTATCTGACTGTAAAAACCGCTTAGATAACCTTGATAGGCGGTATATAAAATTCCTAATAAACTTGAAACTTTAATAATAAACATTACACCAAATATATGGCTAGCATAAATGCTTATTAAAGAAGTCCCACTTAGCATGCTACGTTTGCATGTGTTTGGTCTTAAGATGGAAAAACCAGGTATAAACTGGATCATCCAGGCCAAGCAAAGTGATTTAAGATGTCCTAACCTTGTGCACCAAATTAACCCCTTCTTTTACTAAAGCGCTATAGCAGTTATTAGTGCAGGGAACCACGCTGAATACTCCACGCTGCTCCTGACGCTCATAGGAACTCTATAAGCGTTGAAAACAGCACGGAGCATTCAGCGTGACTCCCTGCACTAACCACTATCACGGTTTACTAAAGGAGGGGTTAGGGTTAGGGTTTACTAAAAGGGGGGGGGGGAATTGAGCACCAGTTTGAATATTGGCATGTGCCTAGTTAATAATAATAATAACTTTATTTTTCTATACCGCCAACACCCAAAAAGTTCTAGTAGGTTCACAGAGTAAGAAGGACTGGACATTCCAATGATAATACAAAGCAATCAGAAAGACAATACAATATTTTAATGATGAAAAAATACAATATAGATCTATAACATAGTCATCAATCAAGAACAAATTTTTTGAACCAATAGGTCTTAACCGATTTTCTAAAAGTGCAATAAGATGCAGATTGTTGAATCAGATCATCTAGCCATAATTGAACTAGCTGAGTCCACACACATACTTGACTATTCAATGAAGGGAGCCGTGCATGCATATCTAATTCAGCTCATTACTAAGTAGTTTACAAGCCACTTACGATTACTACTATGGGCTGAATATTACCCTCGTTATTCCTTCCTCGGTCCTCTCCACTTCTCCATAGAACTTTTATTCCTCCTTTCAGATTCTTTGGATCCACTTTCCTCTCCTCTTCTTGAGACTTTTAGGAATGCTCTGTAAAGTTCCCCTTCTTTGGTCCACCAACTACTTTTGATCCCTGGAAACTTCTTCTAAACCACTGTCTCTTCCTTTACCCCTATTCACTATGGGTTCCCTGTATCTAGAGAGATTCCAATCTGACAGTCTTCCAACTAGCCCTTTCTCCAAATTGATACCAAAATTCCTATGGCAACTAGCAAGAACACTTGTTGTACATCCTCCTTCCTTATACACAAACTGGTCGTAAGCTTGCCTGTACTTCAGCTCAAACTGTTTGAAAATCCTCCATGGTTTGAAAATCTCATCAGTAATCTCAGCATCCAGGACCCCACTGGCTCAGGAGCTGCTAGGTACTCAGGAGCAAAAATAAGCTTTAAATGCAACCTACTTTTATACATGAGGGCGTGCTGAAAGTTCTCAGCCCAGCTAAGACGATAATGACATGGATATGGTTCAATCAATGATCTGAAACAATGTCAAAACATAGAATTACGGAGGAAGTGACGTCACCGACGCGGATGGGAGCTTGATCTGAGAGCTCCGTTCGGGCCCGGTGCACTAACTATATTTTTGTTGTGAAAACCGCGCTGATTTTTCTTTTCCTGCAGCGGTGTGGTGAGAGCAAGGATCGGGGACCCCATGGCAACGCGCAAAAAGCTCCTGACAGACAAGACTGGCCAGTGCACATTGAAGCAGGCGCTGAGCCGGATGGCACGTGGTGGTGCGGGCCCGGAGACCAGCAGGGGGGGAAATGAGGACGTGTATGTTCGGGCAGCAGTGGTGAGGCTGCGCAATTGAGTGGCGCTATCACGGCGGTGGCAGACATGCTGGCGGAACCGGTCCCGGAGTGCTCCTCACCGGACCCGCTCATGAAGGCTGACATGCAGCGCTGGATTTCGGAGGTCAAATCCGAGATCTCGGCAGTAGCGGTGCAGACCGGGAGGCAGTGCAGGAGCTTCGCACAGACCTTGTGGAGGTGGGCACGCGAGTGGAAGTAGTGGAAATGCGTATGGACAGTTGTGAGGAGACAGTGACCGGAGTGCAAAGATCATTGGAAAGTGCTGCTGCGGACTATCAACTCCTGTTAGATAAGGTGGAAGACCTGGAGAACCGCACCCGGCGTAATAACCTGCGGGTGCGGGGTTTACCTGATCTGCCGGAATATAAGGATGTTCGCGCTACCACTACCAATTTGATTCGCTGGCTTCTGCAGAACGACTCTCTGGAGCCAGGTCTCGAGCGTGCACATAGGGCTCTGGGGCCCCGAACCACTGATCAACCTAAAGACATTGTGCTGTGTTTCCAGAGCTTCGTGCTTAAAGAACAGATCTTCCGCAGAGTCCGAGAGATGGGCATGGTGACTTGGGAGGGACATTGGCTGGAGTTTTATCAGGATCTCGCTGCAGGTACGCTCCAGAAGCGCCGGGCGTTCCGTGAAGTGACTAAGGCTCTGCAGCGCGGCAACTTGCGATACCGTTGGACTTATTCGTTTGGAGTGGTCATTTCTATCAATGGTGTTCATACTAAAGTCACCACAGTTCGTGAAGCCCGGGTCCTGTTGCAACAAGCGGGCATTGAGGTTCCTGAAGAGCCTGCTCCCCCTGTGGGTGTGGTGTCCAGCCGTGCGGAGCTTCCCATCGCCTCTAGATGGCAGCGAGTGGATCGTGGATCCCGGAGCGGGAGGGGAGGCCGTGGGGGTGGACCCCCACTTCAGGCTACTGCCTCCTCCTCGAGTGGCCTACCTTGATGGCGGACTGACAGCTTCTGTTTTCTTGTAGTCTCCTCCCTCTACTCTTGAGGGGGGAATTTCCTTCTGCTGGGGTGTCTTTGGCTACCCACTGTGACTGTGCTCCTTGGTTTTTTGTTCTGGTTTGGAGCTTTGGGGGGGACGCTCTTGGACTTGGCCTGCTGTGTGGGGTGCGAGGTGGTGTGGTAAAGTGTATGGGTTTGGTGGGGGTGTGTGATGGTGGGTTGGAGTGGGCTTCGTACTGTGGGGGGTTGTTGGGCAGGTGTGCTTGAATCTGGGATTGTAGTGTCTATTAATTTGATAGTTGGCATTTGGTTCTGGGGTTTTGTGTCAGGGGCTTCGGGGATTGTTTACTTCCTTGTATGTTGGTGGGAGATCTGCGGATTCTCACTCTGGGAAATGGGGGGTGGAGGGGAGGGTTGGTGGTGGTGGTGGGGGGGGAAATGAGGACGTGTATGTTCGGGCAGGGTCTTCATCTATTTGGTGTCCTTTAGAATATGGGGGGTTTAGGTTGGTCTCTTATAACATCCGGGGTCTCAATTCCCCCAATAAGAGGAGGGCTTTCTATAGGGAGTTGCTTCGCTTGAGAGCGGATGTTTGCTTTGTACAGGAAACTCATCTGCTCTCGTCCCATGAATATCTAGTCAAGGATTCCCGCTTTCCCCAGGCATTTTGGGCCTCTAGGGTGGGCACTTCCAAGAGGGGAGGGGTGGGGATTCTCATTCGTAAGGCGATTCGTTGCGAAGTGCATAGAGTGGTGAGGGACCCTCAGGGAAGGTATATTATGTTGGAGGTTCTCATTGAGGGGTGTTTATATTCCCTGGTTAACGTCTATGCCCCCAATGAAGGACAGGTGGCCTTCTTTCGTGAATTGGTGCCTCGAATTCTCCGGTTCAAGGGGGGTGCCTTAGTTTTGGGCGGGGATTTTAATCTCACTGTGACTCCTCATTTGGATAATTCGGGGAGGGCGGACCACTATGGGCGGAGGGAGCGTAAGATGTTGAGGGAGGCGCTGGCTGTCCTGAATGTGGTTGATTGTTGGCGCTGGCTGCATCCGTCGGACAGGGACTACACTTATTTTTCTGGGGTGCACTCCTCTTACTCTAGAATTGATTATGTATTTGTGGAGCGGGGGTTGCTACGTCGGGTTGAGTCGGCGGGGATTGAATCGATTACATGGTCGGATCATGCTCCTGTTTGGACCCGGTTCTTGGGGGAGGGAGGTGGCTCGGGGCAGAAATTTTGGCGTTTTAATGACAGTCTTCTGGATGACCCGGAGGTGGTAGCGCAGATAGAGGGGTGGTTAAGGGAGTTTTTGGAGATGAACTTTGAGTGTGGGGCCTCGATGGAGGCAGTTTGTGAAGGCTTGAAGGCTACCCTTCGGGGTAGATTGATCGCTCTGGCTTCTGCTCGGCAGCGTAAACGCAGGGAAGCTGCGGCGGCCTTGTTACTAGCTATCAGTCGTTTGGAGAGTCTCCATAAGTGCCGACCGTGGGATGTGCTGCTGCGTGGGCAATTGTTCCAGGCGCGCCGTGATCTCCAGGCTTTGGATTTGGAGCGTCTGCGATTTAATCTGCTGCTCTTGCAACAGAGATATTTTAAGTTTTCTAATAGGGCTAGCCGACTGGTAGCCCATCGTTTGAAAGTGCGGCAGACGCACAATCAAATTCTGTCCGTTCAGGCGGCTTCAGGAGTGCTGTTGCGGAAAGATGACGATATTCGAGCACGTTTTGTAGAGTTCTACTCCCACCTCTATTCTCCGGAAGCGGCTGGGTCCTCGCCTGATCTCGATAGCTATTTGACTTCGGCGGCGTTACCTAAGATTGCGCTGGAAGATGTGGTCCGGTTGGATCGTCCCCTCACGTTGATTGAGGCTCGTAGAGCTTTGCGCTCCATGAAACTTGGCAAGTCGCCTGGGCTGGATGGCTTTACTGTTCGCTAATATAAGCGGTTTCAGGATTTGTTGTTGCCTCCCTTGCTAAGCTTTCTTAATTCTCTGGAGGAGAACAGTGCACTTCCATTCTTTATGCGCTTGGCGGGTGTTACGGTGTTAGCTAAGGCAGGGAAGGATCCCCTCCAGTGTGCTTCCTATAGACCAATCTCTCTGTTGGGGGTAGATACTAAGATATTTACGCGGATTTTGGCGGATAGATTGATGAGCTGGATTTCTCGGTTGATACATCCTGATCAATCGGGCTTTGTGGTGGGGAGGCAGGTGGGGGATAACACTCGTCGGGTTTATAACCTGTTTGAGAGGGCTAGGGGTGGGGGACGTGAGACGGTTTTCTTGTCTATAGACGCCGAGAAGGCTTTTGATAGGGTCTCCTGGCCTTTTTTGTTTTGGGTTTTGGATTTTGTGGGTTTGGGTCCGCGTATGTGGGAATGGATTCGGGTCCTCTATACTCGCCCCGTTGGCTGTATTAAAGTGAATGGGGGCTACTCTGATACTTTCTCTCTTGCCCGGGGAACGCGTCAGGGGTGCCCTCTCTCCCTGCTCCTCTTTGCTTTGACGGTGGAACCCCTAGCGCAGAGGGTGCGAATGAATCGGGATATTAGGGGGGTTACTGTTCCGGGTGGCGACTGTAAGTTGTCTCTGTTTGCGGATGATCTTCTTTTCACGGTGGAGGATCCCGAGAGTTCCTTGCCCGCTATATTGAGGGAGCTGGATGCTTTTGGATGGGTGTCGGGGTTTCGTGTTAATGTTGGGAAATCCGAGCTGCTCAATGTTAATTTACCCCTGGACAGGGTGACTTTCCTCCGGGAACGGTTTTCGTTTTGTTGGGTTCAACATTCTCTGCGCTATCTTGGGGTTTATTTCAGCCCGCCGGGAGTGGAGGTTTATGATCTTAATTTTCCCCCGCTTTTTCGTCGTATCCGACGGGACTTGTCCGGTTAGAAGGATCAATTCTTCTCCTGGTTGAGTAGGGTGGAAATAGTGAAGATGATGATATTGCCTCGTCTCTTGTTCTTATTTCAGGTGTTACCGCTTTGGGTGAGTAGGCGTACATTGGAGGGGGTGCAATGGCATATTTTGATTTTATTTGGGCCAGTCGGAGACCTCGAGTGAGCCGGCTGGTCATGTGCTTGGGTCGCGGTGTTGGGGGGTTGGCAGTCCCCAATGTGGTGAAATATTATCAGGCCGCTCAGTTGCGTGCCCTTTTGGAGTGGCAAGCCCAGGACCCAAAACCGTGGGTGGTGCTTGAGCAAAGCTTTTCCGATGGGGTGCCACTGATGCATAGGCCTTGGGTACCTGGGAGAGTGAGGCCCGAGCGAGTCTTATCTTCAGTAGACACTTCCTTGCGGGTTTGGAATCTGACCCGGGGTAGCTTGTTGTTGGGTAGGCGCCATTCTTGGTATACACCGCTGCGCCATAATGCGGCTTTTGTGCCCGGTCGGGGAGAGGGTGTGTTTGCTAGGTGGCTTGGTTTGTGTGGGACAATTGTGGGATCTGGTTTTGGGCCGTATTCGGTCCTTTGCTGAGCTTCAGGACCGTTATGATCTTCCGGCTCGGGATTTGTTTCCCTACTTGCAGGCCATCCATTATTTGCGGGTCTCGGGGGTACTGAGGGACTTGCGGGAGGGCAAGACTCCCTTTGAGTTGTTGTTGGGCCCGACTCTCCGGAAGGGTGCTCTATCTGCTATATATCGGTGCCTTAATGGCCGGGGGGCTAGGCCCCTGCCCTACATGTTAGCTTGGGAAGGGGATTGGGAGTCTGCTATTTCTCTGGACACTTGGGGGGACATTTGGAGAGAAGTTGCCTCGGCGGGCATTGCAGCTTTGTTGGTCGAAAACGGATATAAAGTTCTTTTCTGGTGGTACTACACTCGTCAGGCTCTGTCTCGTTGGCGCGGGGGGGGGGGGGGGGTGAGTGCTCTTTGTTGGAGGGGTTGTGGGGAGGTGGGTACCTACTTGCATATGTGGTGGCAGTGTGGGAGGGTGAGTGGTTTTTGGACTGGGGTTTTCTCTCGAGTGTCCCGGATCCTTAATTTGCGGATTCCGGTAGACTGGAGACATGCCCTTTTGTATTGGCACCAATTGGATCTTGATTGGGGGGACTCTTTGTTTTGTAAGTTAGCTTTCACTGCTGCTCGGTTGGCCATAGCATCCTTGTGGAATCAGGGGCGACCTCCCATTTGGCATATGGTGGAACAGCGCTTGACTGACTGGCAGCTTCTTTACCATTTGACGGCTTTACGGCATGGCAAACAGCATGGCTATGCTCGTATTTGGCGTCGCTTTTGGGCCTCTATAGGGATTCGTGGAGGGGGTGGAGCGGGGCGTTGACATTGGGGCTTGACCGGGGGGCCTTGAACTGGGGAGACCCTATTCCTGCTTCTTTCTTTTAGTGGAGTTAGGAGACCCTTTACCCTATCTGGTGGTGTGGGCATTGAGCTTCGTCCCTGGGGGGGTGGGAGGGGGGCTTTTGCTGTGGTTTTGATGGTTCTGTTGTTAGTTTTTGTGTTTTGGGGGCTGTTATATATGTTTAATTTGCTGACAGCACTGTTGGTGTTTTCCTTTGTGCTCTGTTGTTGTTCCGTGCTCTTGCTGTATACTTTTGTATATTTTTCAATAAAAGCTTTCATTTAAAAAAAAAACCATAGAATTACGTTTCTGCAAATTGGCACTTAATGAAATTAGATAGCACTCTTTTCAGCTACAGTGGCAAAATAATGCTTAGAATTTAGGAAGTCGGTTAGTTGGGCTGAGAACTTTTCAGCACCCCCTCGTATGCAATAAATATGAACCAAGTAGAGGACAATCAAGCCATTGTGACATCAGTGATGAGGTTGGCTCTTATTGGTAGAATGATGCATTATGACATCAGAATCTCAGCTCTGGTTACCAGAGACTAAAACTCTTCACACTATAAGGAAGTGCTGAAAAGTTCTCAGCCCAGCCAAGAAGAGAATGACGTGGATATGGTTCAATCAATGATCTGAAACAATGTCAAAAACATAGAATTTTGTTTCTGCAAACTGGCATTTAATGAAATAAGATAACACTCTTTTCAGCTACAGTAGCAAAATAATGCTCAGAATTTAGGGAGTTGGTTGGTTGGGCTGAGAACTTTTTAGCACCCCTTCGTACAAGGATAAATAGTGGAGTGCTACAGGGATCTATATGGGACTGGTGCTATTTAACCCCCCCCCCCCTCTTTTACTAAGGCGCACTAGTGGTTTTAGCGCACGCTAAACACTAACACGTCCATAGAATATAATGAACGCATTAGAGTTTAACGCGTGCTAATATTTTACGCGTGCTAAAATGGTTAGCGTGCCTTAGTAAAAGGACCCCATAGTTGTAAATGGTCTGAATATCCTGAAAATCTGACTTGTTGAGGACTGGGAGTGAATACCACTACCAATGTATTTGTTTGTAAACCCCTTTAACACCTTGTGCAAAGCACTTTATATCAGTACTGTGAATACACTGAGATCTGGAACACTTCATGACCTGGGTTACATACTTTTCAGGGCCACCAAAAATTTTTTTAATATTTAAAATTTTTATTAAAGATTTTCAAAAAACAATACAAATGCCACAGTCAATAGAACTCAATATGTAAAGCTTGATGCTCCAATACCCCTACAAGCACTACCTAATACAGGAAAATCCTGACTAGCGAAGGAACATCACCCCAGCACAAAACTCCCCCCACCCATAACATACCCCCCACCTGTATAACACAACCAAGACTACTCCCCCTACCCGGTCCCTCAGTATTGCAAAAAAGGGGGCATGTAGTGGGTTCTTTAACGTGCCCCATACAATACCACATCCCCCCTCCCCCTGGCACCCCCCCCCCAACTCTCAACCTGAGCAAGATTTGGATCATAGGAAAGCAAAAGTTTTGTTCCAAGACCACTAATTTTGTAAACCACCTTGACCTGTTTGTTCAGGCTGGATATTAAACATTAAAAATATTAAATTTAATTGTGATTCTACAACACTTGAAGGATATATTTTAAAAACGCACTGTATTTTAGATTGTCAACAGTAGAAAGTTTAATTTAAGGCTCCTTTTATAAAGCTGCAGTAGAGATTTCTACCGCAGGCCAGCAAGGTAAATGCTCCGACGCTCATAAGAATTCTATGAGCATCAGAGCATTTATCTCATCAACCCACAGTAGAAATCTCTACCGCAGATTTATAAAAGCCAGCGTTAATTTGACAGATTTGTATTCCGCCTTTTTTCATATTCTAGGCGAATGACAGTTACAAAAATCAGTACAACACAGACAATAAATCATTCCAATTATAACAACGTAAATAGCCCAGAAACAGATGATCCAACAATATCTAACAATGGAGAAAGCTTATTTTAGCATTGATCAGAATTAAGCAAAACAGTCAAATACCTCTTAAAAGCCTTTTTTTTTTCCAATTACAGCAAAAAATATAAATCAGATTACTGATCAGTGGTCAAATACTCCTTTAAAAGCCAGCTTTATAAACTATTGTGAAAGGATATGAAATTCTGGTTGTTTCTAATAGCGATTGGAAGAAGGTTCCAAAGTTCGGCTCTCTTTCCAATCAATGTGAGCAGCCCTGTTTTGTTTTGTTTTTTCAATCTGCAAATGACTTTAGCGGGTTTAGCCAATCTCAATTCAATTGAAGAATGGAGAGTCCTAGATGGAACATAGATTCTTTTCAAGTTTTTCATATAACTGGGAACTGGGGCCATACATGATCATGAACATAAAAATCAAGACCTTAAACTCAATCTAAGCTAGGACCGGAAATCAATGTAACTCTGAGATCTTTGGGGACAACGGGATAGAAAACAAATTAAACAAATAAATAAGGAGTTGCACAATTATAGGATTTCCCATTCGGAATTAATTTGGCTGCTGCATTCTGAAAGTTCCATAAATGAGACATTTAAGAGATTGTTTACAATTGCAGATTGCTGGCAAGATTAAAATTAATACATTTACAGGATTTGAAGAGCATTTCAACCAACTGTTTAAGGGCCGCAATGGAGGACTTCAGGGGTCACATGTGGCCCTGGGACCACACATGGGTTACCATTGCTCTAGAGCAGGGATTCTTAACCTGGGGTCTGTGGACCCCTAGGAGGTCCATGGATGGGTTTCAGGGGGTCTGTGAGGGTCAGATAAAAATTATTTATTTAAATTCTATACTGTTCTTCCAAGGGAGCTCAGAACAGTTTATATGAACTTATTCAGGTACTCAGGCATTTTTCCCCTGTCCTGGTGGGCTCACAATCTATCTTATGTACCTGGGGCAATGGGGGGGATTAGGTGACTTGCCTAGGGTCACAAGGAGCAGCATGAGTTTAAACCCACAACCTCAGGGTGCTGAGGCTGTAGGTTTAGCCACTGTACCACACTCTCCCCAGCCTGACACTGTTGATTTTTTCTTGCAGATAACGAGAGAGTAAAAGTAGCAGTAGTAATGGTAGTAGAAAACATAGTAGTAGTAGATCTGTTTTAATTTGCAGAAGAGGCAGGAGGGACCTTAGGCGCCTAGGCCAATACGACCCTAGGATCCTGTGGGTTGGGCAGGGGAGGAGCAGGCCCACCTCATTTGGACAGACCATAGAGGAAAATCAGGTAATGCGTAACATACTTCTAGAGGTATTAAGAGCTCCATCTTGAGTTAGTGACTCCATTTTGTGTCAGTGACTTTCTGTCTCTGTCTGTTCTTTGTTCTCTCTGAGTCTTCCCGCCTTGAGCCTCATGGCTCTAATTAATACCAGACCTTTCAGTCTGGCTTGTGGAAGATATAGGGTTTCATATTTTTGAATTCAGATAGTTATATGTATCATATGAATGCAATATACCGTGTTGGGTGTGTGTGTGGGATCCTACAAGTGATTATGTGTGTGATAAGTGGTATGAATGATATGTGAGAAAATTATTTGTATTTAATTTCAAATGTTTTATATAAGATATAAGAAACTAAAAGGGAGCCTAAGAGGCAACATCTGGAAAGAGTTAGAGCCAGAAACTGGTACAGTGAAGTTTGTGTCCCTATATTAAAAGTGAAGCAGGAAAACACCTACTCCCCCCTCCCTCCTATGCTGGAGGTCAAACCAGCTGACCCTTCCTGCTCTGTCTTTGAGAGACTCAGAGCAGGAAGGGTCAGCTGGTTTGACCTCCAGCATAGGAGGGAGGGGGGAGTAGGTGTTTTCCTGCTTCACTTTTAATATAGGGACACAAACTTATTATCAGGCTGGCTTTAACACAGATGAACTGTCTGATTTAAGTTTTGAGAATGACAAAAAGGGTATTTGGTATGTTATAATGATTTTAGGCATATTTAGAAAGTTAAGGTAAACAAAAATATGATTTGTGAAACTTTTTCGATGTCAAAAAAAGAAGTTCTTTGTTTAAACCTAAGGACAGCCTCTGTTGGCCGATTGGCTGACAAGTAATGATATCATGTTAGTCTGAAGGTATATAGTGGTGAACGACTATTAAAGGATTGGGATTCTTTGTCAGAAATGCCAGCGTTTGGCATCTGTAAAGATCCTCCGATGACGCAATAATATTTTGATAAATGTTATGGAAATAAATAAAATTAATAAATTTTTTAAAATACATTTTGCGTCATGTGCCATTATTCATGTAAACTTTACCCACCTATGAGCAAACCTGGCTGCTCACCGCATGCACCGAATTAGTGCGCTAGCCAAAAATCTACTGCCTGCTCAAAAGGAGGTGGTAGCGGCTAGCGTGCAGGGCATTTTAGTGCACGCTATTCCGCGCATTAAGGCCCTAGTGCGCCTTTGTAAAAGGAGCCCTCAGTTTATAAAATAGCTATCTTTATATATGATAAGATGTTTGAAGAGGTGGGGGGAGCCAGGTGGCAGCAGACTGACTCTCAAGTATTTCAGCATTTTTTTAACTTTGCTTCTTACCTTATGGGGAAGTGTAAAGGCTAGCTTTAGGTCTTTTTCTTGGCGATCCCACCTACTCTGAAGAGGCCTATACAGGCCATGGGTTACAGTTAGGCAAGTGCACAGTGGTGTTCACGTGCATAGAACAGTACAGAGAAGAACAGGGAATGTGCATAAGAGCACAGAGGAGAGTGAGAACCAGCAAGCCCGTAAAACTTTTTAATTTACTTTATTTGGGCAGCTTGCAGTTTTTAAAGTACCGGTATTTTTGATGTTCAATAGCCTGGTTTGTGCAAATGTTGTAGTTATGAATGGTGAAGTGTGAATATATTTATTTGAGTGGATCAAATTAGTAGAGAAAGATAAGTGGCTTTAATATTGAAAAGTATGAACTAGCAAAAAAGAAATATGCATTTAGAAAACTGGGTTTCAAAAGCAGTTTAAAATTAAAATCAAAGGTAAATTAAAATTGCAGGACCAGTGACGATATTACACGTAATTCTTCCCACTATACAAAATTATTGGAGTGGTGGTGCTGAGGCCTGAAAATATAAGGATTAATAAGTTGACTAGTCTTTAAGCCCGTTACATTAATGGGTGCTAGAATAAATGTGTCTGTCTGTCTTTCTTTCTGTCTCTTTCTCTCCTTGGCCGCTGTCTGTCTTTCTTTCTGTCTGTCTCTCTCTCTCTCCTTGGCTACTTTCTGTCTGTCTATCTTTCTTTCTATCTCTCTCCTTGGCCGCTGTCTGTCTTTTTTTCTTTGTCTCTCTCTTTGCCCACTGCCTGTCTGTCTGGCCCCCTGTCTGTTTGTCATTCTTTCTATCTGTGCCTCTCCCTGGCCCCTTGTCTGTCTCTCTTTCTTTCTGTCTGTCTTGCTCCCTGGCCCCCTGCCTATCTCTCTCTGTTGCGCCATGTCTGCCTGTCTCTCAATGGCCCCCTTCTGTCTCCCCCCCCCACCCGAGCAAACCAAGATTGCTGCCTGCTACCCAGCACAGCTCTCCCCCCAGAGCAGCCCCCTTTCCCTCTCCTCCTCCACTTCCCTGTGCAGCAGTAGCAGCCAGATGCCTTGCAGCACCCGCACCCTGTCCACTTCGTCCAGGCTGAAGGTCACCCTCCTGCCATTGCTCTTGGCGCCGCTCAAACCGCTGCACATGCCGCAAGCCGCCACATGCCACACGCAATGCAAATCGAACACGGCCATGGAAGCACACAGCACAGCAGCAGGGATCACGGCCTCCTAAGTGTACCTGCGCACGTGGAGTGGCATAATAAAAAAAAACATCTAAGTCCCCTTTTGGCCTAAGGCCTTAAACGTTGAAAGTAGAAGCAGGGAAAATGTCCATAATAAAAAAAAACGTCCAAATGGAGTTTTTTTTTATTATGGCCTGCCTCTACATTCAGCTGTTTAAACGCCCAGACCACCACTACGTCTACACTTATACCCCATAATGAACCAAAAAAACGCCTAAGCCCCACACGTCCAACACAAGGGCTTTTAGGCGAAGGAGGAGCCAGTCCTTCAACTAAAAGCTGGATTCTGTAACTGGTGTCTGTCAAAAACAACACCGGTTACAGATTCTCCCCCCCCCCACGACATCAGGGCAAGAGGGAGCCCAAGCCCTCTTGCCCCGCAGCACCCCCGACCACCCCGACGACATCGGGGCAAGAGGGAGCCCAAGCCCTCTTGCCCCACGGCACCAACCCCTCCCGATTACGTTCAGGGCAAGAGGGAGCCCAAGCCCTCTTGCCCCGTGGCACCGACGATATTGGGGCAGGAGGGAGCCCAACCCCTCCTGCCCAGGCGAACCCCCTACCCCCCAGTCCCACTACAATATGGGCAGGAGGGAGCCCAGGCCCTCCTGCCCTTGACATAACTCCCCCCAATGACCGCCCCCGAACCCCCGATCGGCCCCCCCCGCTGACTGGCCAACCCCCCCACCCCCAATCCCACCCCCCATACCTTTGAAATGTTGGCCGGCCGGACGGGTGCCAAGGCCGGCCGGACGGGTGCCAAGCCCGCCTGTCCAGCAGGCCAGCCGGCTCCAGAATGGGGCCGGATTGGCCCAGGCGGCTGAAAACTCGCCCACAGGTGGGGCCTAAGGGCCTGAAGGCTTCGATCTTGCGGTGGCTATTTTCACTTCTATGTCCCGGCCTGTCACGGGCTTCAAGAAGTGTAGCGAGTGCCAGTGCGCGATCTCTCTTACGGACCCACACCGTTGTTGCCTCAAGTGCCTTGGGCCGAAACATCATCCTCGGTCGTGCCTGCGCTGTGCTACGCTTCAGCCTCGAGCTTTCAATCGTCGTATTTTGGTGGACAAGCTCTTCGAGATGGAATCTTCTATTGATCCCTCGACTTCAAAGGCGGCCTCGGCCTCGACTCTTACCAAGGTTCCTCCTGCTTCTACTGCTTCCACCTCGAGCCTCATCAGACCTTCGTCTTTTGCAGCGGCTCTTTCTTTGACGACATCTGCTGTATCTTACCCTGTTTCCTCAGGTTAGATAGCTCAGCAGTCAGTTCCAGCGGTAGTGATTAAAGTACCTAAGACTTCCAAGTCGAAGCACACTCACACTACCTCGAAGGAACCTCCAGCCAAGGCAGGTGGTCCAGTTTCAGACGCGGATCCATCCTTGCCAGCTTCTTTCCAGACCATGTTGGAGAAGCAATTCATTCAGTTCCTTACTAATATGGGACTGAAGCTTCTTCCTCTCATCCAGCCTGAGCATTCAGCAGTCTCCCACAAGGTCGAGCCTCTTCCACTGCCTCAGGCTGACCTTACACACTCTTTGCAGGGAGCAGAGTCTCTGCGAGTGTCTGGTCTGGCATCAGTGCACGTACAGCGAGGAGCAGATTCTTTGTAAGTGCCTCGGAAGGAATCCTCAAACTCTATACGAGGAGAAGAGTCTTTGGGAGTGCATCGAGGTTCCTCCACTAAGCCTCTGGAGCTTCGTTCTACAGCCTCCAGTCCCATACATTCGCTGATACCATTGGCTGCTTCCATCTCCGAGGCGAAGTCTCCTCGATCTTCGAGATTTGCTTCCAAGCATAGTTCTCATCGATGATCGAGGCCTTCTTCGAGGCATCCTTCAAGGCATAGTTCTTCTTGTAAAGAAAGACCTTCTTCCACTAAGCCTCGATATACTCCAACCTTGACCAGACCACTGACTCCTCATTCGAGGTCTCCAATGCCGGACCTCGAGGATGTCCCGGTTGTGATTGCCTCATCCAAGTCACCATATTCCTTTGATGCCTTTTTTCCTGCCGAAGCTTCATCTTCGACCCAGGCTGCCTTGACGTCCTCGAGTCCTTCTCGAGGCTAAGCATTAGCAGATCAGCTATTTTTCTCATCTTTTCTTCGTCAGATGGCTGTGGACTTGGATCTTCAATTAGATACTGGCTCCAAATACTCTAAGGAGTATCTAGAAGTCATTCATCTTCTTCAACCTCTGGCAGAGTCTCTTAAGCTTCCACTTCATAAGCTTTTGAATCAGACTTTTGGTCGATGCAAGGAAACACCTTTTTCCATACCAGCTGTTCCAGGAAAATTGGACTCTAGGTATAAAACTGTGCATCTCAAAGGGTTTGACAACTCACAGTTAACTCATCAATCCCTGCTTGTCGAGTCCTCCTTGAAGAAGTCCCATCCTTCCAAAGTTTATGCCACCGTTCCTCCTGGAAGGGAAGGGAAAACTATGGACAAATTCGGACGTCGCATCTATCAAAATGCCATGATGTCCTCTAAAGTCCTCAATTATAATTTTCAATTCATTACTTATTTTGAATTCCTTATTTCTCTATTGCCAAAGTTTTTGACTTATCTGGATACTCAAAAGCATTTTGAATTTCAAGAAGTCCTGGCTTCTTTATCCCAACTCAGATTACATCTCCTGCAGTCATCTTACGATGCCTTCGAGTTGTCTGCCCAGGCAGCTGCTTGTTCTGTGGCTATGCGTCGTCTTGCTTGGCTTTGTACCATTGACATGGACCCTCATCTTCAAGACCGCTTGGCTAATATCCCTTGTGATGGCAATGACCTCTTCGATGAATCCATCGAGGAAGCCACAAAGAAATTGTCTGACCATGAGAAATCCTTTGCTTCTATTGTCAGACCCAAGCCAAAGCCAGCTCCTGCAAAACCTGCATGCCCTGCTCCTATCTATCAGCGGCATTTTACTCCGAGGACGGCTCCTTATAATCACCCTCCTCTAAAGAAACAGCAGCCTCAGAAACAACAGAAACCTCAACCTTCTGCTGTATCTAAGGCTACTCAGCCTTTTTGACTATTTACAACAGAGCATAACCTCCACCGTTCTGACTCTGTCTCTTTTTCCCCCTATAGGAGGTCGGCTCCATCATTTTTACCACCGATGGACGATAATTACATCCGACCGCTGGGTACTTTCCATCATCAGGGAAGGATACTCTCTTCATTTCTCTCAGATTCCACCAGAGCTTCCTCCAAGAGAGTATCCTTCCAATCCATCTCAAACCGCCCTTCTTCTTCAGGAAGCTCAAGCTCTGCTTTGTCTCCATGCCATTGAACAAGTTCCCTTGGAGCAGCAGAACAGGGGATTTTACTCCTGTTACTTCCTTGTTCCGAAGAAGACGGGCGATCTGCGACCCATTCTGGATCTCAGGGCTCTCAACAAATTTCTAGTCAAAGAAAAGTTTTGAATGTTGTCCCTGTCATCCCTTTATCCCCTTCTTGAGCAGAATAACTGGTTATGCTCTCTGCATCTCAAGGAGGCCTACACTCATATCCCCATTCATCCGGCCTCCCATCAGTACCTCAGATTTCGGGTGGGGAATCTGCATTTTCAATACAGAGTACTACCCTTTGGCCTGGCCTCATTTCCCAGAGTGTTCACCATGTGCCTGGTAGTAGTAACAGCAGCTTTAAGGAATCATGGTTTTCAGGTATTTCCCTACCTAGACAACTGGCTCATCAAAGATTCCACATCTCAAGGGGTTATTGTAGTGACCCAACAGACTACCTGGTTCCTACAAAGTCTGGGATTCAAAATTAACTTTCCCAAATCTCAACTTCAGCCCTCACAGAATCTACAGTTCATTGGAGCTATTCTGGACATTGTCCAACTCAGAAGCTCTTCTTCAACTCTGTCATACAGTGTCTTCCCGCTCTTCCATCTCAGTGAGACACACGATGGTACTTCTGGGTCACATGGCCTCCACAGTACACGTGACTCCTTTTGCCAGACTTCACCTCAGAATTCCTCAGTGGACCCTGGCATCTCAATGGACGCAAGTTTGCGACCCTCCTTTTCAACACATCTCAGTCATTCCTTCATTGAAGAAGTCTCTCCGTTGGTGGATGCTCTCTTCCAATCTTTCCAGAGGCTTGCTTTTTCAAATGCCCCCCCATCAGAAGGTCCTCACGACAGACTCTTTGACCTACGTTTGGGGCGCTCATCTCGATGGTCTCCATACTCAAGGCCTCTGGACCAGTATGGATCGTCAGTGTCATATCAATCTGTTGGAACTCAGAGCAATCCTCAAAGCTCTCAATGCTTTTCAACATCTGCTTCACGACCAAGTAGTCCTCATTCAGACAAACAACCAAGTCGCCATGTATTATGTCAACAAACAAGGGGGGACGGGATCTGCCTCCCTTTGTCAAGAAGATGTAAAGGTTTGGGACTGGGCAATCTGCCACAACACCTTCCTTAAAGCTGTCTACATTCAAGGGGAGAAGAATTGCTTGGCGGACAACTTGAGTCATCTCCTGCAGCCTCACGAATGGACAATGCATTCCGCCCCTCTTCATCACATTTTTTCACTGTCGGGAATACCTCAGATAGACCTCTTTGCAGCTCCCCACAACTACAAACTGCCTCAATTCTGCTCCAGGATATACTCTCCTCATCGCCTCGAGGCAGATGCTTTTCTTCTGGAATGGTCGAATCTTTTCCTCTATGCATTTCCTCTATTCCCTCTCATTCTCAAGACTCTGGTCAAGTTGAAGAACGATCATGCCACCATGATTCTAATTGCTCCTCGGTGGCCGAGACAACCTTGGTACTCCCTTCTACATCAACTCAGCAGCAGGGAGCCATACCTTCTACCAGTTTTTCCTTCTCTTCTTACACAGAGTCAAGGATCTCTGCTTCATCCCAACCTGCAGTCTCTACACCTGACAGCTTGGTACCTCTCAACATAACCCCTCTTCAGTTTTCTCAATCTGTAAGAGATGTTTTAGAAGCCTCTAGGAAGCCTACCACTAGACAATGCTATTACCAAAAGTGGACTAGATTTTCTACGTGGTGTTTTTCTCATCATAAGGAGCCTCAGCATTCCTCCTTATTTTCTGTTTTGGACTACCTTTTGCACTTATCCAATTCTGGCTTCAAATCTACATCTATCTGAGTCCATCTCAGTGCAATTGAGGCTTTACATCAGCCTATTGAAGGGAAACCCCTCTCTGCTCATCCGGTGGTTTCCAGATTCATGAAAGGACTTTTCAATGTCAAACCTCCTCTCAAACCGCCTCCTGTGGTTTGGGACCTCAATTGTCCTCAGTTGTCCTTTCTCAACTCATGAAGCTTCCATTTGAACCAATTGATAACGCTCATCTGAAGATCTCACTTGGAAAGTGGTGTTTCTCATAGCCCTCACTTCTGCTCGAGTTAGTGAGCTGCAAGCTTTAGTTGCTGACCAACTGTTCACAGTGTTCCATCATGACAAAGTGGCTCTTCGTACTCATCCTAAATTCCTCCCTAAAGTGGTCTCGGAATTTCATCTCAACCAATCCATTGTTCTTCCAGTGTTTTTTCCAAAGCCTCATTCTCATCCTGGAGAAGTTTCTCTTCATACTCTGGACTGTAAACGTGCTTTGGCCTTTTATTTAGAACGCACCAAACCACACAGAACTGCTCCTCAACTTTTTGTCTCCTTTGATCCCAATAAGTTGGGCCATCCTATTTCTAAGCATACCATCTCCAACTGGATGGCAGCTTGTATCTCATTCTGCTATGCCCAGGCTGGATTACCCCTTCACAGTAAAGTCACAGCCCATAAGGTTAGAGCTATGGCAGCTTCAGTAGCTTTCCTCAGATCTACACCTATTGAGGAAATTTGTAGAGCTGCTACTTGGTCCTCGGTTCATACCTTCACTTCTCACTATTGTCTGGACACTTTCTCCAGTTTGGCCAAACAGTATTACAAACTTTATTCTCCTAAATTGCCAACACTCTTCTCTGCTAGCTATCTGAACTGAGGAGACGCACCCTACGCTGGGCGGGAAGGCACTCGCGCATGCGCGGTGCGGGCGACTCGAAACATCGAATTTCTTCAAGCAAGGCTGCTTGTGAGGCGTCCGCATCTGTGCTCCGTCGATGATGTCACCCATATGTGAGAATAGCTGCCTGCTATCCCTGGATAACACCTGTTACGGTAAGTAACTGTGCTTTTTTGCTAGCTGGCTGTTGATGAGGAAGGATGCTTTTGAGGTTTGTGAATCATCACTACTGATAGATGATTGTTTTAAGTGAAAATTGAGCTCAGATTAGTTTTAGAAACAGTAGAATTTGATCACTGAGGGAAGCCATTAAAGGAGTGATCTGTAAAGATAATTTTGTTGGTGTTTAAAGATAATTTTATGGATGTCTGAGAAGACTGATAACTCGTAATAACAAAGGAATTAAAAGTGACTTTGGGTTAAGAAAAGTTGCTTTAGTATTTGGTTAAAGATAAAGCTTGGTAAATATATAAGTAAAGATTTAAGGATTTAAAGTAATTGTGAGTAAGAGATTGGCTCAGAATTATTTCTAACTAAAAATACCGTTCAGAAAACAGGATTTTAAAGTAGATTCTCCTTGTATTTGGCTTAAACAGGATTTATTAGGATCACAGCCGCAGTAGAACTTTACAGCCCTGTTGGTATCTGAAGGAAGGGCTTGCACTGAGTTGTGCTGTTGAGTGTTCTAAGAGCAGCAGATTATTTTAAAAGTCACTAAAGATATGGTTTCTCATGAATTTAAGCAGAATTTGGAAACCTAAAATGATTAATGTAGCAGTTGTTTAGAATTCCAAGAACTGAATGAATGCGAGAGTGAGTGTCACATTTGAATACTGGGAATAGTTAGGGAAATCCTTTAATTACATTTATTTTACAAGTATTGGTCCCTTTTATCTTCTTTTTGTGATCCTTCTTAGTCTCAATCCTTTTGCGAAAATGGTATACAGTACTCCCCCAAAATTTGTGGGGGTTTCGTTCCAGGAACCCCCATGAATTTCAAAAAACTGCAAATACGGTTTTTAGGCAGGGGAGACAGGAGAGGGCAGCTGGAGTGCCGGCGAGTGAAGGAAATCACTCACTGTATGCTCCAACTGCCTCTTCCTGTACTAAATAAAGTCGGGCCTCCTGATTGGTAAGTGCAGGAAGAGGCATTCAGAGTATACAGCAAGTGATTTCCCACTCCGGCTACCCTCTCCTGCCTCCCCTGCCCAGTCATTCGCGGTCAGAAAATACCGTGAATGACCGGGACTGCAAACTGCCAACTGCGAATTCGCAGAGGAGCACTGTAGTGGTATAATTAGTTTTTCCCCCTCCCCCTCTTTTTTTAAGTGCACTGTGCTTCCAATTTTTGTGTTTTGTAGTATTTAATATAACAATTTGCTTTCTTATGCTCTTTATATACTTAGTTCAACTATGTTGTTAAGATTGTTGAGCATCTAATGTTTTTCTAAATATATTCTCTAATAAAATATCTTGGATAAAAAATATATATATTTTACTATGAATAATTAGTACACATTAGGGAGCAGCAGAAGAAGGACACACAAAGAACACACCACGCAGGAAGATAAAGTTTTGCCTTTTTGATTTATTTAAGTTAGGCAGAAGGTAATAGCAAACTTTGGTGGTTCCAGCTACAATTCCAGAGTCTGATAGCAAGCTCTAGTTGGTTCCGACGGCGGACCTGAAAAAAAAGTGTTAATTAACTTTTCTTTTATAGTATGCACACTATTATATTTTGCCAAAATATAAGTTGGGCGTGCCCTAGGACATTGCAGGAAAGTTAACTCCCTAGACTCCACCAAAAATATATAAACCTCAAATCTAAATTTTTAAGATAAGGCGCACCCTCAGCGTGAGTTTGAAAGCTTTAAAGAGTGACTCTAAGAGCAGCTTTAGTGCTTAGAATAGCAAAGCCAGCAAACAATGAGCAGAGATTACCACTCACTGCCAGCCGCACACCATCATCTGGGTGCTCCTGTGTGAACTTTTTGTCTTCCACTTTTATATATATTTATTTATTGCACATTGTTTGCACTTGACTTGCACTTTAAAGCACAAAGGAGCACACAGATGATCCCCCCATTGCCACAGGTACATTAGATAGATTGTGAGTCTGCCAGGACAGAGAGGGAAAAATGCTTGAGTACCTGAATAAATTCATGTAAACTGCTCTGCACATTTAGGGAGAGCAAAAAGTATCTGCACACAGATCAATAAGTGTACACCCATACCATTGCTTTTCCTTGGACAGTTACCAAATTGAACACATACATCCATTTTAATTTTGAAAATCCTACAATCACAAAGCATTAAGTACATACGAAGAGATGCTGAAACGTTCTCAGCCCAACCAACAAACTTCCTAAATTCTGAGCATTATTTTGCTACTGTAACTGAAAAGAGCATTATTTCATGAAGTGCCAATTGGCAGAAACAAAACTCTATGTTTTTCGCATTGTTTCAGATAATTGATTGAACCATATCCACGTCATTCTCTTCTTGGTTGTGCTGAGATCTTTTTAGCACTCCCCTCGTACAAACTTCTTATCAATGTGGGCAGTTATAAAATTACCAACCTAGTGAATACAAAGTTTTTTTTAAAAAAAAAACCTTTACAAATGTGTAGCACGTTTTTTTTGCCGGTCATGGCGGTAACAGTTCCATCGCTCTTAATTAGCATAGGTGCTATTACTACCGTGGCTGGCACTAAAAACCATGCTATGCTTTTGTAAAAGGGAGAGTACAAGAGAGAAAACATACAATAAGAGTAAAATAAAAATGACAGTACAGAAAGGACAATAACAAAGAGAATTCCAGTATTCTCAATGATCTTCATTGTTCTCTCTGGTCAGATTACATTTTTTGCCTGGTGACAGGAAATGATAAAACTGTATTTTGCTGCTGTTTCCCCCAGGATAATGTAGAGAGCTTCCTGCTCACTTTATTGTATACACTGCCATCTGGTGGTGCCTGAAAACTATTTTCGAGCTCTACAGATCCTGAAACACAGCAAGGCCTTCCTAAATCAAAATAATAGGTTATCAGGCATTCTTTAAATTATCCTTCTACTTATTCAGATTAAACAAATGAACCATTTAAATTAAATTAGGATTCTTAATAATATGGAACCAAGCCAAATGAATTTTTAAGTGTCCATGTAGTCTAAAAGCCACTTTTAAAATTTAATTTTTTTTTTTCTTCTGTCTATTCCGACTTTTGCACCTGCATGCTCAGATGAGAATAATTACTGAAGCTGGCATGGTGTTCAGTTACTTTGGTTAACTTCATTGGATAGAACATAGCAGTGCTGATTTTTCCTACTCACAAGATGACCAATCTGTAAATGAAAGGTAATAATGTCATGAATAGAAAATATGTATGATTGGATTCTTCTTTTGATAGGCTTTAACGCCCCCCCCCCCCCCCACACACACACACCCTTCCTCCCTTTTTACAAAACCATGAAAACAGTTTTTAGTGAGGCCGGCACGCTGAATGCTCTGCACTCCTCCTGACACTCACAGAGTTTCTATGAGTGTCAGGAGCAGCGTAGAGCATTCACCACACTGGCCTGAGCTAAAATTGATCCACTTGTTTTACACCACTCAGGATTTTGTAGCCTTCAAGTCATATCTCTCTCCTCAGCCATCTCTTTTCCAAGCTGAAGAACCCTAACCATTTTAGTCTTTCCTCATACAAGAGTTCCATCCCCTTTATCATCTTGGTTGCTCTTCTTTGAATCTTTTCTAGTTCCCCTATATCTTTGTTGAGATAAGGCAACCAGAATTGAATGCAATACCGAATGTGAGATCACACCTTGGAGCAATATAGAGGCATTATAACATTCTTAATCTTGTTAACCATGCCTTTTTAAATAATTCCTAGCATCTTGTTTGCTTTTATTTTATAAGGTTTCAGCATATTGTCTGCAATGACAACCAGATCTTTTTCATGGGCGCTGACCCCAAGGTGGACCCTAGCATCTGGTAACTATGATTTAGGTTATTCTTCCCAATGTGCATTATTTTGCATTTGTCTACATTATATGTCATCTGCTACTTTCCTAAGGTCTGCCTGCAATTTTTCACAATTTGCATGCATTCTAACCACTTTGAATAGTTTAGTGTCATCTGCAAATGTAATCACCTCACTCATCGCTCCAATTTCCAGTGAAGACTATGTGAAGCATGGTTGAGGAGTACCCTAATGGTTAGTATAGTGGTCTGAAAACCTGGCAAACTGGGCTAAGTTCCCACTGCAGCTTGTTGTGACTTTGGGCAAGTCAGCTAACCCTTCTTTGCTCCAGGTACAAAAATACAAGGGTAAATCAAAAAGTACAACTAAAATACATTTAACGTCTTTCATAGAAGTAACTGTGAGAAATTGAACAAATCACTTTTCCACATAGACCCCATGCAAGATGAAGCATTTGTTGTATTGTTCAACTAGCTTCTGCATTCCTGCAGATAATTTTTTCAGCTGCTCCTGAAGCCAGGTGAGTGCCGCATCCTTTACTTAATCATGCTTTGACTTTTGCTCTCTGGGTCGCAGTAATGTACCCATGTCTTCCCACTAGTGACAATTCCCTTCAGAAAACTTGAATCTTATTCATACCGTCTCAGGAACTGGGTCGCAACCTCCACACGCTGTTGCATGTGCAGATCCATAAGCTGTTTAGGGACCCAATGTGCGCAGACTTTCCTGTATCCCAAGTCGTCATGCATTATGGCAAATGGGCAGATCCATAGCTGGTATCCAAATTTGCAGCCAATTGAGACCGTTATCTGTCAGTCTTCTCTAATCAAGGCATCTGCCCTGTCAATGTGCTCTTGTTATGTGATGTGATGTTGATGGGCGACCAAAACGACCTTTGTCGGTTTCACCTTTTCTTTCCATTTTAAACCTTTTTACCCACTCATAAACCTTTCATTGATTAATGGTGCTATGTCCATACTGAGTCAATTTCTGATGGTGAATTTCCAAAGGTTTAACTCCCTCTGCCCAAAGAAAGCTCACTACTGCACATTGTTCTTCGATGGTGCAATCTTGCAATGGAACGTCCATGTTTCTGACCTCGTGGCTGCCACATGACTAAAGGCCGAATGCTGCACTGTGCATGGATGAACTATCCAAAAGGCAATGTACGAGTACATATGTTGCATTTCGCTTGCTCTGTTCCGGTTATCACACAATTTAACGACTGCCTTTAATTTTTGATTCACCCTCGTAAGTCCCTGTATATAATATGTAAACTACTTTTATTGTAACCACAGAAAGGCATATGAAATCTCTTCCCCTTCCATTACAAACTACCCTGAAGCAATCCATGAAGCGCTGCAGCAGTACAGGGATGGCTTGAGGGCAGGACAATAAATTATTGAGATACGAGCAGCAATATTTAGAAAACCTGTGGTCCTAAAATCTCTGGATAATAATTAAGGGGTAAGTCTACAACTAAGACATTAATATATATGCATGGGACTCACATGTGTGGTAACTTCTAAAATACTATAAGTTAATCGTATATTTCTGGCACTTAGATGTCAGCACAAGTTGTGCTTGTTCCTAAATTTTATGCACATATTTGTGCTGTTATACTTTACTGACTAGTTTTGATATGTATCTGTTTATTAATTTATTTGTATGTATATTGTAACCCACATATATTGGTGTGATATGTGGGCTAAAAGTTTTAAAATAAATAAATAAATACCCCCTATACTTTTATGAAGTCGCGTTAGGGTTTTTTATTGCCGGCCACAGCGATAAAAGCTCCAACACTCATAGAATTCCTATGAGCGTTTGAGCTTTTACCGCCATGGCCGACAATAAAAAAACAGCTTCATAAAAGGGGAGGGAGGGGTAAGATTCTATAAAGGGAAGTAGGGATCTACTTTCCTTTAAAGAAAAGGCTCTTTATTGCCCTCCACATCACTGAAGAAAGGGAACACTGGAGACCTAAGCAAGAACCGTGTTTTCTTAGAAGTCCTTTTCTGTCAGCAGTGTTGTGGCATCTTGAGACCATTAGCCCTCGGGCATTACTGGACCATTTTCATTGATTTCAAGTAAAATAACTGAGGAAAGGTCTGCTAGTGTTTTGGGGATCCTGGTCAAAGGAAATGAATGGGTTAACCATTTGGAATATCATTTAGTATCTATTTCTATTTTATTTGGAAGCAATGATTAGTTAAGCATATCTGCTTATGGAAGAGCAGTGACTTTGCAGAAGGCTGAATGTTCCACTAAGATAAGCACTCTGCTTTTAATGCTGCTTAAAGTGGGAGGGAAAATTAACAACACTCTATCTTGTTTCTGACATTGGTTGCAAAGCTGGAAGAGCAGGTCTCTGCTGATAGAGTTCTAGTGTGAATATTGGCTGCCAAGAGTGCTTCCAGCTGCACGATTAGTTAGGAGAGTTAGAATGGCATATTTTGTGCTTTGATTACTAGTCCACCAAATGTAATGGCCTCATCCCCTATAAGTTGGAGACTGTGAAAAAGCATCAAAAAGAGGAAAGAGTCCATCGTGACGATGACACACCAATTGTAAATTGGGCATGTGCCCTTTCCTTTACCATTTGCTACATAGACAAGCCAAATTTTTAAAATATCTTTGTTTTGTGCCTCTGGACTTGAAGTTTCAATTTCTCTGATAAAAGCAGGAATATAAAACTATGGGTGCAATAGGGCAACTGAGAGCTGTATCAGCCTATCAATGTTCCCTCTAAGGACTGAGTTCATCTGAGCAAAATAATTTTTCACACACAAAGGACTGAGATGATGTGAGCAGAGATTTTCTGTAACATTAAGTTGATTGTATTAAACACACTGTACATTACAAATTAAGAATTACAAATATAAATTAAAACGTGGAACATAAGATGATTTTTTATTGAACGGACTTAAAACATTTTTCAGTTAGCTCTCAGAAGCCAACACCTCCTTCCCCAGGTCAAGACAGTACACTCTCCTGAGCTGAGAAAGGAGGTTTTGGCCAAAAATGTATTAAAATTAGTTCAATGAAAAGATATCATCTTAATTCTATTTTCTATTTACATTAACCTTTATAAACATGGGTACCACTATACTTTATCCTTAATTAAAACTAAAATTATTTTTTCTACCTTTATGTTCTGGCCATTCACTTCTCTGGTTTTTGCTTTCCTACATCTTAAGTCTTTCCAAGATTTTTCTCTCCTCCTTTTCCTTTCAGCTTTCTTTAATGTATTTTTCTACCTATGTGTCCAGATGAAACTCATTCTTATTATCTAGTCTTCAAGTTTCCTCTTTTTTTTATAGTCTACTGGCAGCTTTCCATTTCTTTCCCTCGCCCTGGCTCTCCAATTTACTTCAACTCATTACCAGTCTTTCACTAACTGTCCTCTTTCTCTTCCCCTTTTATACAGTGTTTGCCCCCTATATCTGCCCTTACCCCTTCCATCATTATCTCCCTTGTCTCTCCCCCACAGCATCTACCCCTTCTATACAGCGTCTGCCTCCTCTTCCTCTTTCCATCCAGCATCTCCACACTCCTTTCATCAATATCTCTCTCCTCTATCTCTTCCTCCTTCCATACAGTCTGCCCCCTCTCTCCTCTTTCACTTCCCCCTTTCATCTTCTGACTCCTGTCTCTCCCCTCTTCCATCCAGGCTTCAATCTCCCTCCTTCTATACAGTTTATTTCCCTTTCCATCCAGTATCTCTCTCACCTTCCATCAATATTTCCGTCCTCTTTGTATTTCTCCCCATCCATACATCTGCCCCTCTCTCCCCCTCACCTTCCATGCAGCATCTCCCCTTTCACTTCCCTGTTCCATCTCCTCCCTCCTCTCTGTACCGTACCCCAACATCTGCCCTCTCTCTCCCCTGTTCTATATAGAATCTGTCTTCCACTGCTATACAAAATCTACCCCTCCCTCTCCCTCATCCCAAACCATTTCCACCAGCTTCTGACCCTTCTCCCCACTTCCACCAGTGTCTAACCCCTCTTTCCCCTACCCCTTTTCTACCAGTATCTACCCCCTCTCTCCCTCCCAACCCACATCCACCAGTGCCTACCTCCTCTTCCGAAACTCACATCCACCAGCATCTGCCCCCAGCATCCCCACCATTGCTGCTGCTTTCCTGAAGCAGTAGCTGCAAAAGGAAACCGGCTAAGGGACCTTCCCATACATATCCGCAGCTGCCGGCTTTGCCCTGGAAGAAGAAATGACATTGGAGAGGGCAGGCTGGCAGCTGCGGGTATGTTTGGGAAGGTCCTGCAGCCAGTTTGTTTCAGTTTGCCACAGCAGCAGCAACACAAGATGGAAGAGTGATATCAGAGGGGTGCTGGTCCTGACTTCTTTGGTTGTGCAGCCTTCTGCTAAAAGGTGTGTGGCCATGCAGCAGTGCAGCTTAAAGGGAACATTGCAGCCTATCCATTATAATGGTTGGTCCCCTCTCTAACAGTCTAATAGGAGTTCATCATCAGGGCTCCCAAAAATTTTTTTAAAAATGTATTAAGTTAGTCTAATAAAATGGCATCATCTCATATTCTATACTCTATTTTGTTTTCATTTATTATAGGGCCCCTGGGAATCTGACATGATTTGCTGTTTATACAGATTCACACTATCCTCCCTACAATGACTCAACAATAGAGTAAAACCTGCTGACTCACCTCATCTGTAGACAGGCAGATCAATGTTTGGCAGGTGAACTGCTTAACCCTTTCCTGTTTGATCCCTTTCTCGAAAGGACTAGAAGTTACAAGAATCTGGAAGAACAAAAAGTGTCCAGTAAAAGCAGTGGGAGGCTGTGGTGGCAGCAGAGTCCTCCTCTGACTATAAACCAGAGACTCCCCATTGGAGCAGTGTCTTAGGTTTCATATCTCCTGTCCTCTGACCTGCTATCAGCTGGGTAAAACTTTGAGGCTGAGCCTTATCAGCGTAGATCCCAGAGATACATTAAGCTTGGTGCTGATTGGTAAAGCCAATCAAGACCTTAGGCTCCTCCCTCAGTATTCTGGCCTGACTGACTCAGATGCCTCATGCATCACATGATGTACCAGGGAGGGGAAGGCTTGTCATTTAAGACTGTCCCGGTGGGCTCACAATCTATCTAATGTACCTTGGGCCATGGGGGGATTAAGTGACTTGCCTAGGAGCAGTATGGGTTTGAACCCACAACCCCAGGGTGCTAAGGCTATAGCTTTAAACACCATGCTAGAGACTTCCCTGGTAACACTGAGGAACCAGGCCAGGAACAAGTAAAGTGTGCTTCTGTACTGAGAGGCAATAAACTACACAGAGGCTCTACAGGATATTATTATATTTAGGGTTACCAGACGTCCAGATTACCTGGACGTGTCCTCTTTTTAGAGGGCATGTCTGAGCATCCGTACGGCTTTTCAAAACCTGGCACTTTGGGTTTTGAATAGCTTCCTGTTCAGATTACGTCGGGAGGGGGCATCCACGCATGCGTGGATGCTCTCCTGATCAATGAGAACAGGCTGAAGGGGCGGGGCTAGGGGGTGATGCTGGGACATGGTGTGGGCGTAACAGGGCAGGGATGGATGGAACTTGGCGGGCCTGGGGGGCAGATCTATGGGTCCAGATTTTACATACTTAAAATCTGGTAACCCTAGTTATATGTTGGCTTTTTCCTCTTACCTGTGAATGGAATAGGAACCCTGATGTGGATTTTTAGTCATATCACTCATTGCTTCTTTTCCTGATCATTAATGAATATTAAATAGTGATCCCAGTAGAGATCCCTGAGACAATCCCTTCATACCTTTCGGTCAGGAAAATTGACCATTTTTAGGCATTTTGACAAAATGCTAGTGCATGGGTTATCTTTCCATTCATCCATCTGTACAATCATAAGGAGACAGAAGAGGTACTCATGAGCAGAAGCAAGGGTCAGCTGGTGGATTTCCACTATTTAGATGTACGGGGAGCAGACTAAGGCCCTGATTGGCTCAAGCACATTGGGCTCCTCCCTTGGGAGGGGCCTGAGGCACCTGAGCAAATCAGGAACTTCCTTAGGGCAGGGCCTAAGGCCTGAATTTCATCACAGGAGGCCAGAGGAGCAGGAGGGTTTAACAGGGCACCCCTCCTGCTCCCATCTTAAAGGTGCGGGGAGGGGGAGGGGGTGTCTGCTGTCCGGTGGCAGATGGGAGTGGGCATACCTCCTGCTGTTTGTTTGTTTTTTGGGTGGGGATGAAGAGGGGCCGATGGCAGGAGGGAATGGGCATTCCTCATGCTATATTTATAAGTGCAGATGTTCGGCTGGCGGGGGGTGTTTAGCCGGCCGGGGGAGGAGGGGGCTGATGGCACCAAAATTTCGGCAAGCGGGTGACAGAAGCCCTAACAGTAGTGACAGGAGGCTGCTTCTCCTGTCACTACTGTCAGGACTTTGTCAGTGAGCGACTGAGTCAGGGAGTTTGCATGCAAATGATTTGCACCTCCAGGCAAATCATTTGCATGCACACAAAATAGTGAATCAATCACTGTTTCAAAATCAGCCAGAAAATCGGCCAACAGCGATTGAATCGCTATCTTTAGTAAATCTGGGCCTTGATCTCTTATTTTAATTGGAAACCGCTTTGATGCTTGATGCACGTAGGCCATTTAGCAGTATATCAAGTAACAATGAATTAATCTAACAGCTTTAATAAATGTTCATTTCCTTTACCTGCAACTGCTGTGTCACTTTGTCTTACCTGATTCAGGTTACCACAGCGAGTTTAAGCTATCACCCTTCAGCTTTCTTCTGAGAAACACATAGGCCTTGATTCACTACAACTCACCGATCTGGGCGATCCATGGGCGAACCATGGCTGAGTCTTGCCGGGCAACCGATTCACTACAGAGTCCTCATGCAAATGAAGTGATCGAACGCACGCCCCACAGCAACCCTACGGATCGCTGCAGAGCGATCCAGATGCATGTGCAGACCATCCTATTTGCCTGTAGATGTGATCCGTGCATGAGCTTGCTCTCTGCACAAGCTTGAGGTCAAAACGAAAGGGGAAGGGATGGCTGCACTCACTGGCCCCACGAGTGGAAACAGAACACGCTTTGTAGCCAGACTGGAACAACACAGAACAGAACACGTCATAGTGCAGCCCCGCTTTAAACCACGGGTTAAAACCGTGGATTAAAACCATGTGTTCATAGAGAGGCAGGGCGGTATAGAGCAGGGAGATTTCAGGGATTTCAGGGCAGCAGAGAGCAGGAGAGGCGACAGGTACAGTAAGCGACTGGTCCTCAGCAGTTGCTACATTTTGGATTGGCAAGCCCAATTGGTGTTCCTTCTTCTGTTTAGTGAATCGCTGCCTTCCTACTTATGCATGCCATTTCCCCTCATTTGCATGTGCGGATTGGATCGGGCAGAAGGTTAGGGAATCGGGTCAGGGTTGGGGAACGCTCGCAAACTGGTCAGGATACGATCGATGAGCTTAGTGAATCTAGGCCATAATCATTCATGTCCCCATTCTACCACAGTTTCTAGGAGGCAGACGTATTCCCATAGGAAGTCATGAGCACAAAGCATCACCATATTACACAGTTTCAAAGTTAAAATTGGTGAAATTTTCTGCATTAATTCCTTCAATTCACATGCATTGGTAGATATATATATATATTTTTAAAGGATACATCCTGAAGTTTTCAGCTCTCTTGATCTCACAGGCCTCATAGTTTATAGAAGCTTTTCCTCACATTCAGTCCCTTCCATAAATCAGTCACAAATCTTTAGAGCCGATCCTTTGATGAAAATTCCCATTGTTATCTATAGGTGGCAACCTGCATCTACAGGTCTCGTAAATAACAGATTTGAGGACTGCCACTGTTAGAATAGATGTGTGCTTACCCAGGTTTCAGGGATTTATCAATTGCCCAAACAATCCAGCAGGAGAAATTCAGATGCTAATGTTGCCCAAGTCAAACATATTTCCATTGGAATAAGCTCGGTGTGTCAGCTGTCCCTGGTGGAAAGCTGAGCAGTCATAGGTTCTCAGAACCGCCACTGGCGATACTTTTGTCTGGGGTGATCTGTGGCCGATTCCTTTATTTCGTAGCTGGTTTGAAATTAGCCTCCTGCAGCAATGGCTGTATCTTGTCTTTTGATGCTTTCATTTCAAAGCAGTGTCGCCTTGAATTCCTCACCTGTGGACCTAGGGGTTGTTGTTCTTTTGGTTTTTTTAAACAGCTCTGTTGAGAAACCGTGATGATTTCTCTTAGCAAGGATGATGAATATTCATGTATCTTAGGAGGAAGTGGATGGATTTTGAAAGTCTTCTGGAGAAATTAATTATCTTAATGTGCACTTACATTGAAATGTCATTTTGGCATACAGAGTTACTATAGTTGCAGGATCAAAAAAGGGGATCAAGAGCAGTAGAAAGGGGTTCCAAAAGCTTTGGAATATTAGCTGGTATTCAGGAGCAATAGACATCTCTACCCCAAACAGAGCTTATTTATTTCCTGATGCACATGGAATTATACTTTGAAAGCTTGCTTGTGATGATTATATTTTTTCAGCTTATCCCCATGTGTTTCTTTTTAATTTCTCACTTACGAGCCAATGTTTATGCTCAGCATTTGATATTTCTTTTAAATACCAGCCACAGTGTTCAAACATATACCTGGATATTCAGCGCCAAACACTATCCAAATATCAGCATTGACTATCTGGTTATTCCGCCAACTGCCACCATTACCTACATAATAGCAATATGCAGAAGTCTCCAAATAATTTTTTGCCGTCTTAAGTTATCTGGATAGCGACACTCAATATTACGCTATCTGGATGTTTTCTGGCAGCACCCAGGCTCCATGTGTGTATGTATTTTTAAACTAAGATTGGCAATATGGAATTTTTTAAATATTATTTTTAATTTAAAAAAAAGTTTATGACACACGGTTCCTTTTACGAAGCCACGTTAGGCTTTTTTATCACCAGACGTGGATGTATTAGCTCCGACGGTCATAAGAATTCTATGAGCATCGAAGCTAATACTTCCACGGCTGGCAATTAAAAAGCTTAAAGTGGCTTTGTAAAAGGGTGGTGGGGTCAATTTTTTCCTTTGTTGTAGAATTATCAGTAACTCCCCCTTATATCAAGCTGTGCTAGAGGTTTTTAGTGCAGGCCAGCAAGGTAAGTGCTCCGATGCTCATAGGAATTCTATAGGCTCGAACTAAAATCCTCTAGCACAGCTTGATAAAGGGGGGCCCTAAGTCAGTTAGAAGTTCTTTTACTAAGGTGCAACAATGAATTAGTGTGTGTTAAATGCCAAGCAGCCCATAGGAATACAGTTGGCTGTGCGGAATTTAGCATGTGCTAAATCCATTATTATGCAATTAATTTTTGCTACAAATTAAGCATTTATTTTAAAAGTCTACACCAGGGGTGCCTAATACGTCGATCGCGATTGACTGGTAGATCTCAAAGGCAACGCGTTGCCTTTGCGATCTACCGGGCCGATCAGCCTTCTTCTCCCCGACATCCCCCACCGTCGCCCCAAGCTCTCCTTGCAGAAGCGTTCTCCCCGACGTCAATTCTGACGTTGGAGAGGAAGTTCTGGGCCAGCCAATCGCTGCCTGGCTGGCCCGGAATGTCCTCTCCAATGTTAGAATTGACGTTAGGGAGAAGGCTGCTGGCCTGTTGCAGCATCGGAAAACGAAGAACTCGGCAATGGCGGCGTCTGTGGTGGCTTGGGGGCACAGAAGTCAGCGGAGTTCCCAGAAGTCGGCGGTGGCTTGGGGGCCTGTTCCCAGATGACAGCCCAGGTAGTGGCTTGGGGAGACAGAAAGACAGAGAGGCAGAACAGGGAGACAGACAGGCAGACAGGGAGACAGAAAAGACAGGGAGACAGAAAGACAGGGAGGCAGAACAGGGAGACAGAAAAGACAAGGAGGCAGAACAGGGAGACAGAAAAGACAGACAGGGAGGCAGAAAGAAAGAAAGAAAGGGGGCAGGGAGACAGAAGGACAGACAGAGAGAGAAAGAAAGTAAGAAATGGGCAGGGAGACAGAAAGACAAACAGAGAGAAAAAGAAAGAAATAAAGGAAGGGGGCAGGGAAAGAGGAAGAAAAAGTTGGACTCATGAAAGGACAGAGATGTTGGTTGGGGAATGGAATGATGTCTGGAGGAGACGAAGCATGCAGGAGGCAGAAAGAAGGGTAGAAATATTGGATGCACAGTCAGAAGAAGAAAGTGCAACCAGAGACTCATGAAATCACCAGACAACAAAGCTAGGAAAAATGATTTTATTTTCAATTTAGTGATCAAAATGTGTCCATTTTGAGAATTTATATCTGCTGTCTATATTATGCACTTTGGCCCCCTTTTGCTAAACCACAGTAGTGGATTTTAGCGCAAGGTGCCTATGAGCATTGAGAGCAGTGCGGGGCATTCAATGCAGCTCCCTGCACTAAAAACTGCTATCGCAGTTTAGTTAAAAGGGAGGGGGTATATTTGTCCTCTTTGAAAAAAAACCCTGAATATTAATTTTCTCTGCGTACAGTGTGCTTTCTGTTTTTTTTAAAATTTTATTGTTGGTAGATCATTTTGACTTGGTCATTTTAAAAGTAGCTCACAAGCCAAAAAAGTGTGGGCACCCCTGGTCTACATGTTTGCATGAATAGAGGGAAACGCAGAAGACCTTATTCTGTCTCTTTCTCTCACATACAGGGCGGCTCTACATCGACACCACAAATCACTCTGAAGAACAGATACGAGCTGCTACAGGAAGGTCCTGACAACGAGGAACAGGAAGTTGTTCAGCAGACGGTTCCAGTTCCGGAGTCAACAGATCGGCCCACCCCTAAGAAGCGCAGAGTGGTGGTCATCGGGGATTCGCTGCTGAGGGGCACCGAGGATCCAATTTGTAGATCAGACCTGCAATCAAGAGAGGTCTGCTGTTTGTCAGGGGCCAGGATCCGGGATGTAACCGCTTGCCTGGACAGACTCATCAAGCCCCTTGACCACTTCCCCATGATTCTCATCCACGTCGGAACCAACGACACCGCCAGGAGCACCCCGGAGAGCATACCTGAAGACTTCAGAGCCCTGGGTGAGAAGCTGAGGAGGATGGATGCGCAGGTGGTCTTCTCCTCGATCCTCCCAGTAAGGGGCAAGGGCAGTGCCAGGGAGGATCGCATCCAGAGGGCAAACGACTGGCTGCAGGGATGGTGCAAGGAGATGAACTTTGGGTTCTTGCACCATGGAGAGGCATTGCAAGGACTACAGGGACCAGACGGGTTACACCTGACCAGAAGAGGGAAGAACGTCCTTGGACACCGTCTAGCCCGCCTACTACACAGGGCTTTAAACTAAGTAAGTTGGGGGAGGGTACGGGCACAAACAACCTACCTGGCGAGCTAAGCTGCCAATACTTTTTTTGAGACTAAGGTAAGTAAACACCGATCTGGGTCAGGGGAGAGTATACACACTTTCGAGTCTGGGGTTGGCTCACATTATAATTCTGGGTCACATTGTAATTCTGGGTCTAAGGGGAGTACACATTGTAATTCTGGGTCTAGGGGGAGTACACATTGTAATTCTGGGTCCAGCGAGAGAACACACATTGCAAATTGTACTAAAGGAGTTCAAGTAGCCCAAGCGGGAATACCCCCACAGGGTACACACATTTCCGAGTCTGGGATAGGAACACAGTGTAGTTCTGGGTCTGGGGAATCCGGGATAGATGCACGTTGTAACTCTAGGTCTAGGGAAAGTACAAAACATGCGAATAATGCTAAAGGTGTTCAAGTAGCTCAAGCGGGAACATCCCCACTGAGACGTAACAAACATACAACATGGAGGGCTATATACGTAAACGCCCACAGTCTGGGAAACAAGATCCTGGAATTAGAAACAGAAATGAGGAATGCCGACCTGGATGTGGTGGCGATATCTGAGACCTGGCTCACGGATTCCCACAGGTGGGACATGGTCATACCAGGTTACAACTTGCTTCACCGGGACAGGGAGGGCAAAATGGGAGGAGGTGTAGCATTATATACTAAAAATGACATTAAGGTCACCAGAATCACAGATGTCCACTACACTGGGGAATCCCTTTGGGTAAATTTGGCCAGAGGGAAGGACAAATGCCTGTATCTTGGCATAATATACAGATCCCCCAAGACAACAGGATGACCTAGATATGGAATTAATCAGAGATATAGAGAATATCACCTTGCATGGGGACACAGTATTGTTAGGTGACTTCAACATGCCTGATGTGGATTGGGACACGCTTTCCTCTGCTTCCGGCAGCAGCAGGAGGCTATTAAACTCTATGAAGGGAGCAAGACTCAGGCAACTGGTGTTGGAACCAACAAGGGATCAGGCAATACTGGACCTGATACTTACCAATGGAGAAAGTGTCACAGAAGTCTCGGTGGGTGACACATTGGCCTCCAGTGACCACAACATGGTATGGTTTAATCTCAGGAAAGGTTTCACTAAATCTACCACACTGACCAAGGTCCTCAAATTCAAGGACACAAACTTCAAAGAAATGGGAGACTTCGTTCACCAGGCGCTACAAAGCCAAGCAGAAACCGATAACGTGGAAGAAATGTGGTCGACTTTGAAAGCCACCATACAAGAAGCAACAAACCGCTATGTTAAATCAGTAAGTAAACGGCGAAGGAACAATAAGCCACAGTGGTTCTCTGCGGAGATTTCGGACCTCATCAAAGAGAAGAAAAAAGCATTCATCTCTTACAAACAATCAGGGAAACAGGACTCTAGGGAAGTCTATCTGGCCAAGTCAAAAGCCGTCAAAACAGCAGTTAGGGAGGCCAAATTCCGCATGGAGGAGTCTCTAGCGAAGAACATCCAGAAAGGAGATAAATCCTTCTTCAGGTATATCAGTGACAGAAATAAGAACTCAGGCGGGATAGTACGTCTTAGGAAACCAGACGGAGACTATGTAAAAACGGACTCGGAAAAAGCCCAACTGTTAAATGAATACTTCTGTTCAGTCTTCACCCATGAGGCGCCAGGACTCGGCCCTCAGCTACAGACAAGGGTTGACGCAGATGACCCGTTTAGTAATTTTGAGTTTACACCCAGCGGTGTCTACTGCGAGCTGTCAAAGCTTAAGGTTAACAAGGCAATGGGGCCTGACAATGTACATCCCAGGGTGCTCAGGGAGTTGTGTGATGTCTTGGCGGAACCGCTATCCGCGCTCTTCAATCTCTCCCTTAGTACGGGTAACGTCCCGTTGGACTGGAAGATGGCTAACGTCATTCCACTCCATAAGAAAGGCTCCAAGATGGAGACAGCAAACTACAGACCGGTGAGTCTCACATCAATAGTGTGCAAACTAATGGAAACTCTAATCAAACGCCAATTGGATACGATCCTGAACGAGGAGAATCTACGGGATCCCCGTCAACATGGATTTACTAAGGGGAGATCCTGCCAATCCAACCTAATCAGCTTCTTTGACTGGGTGACGAGGAAGCTGGATGTTGGGGAGTCCCTGGACATCATATACCTTGACTTCAGTAAAGCATTCGATAGCGTACCACACCGCAGGTTGCTGAGCAAGATGAGTTCTATAGGATTGGGCGACACATTGACGAAATGGATTGGGAACTGGCTTGGAGGTAGGCTTCAGAAGGTAGTGGTGAACGGCACCCCCCCCCCAAAATGACGGAGGTAATCAGTGGAATGCTGCAGGGCTCGGTCCTGGGCCCGATCCTATTCAACATCTTTATAAGAGACTTGGCAGAAGGGCTGCGAGGTAAAATAACATTATTTGCCGATGACGCCAAACTAAGCAATGTAGTGGGCAAAAGCACAACAGGCATAAATTCAATGTCCGACAACATGATGCACGACCTACTCCTACTGGAGCGCTGGTCTAGGTCCTGGCAACTCAGCTTCAATGCCAAAAAATGCAAAGTCATGCACCTGGGCAGCCAAAATCCATGCAAGATTTACACCCTTAATGGCGAGATCCTAACAAGAACTGAAGCAGAACGAGACTTAGGGGTGATCGTCAGTGAGAACATGAAGGCTGCCAATCAAGTGGAGCAAGCTTCATACAAGGCAAGGCAAATCATAGGTTGCATACACAGGAGTTTCGTCAGCCGTAAGCCTGAAGTCATTATGCCATTGTATAGATCCATGGTGAGGCCCCACCTGGAATACTGTGTGCAATTCTGGAGGCCGCATTACCGTAAGGATGTGCTGAGACTGGAGTCGGTCCAAAGAATGGCCACCCGGATGGTCTCGGGACTCAAGGATCTCCCGTATGAGGAAAGGCTGGATAAGTTGCAGCTGTACTCACTCGAGGAATGCAGAGAGAGGGGTGACATGATCGAGACATTCAAGTATCTCACGGGCCGCATCGAGGTGGAAGAAGATATCTTCTTTTTCAAGGGTCCCGCGGCAACAAGAGGGCATCCGTGGAAAATCAGTGGCGGGAAACTGCATGGGGACACCAGGAAATTCTTTTTCACTGAAAGGGTGGTTGATTGCTGGAATAGTCTTCCACTTCAGGTTATTGAGGCCAGCAGCGTGCCTGATTTTAAGGCCAAATGGGATAGACACGTGGGATCTATTCACAGAGAAAGGTAGGGGAGGGTCATTGGGGTGGGCAGACTAGATGGGCCGTGGCCCTTATCTGCCGTCTATTTCTATGTTTCTATGATTGCATTTATAAATAAGAGAAAATGTTATAATACTCCACAATACTCCTCTAGCTCTACCTGGCTTCTCCTTCATGCCACCCAGTTGGGAAAAATTCTAGGGAGAACCCTGTATGATATCAATAGTGTAAATGATGGGGAAAAAAACATACTGATTAATCGAAGATTTTGTTCATAACATTTTGCAAATTTGTGCTACTGTTGGTGATATTCATTAACACTGTTTCATAAAATCTTTGAGTTTTCCAAATATATGTATTTGCCAGCTTTCTTTTTATCCACAAATGAAGTTCTTTTTAGTATGGAAGTTCATTTCTTGCCCTAGCCAGAAGAGAGCACGTTTCTTTGGACCACTCAATGGGCAGCGTTTCACACATTAATACTGGCTTCCTCAGGGGTCATTCATCCAAATTTAAGTCACTGTGTGTGGGTGTGGGGGAGACTGAGGGTTAGATGCACTAAAATCAGCAATCCTGAAACGATCGTCGCTAGACCATTTTCTGCTGACCCAGTGCAGAAAATGGCTCACCGTGTTGTTTTCTGCAAGATCGCTTATTTTCCGATCCGGCCATGCAAATGAGCTCATTAATATTGAAATGCCATGTAAACTAGCAGAGCGCTGGATGCTTCCCAATGCACAAAAAAAGTGATCGCTTTTAGCGATCCAAAAAAAGCGACTGGTCAAGACCAGTCGCTTACCTGACTTAGCAACAGGTTAGCCCTTTTTTTTTTTTTTTTTTTATAAATCTTTATTCATTTTTAAACTTATAATAAGTGTGATAACATATCCATACAAATAACCATAAATATATCACTTAATAATCAAGAATGATACATATAATATTCTCTTATCTCCTCCCCCCCTCCCCACCCTTATCTATCATATAATCAATACTTATACAACATGTAACAATAAAAATACCCTCCCTCCCACCCCATAAATGAACTTGTAAATTTAAGGGAAACAAGATTTTTCTAATCATTACATTACTTTGTTAATGGCTCCCAAATATCTTGAAATTTCCTGAAACAACCCTGTTGTATTGCAATAAGTCTCTCCATTTTATAAATATGACATAAGGAGTTCCACCCAAAATTATAATTTAATCTATTCCAATTTTTCCAATTATATGTAATTTGTTGAATGGCAACCCCAGTCATTATAAGTAATAATTTGTTATTATTTTTAGATATCTGACTTTTTGCTCTCATTGCCATACCAAACAGCACAGTATCATATGATAATGCCACAGGGTTATCTAATAAACAGTTAATTTGGTCCCAAATTGATTCCAAAAATTCATAATGAAGATTTGGAGGTTAGCCCTTTTTAAAAAATGGGCATAGATGCTGTGTGTGTGTTTCAAACACACAATATCTGTATCATTAAAAAGAAAAGAACCCTCCCTGATGACGGCCCTCCCCAACATCCTTCCTGACAAACGGCACCAGGGACCGACTCACCCCCACACCAGTGAAAATCAGCAGCAGGGTTGCCCACTCCCTCCTGCCATGCCATGCTGACACACACCCCCACCCCTGGGGTGAGAAAAAATTGGGACCATGAGGCTGCTGGACCTCTTTTCAGGTAAGCTACCTCCCCTGATCTCACCCTACCTCTTGTACTTGGGAGTTGAGATGGCCAACAGCTGTGGTAACCACAGACCCCTTGCAGGTTTTCAGGGCCAGGCTGCTGGACATGATATACAATAGACACTAACAACCAGGAACACAAGGAAGAGCTATGGATTCCGATACCCTGACCTCTACCCTGACCCTCATCCTTTCCCCTTGTCTCCCTGGTCTGTCTTGTGGCGCTCATGATCAGTGGTGCTTCACCCCTTCATAAAGCCATCTCTATATAAACAGTGACTCGGTAAATATTGTGGGCTAGGTTCTTGCTCCACATGCTGAAGGTGCTTCCTGCCTACTGCCCAGTCTATCCCCCTGTGCTCCGGTCCCCTGAATGCAGAGTAAAGTCTAATCTCTCCACTGATTAAGCACACCTGTTGGCTCATGCCTGATGGGTTGCTATGTTGAGACTGCTGAAATTTATATAGTTTCAAGTTTTATTAAAATTTGATAAAACGCTAGTCATACATTCTAAGCGTTTGACAATTAAAACATTAAAATGCATAAATACCCCCCTAAACTATGTGCATCCCCTTTCTTTCCCTGCACTGACCCCCCTCATTTTCCCATGTTTCTGATGACAAAGCTGTATCTCTCACCATGACTTTTTAAACTTATCACATTTTGTAACCTTGGTATAATTGATGAACTGTTTCTCTCACCATGTTCTTTTCAATATTATTAAACATTATATAAGAACAGCCATATTAGGTCAGACCAATGGTCCATCTAGCCAAGTTTCCTGTTTCCAACAGTGGTCAATCCAGGTCCCAGCACCTGGCAGAAACCCAAATAGTAGCAACATTCCAATGTCTCTGATTCAGGGCAAGCAGTGGCTTCCCCCATGTCTGTCTTAATAGACTATGAACTTTTCTTCCAGGAACTTGTCCAAACCTTTTTTAAACCCAGCTACGCTAACTGCTTTAACCACATCCTCTGGCAATGAGTTCCAGAGCTTAACTATTCTTTGAGCAAAATAATATTTCCTCCCATTTATTTTAAAAGTATTCCCATGTAATTTCATTGAATGTCCCCTGGTTTTTGCACTTTTTGAAAGGGTGAAACACCGATTCACTCTTATCTGTTCTACACCACTTGGGATTTTGTAGACCTCAATCATATCCCCCTCAACTGTCTCTTTTCCAAGCTGAAGTGCCCCCAACCTCTTTAGCTGTTCCTCATACGAGAGATCTACCCCTTTATCATTTTGGGCACTAGAACTGTGTGTAATAGTCAAGATGAGGATGCACCATGGAGCGATAGAGAGACATTATAATATCCTCACTCTTATTTACCATTCCTTTCCTAATAATTCCTAGCATCCTGTTTACTTTTATTTGCCACAGCCATATACCGGGGGGGGGGGGGGGGGGGAATGTTCTCCTGCTATCCTTTACTTATGAAAATGGCATTTATATATATATTTATTTATTTTGTAAATCGCACTGCTATTAAAGCGAAGAGTGGTCTGTAAATGATATTGAACATAAACATTACATTACTCCCCTTAAGTCTCCCAGGGAGAGTAATTAGGCTCCCTTCTGATGGGCATGCTCCTGGTTTCTTGTTCCTCTCTCTCCTGCCTCTCCCCTTCCTCCTCTCTCTCCTTCCACTTCTCTCTCCTTCCTCCTCTCTCCTTTCACACTCTCTCTCCTCGCTATCTTCTCTGCCTCCACTATCTCTCCTCCTCTGTAACACTTAACTCCCACAAAGAAACATTTCTCCATGTGTACTGCTATTCATACGGAGGAGGGAGTGGCCTAGTGGTTATAGCTACAGCCTCAGCACCCATAGTGCTCCTTGTGACCCTGGGAAAGTTACCCAATCCTCCATTGCCCCAGGTATGCTAGGCAGATTGTGAGCTCACCAGGACAGAAAGTGGAAAATGCTTGAGTACCTGAATGTAAAACCATCAAGACAACCTCCATTGATAGGCAGTGTATAAAATATATAAATAAACATCACAGGAACATCACTTTGCTATCACAGTAACATACCGACATCATCGCTGATGTTCTCCACAGACATTTTCCATGGTGTATTTTCGACATGTTGCAATGTGTGAACAGTAATACTATCTGTAGTACTGATTTCTTATCAGTAGTACTGATGGCTTATCTTGGCAATTTACAAAACACAAGTGAAGCTGTCCATTGTCTTCCTTAGCACTGATGTCACCAAAGTGGGCAGGGCAGGAGCACACCACATCAGTTGGGAGTGTGCATACAGGGTGTGTTTGGTACTTGTGATGCTTCTGGTAGAACATCTTACTTGTGACTTGACACAGATAAAACATACAGGAAAACCAATGGACACTTACAACTTGCAGAGCAAAAACTGTTTCCCTTCTTCCTCTTTCAATTTTCCACAAATTATAACACTCTCCAGATGAAAACTGTTTTCTGAGTGTAGATATATTTGAATCCTCCTTAAATTGTCAGTCTTCAGCTTCTGACTGGTTCCTCATCTTTGTTTTAATGGTTTTATTAAGATGTATCTCCTTTTGCAAACAGCACTGTAATGTTTTTCAATACTTTTAAACAAAATACAAAAGTTGTGGGTTCAAACCCTCGCTGCTCCTTGTGACCCTGGGCAAGTCACTTAATCTCCCCATTGCTCCAGGTACATTAGATAGATTGTGAGCCCACTAGGACAGACAGGGAAAAATGCATGCATACCTGAATAAATTCATGTAAACCGTTCTGAGTTCCCCTGGGAGAACGGTATAGAAAATTGAATAAATAAATACAATCTATATATATAAAATCGGATGTATGTATGTATGTGCCGCGATCACGCAAAAACGGCTTGACCGATTTGAACGAAACTTGGTATGCAGATCCCTCACTACCCGGGATGATATGTTCTGGGGGTCTCGCGGCCCACCTGCACACGTGGGCGGAGCTACAAACAGATAATCGGATTTCACCCATTCATGTCAATGGAAAAAATGTAAAGAGCTGCCAACGCAAAAACGGCTTGCCCGATTTGAACGAAACTTGGTATGCCGATCCCTCACTACCTGGGGTGATATGTTCTGGGGGTCTCACGGCCCACCTGCACATGTGGGCAGAGCTACAAACATAAAATCAGATTTCACCCATTCATGTCAATGGAAAAAATGTAAAACAGCTGCCAACGCAAAAACGGCTTGCCCGATTTGAACGAAACTTGGTATGCAGATCCCTCACTACCTGGGGTGATATGTTCTGGGGGTATCGCGGCCAACCTGCACACCTGGGCGGAGCTACAAACAGAAAATCAGATTTCACCCATTCATGTCAATGGAAAAAATGTAAAAACTGCCTCCGCAAAAACGGCTTGCCCGATTTGAACGAAACTTGGTATGCGGATCCCTCACTACCCGGGATGATATGTTCTGGGGGTCTCGCGGCCCAACTGCACACGTGGGCGGAGCTACAAACATAACTTCAGATTTCACCCATTCAAGTCAATGGGAAAAATGTAAAAAGCTGTGGGACCGATTTGAACGAAACTTGGTATGCTGATCCCTCACTACCTGGGGTGATATGTTCTGGGGGTCTCGCGGCCCACCTGCACACATGGACGGAGCTACAAACAGAAAATCAGATTTCACCCATTCATGTCAATGGAAAAAATGTAAAAAACTGCCATTCTCACAGTAATTCCAACTACCTGGGGTGATATGTTCTGGGGGTCTCGCGGCCCACCTGCACACGTGGGCGGAGCTACAAACAGAACATCAGATTTCACCCATTCATGTCAATGGAAAAAATGTAAAAAGCTGCCATTCTCACTGTGACCAATTTGGACGAAACTTAGTATGCAGATCCCTCACTACCTGGGTTGTTATGTTCTGGGGGTCTCGCAGCCCACCTGCACACGTGGGCGGAGCTACAAACAGAAAATCAGATTTCACCCATTCATGTCAATGGAAAAAATGTAAAAAGCTGCCATTCTCACAGTAATTCAAAAACGGCTTGACCGATTTGAACGAAACTTGGTATGCAGATCCCTCACTACCTGGGGTGATATGTTCTGGGGGTCTTGCGGCCCACCTGCACACATTGGCCGAGCTACAAGCAGAAAATTGGATTTCACCCATTCATGTCAATGGAAAAAATGTAAAAAGATGCCATTCTCACAGTAATTCAAAAACGGCTTGACCGATTTGAACGAAACTTGGTATGCAGATCCCTCACTACCTGGGGGTGATATGTTCTTGGGGTCTCGCGGCCCACCTGCACATGTGGGCGGAGCTACAAACAGAAAATCAGATTTCACCCATTCAAGTCAATGGAAAAAATGTAAAAAGCTGTGGGACCGATTTGAACGAAAATTGGTATGCAGATCCCTCACTACCGGGGGTGATATGTTCTTGGGCTCTCGCGGCCCACCTGCACATGTGGGCGGAGCTACAAACAGAAAATCAGATTTCACCCATTCAAGTCAATGGAAAAAATGTAAAAAGCTGTGGGACCGATTTGAACGAAACTTGGTATGCAGATCCCTCACTACCTGGGGTGATATGTTCTGGGGGTCTCGCAGCCCACCTGCACATGTGGGAAGGGTGGGTTCACCCAATAATGTATATGTTCTTGCTCCTGGAGGTGAAACTAAAAATGTTGTTTATAATCAAGTTTTGTGTTAGTTGTATTGTATTCATTTTGTCAAATATTTCACATTATAATTTGAATATTGTACTTTTTATAAAGTAAAAAAATATTTTCATTCACCACTATAAAGTATCTTTATTTGAATCCATTTACAGTGTTATTGCTATAATTAAATACCCGTGCAACGCCGGGCCATCAGCTAGTAATAAATAAATTAAAGAATCCTTTTGTGGGCCTATTTCACCTAGAGGTAATTTTATTATAGTAGGGAAATTCAATCTCTGATTTGTCTTAAATGTGGACTGATAGAGAACTCATGGACATGCTTTTTGGACCTTCCCCCAAATTAAGCAGTTTTCGATGCATATTGTGTCCTATAGGTCTGCTTGTTTCGGCAGGCCAATCCAAGGCACTGCATTACAGTTGGTGCTGGACTTGCCTGTGTATGTCCATATGAATAGAGGCCATCGTCTAATATGTCGCAAAATGTGTTTGATTGCATGTAAATGTATACTGCAAAGTTGGACTGTTGCGGATCCCTGGCATTCTGGTATTGGTGTAATCTGCTTCATCAACTGGATGCCAGAGGGACCTGGAAATGGAAGCTTTTATTTTTGCATACCTGGGATCCATATTGCAATCTTTACATCCAAGAGGGCGAAGTCTGTTATTGTATTGGTTGTGGGGAGTTTGTTGCTTTTGGTGATTGGAGTGTGTGGGAGGGAAGGTATGGTAAGGGGGGTGAGAGAGTTAGGGTTCATAATAAAGAGAGTAGTGTTCATAATAGTTGGGATAGTTGGGGGGGGGGGAGGGTATGGGGGTTTACACATTTGTTGGTTTGAAACATAGAAACATAGAAAGTGACGTCAGATAAGGGCCAAGGCCCATCCAGTCTGCCCACACCAATGACCCTCCCCTACCTCTCTCTGTGAAGAGATCCCACGTATTGATCCCATTTAGTCTTAAAATCAGGCACGCTGCTGGCCTCAATTACCTGTATCGGAAGACCGTTCCATCGATCCACCACCCTCTCGGTGAAGAAGTATTTCCTGGTGTCGCTATGCAATCTCCCTCCCCTGATTTTCCACGGATGCCCTCGTGTTGTCGTGGGTTCCTTGAAAAAGAAGATATCCTCCCCACCTCGATACGCCGCGTGAGGTATTTGAACGTCTCGATCATGTCTCCCCTCTCCCTGCGTTGCTGCTCTATTTGTGGGAAAGGCACTCTCTTTGTCCTGCATTTGTTTCTGTTGTGCTTGCTGTGCCCCAATAAAACCAGATTTGAACCATAAACATAAAATACATTTTCTTTGTTTGCAAAAAGAGATCTCAGCAATTCCTCTGATGCTCTTGAAAAGGTAGTCTGGGTCATTTCATCAACAGAAGTCACCAATGCTTAAAATCACCATGAAGTAAAGCAATGCAAGGTGCAAGCACACTGCTATTTTGCAGATGCTGGCACTGCTTGCACTTAGGAAGCAGCAAGCTCAAGGTCATCCTATAAATCTGAAACTAATTCCAGGATGACGTGACATCTAAAATACTTCTAAACATCTCCAAAGAAAACGCAATAACTCAACTTCTGAGAATTCTGAACCTGCCTTTTCTTTGTTGCAGATCAATTACTGCAATGCGTTACATGCTTCTACTCTCTCATAGGTGCTCTGTACAAGCCAGTGCAGGTTCCAGCATTTCTACATTTCCTGCCGTCCATTCACCGTTGGGTCTATTGCTACCTGTAACAATACTGGGTCTGCAGTGATTAGAACAGGCTGCTTTGGGGCCTTCCCTGTGTTGCAGCCCGCCACCTCTGAAGCCACTGCCTGTTTCTGTGTGTGAGGGTACATCACAGGGAAGGCCCCAAAGCAGTCTGTTGTAATCACTGCAGTATTGTTACCATCAGTGATACGGACAAGTTACTGGATCCAGGGTGGGGGGTAGGGGGACAAGTGCTTCTGGACCCGGTGGAGGGAGGAGGAGGAAGGGATGGACAGGGAGAGGTGCCAGACCCAGGACGAGGGAGATAGAGAGAAGCTGGACAAGCAGGATGGGAGTGGAGAGACTGAGAAGGAGATTGGACTGAGGGAGAGGAAGAGAGGGGGAAGAGATGCTGGATGGGAGAAAGAATAGTGAATCTCTCAAACTATTAAATATCTGCAAAAAAATAAGTTACCAATAACTAAAAACTTGGTTTCGATATGGCACCTTTTGTTACTCTGCGTCAGGAGACCAAACAGTTCTGTAATCAGCTGTTCTTGCTAAAGAGACAGCAATGAGCGGATTGTATCTCTCAAAAAGGCTTTAATCTTCAAATAAACTTTCAGGTTTTTAGCTAAGTTATTTTTTTGCGCATATTTAATAGTTTGAGAGATTCACTTTAAATAATTGTTGAAAAATCGGCTTAAAAGTATGAAGGATTAAGCAATGATTGGGTGGTGAGGTGGTTGGAGGGTCTTCCCTCCTTGTTGCCCCTCCATGTCTCTGAGCTATCCTATCATATGCAAAGCTGCTACTTAAAATTTTGTATCACATTGCTTATTTGGCAGCACATTAATAAAGTTTTATTGTAAAGATTATATCATAGTTGAAAAATATTGTAGGTCCATAATGGAGCCAGATGGTAAATAAATTCTGAAGCGGCATGAATTCTGCAACCCCCTCTAACCTGTGGCTAACTGAGCTAGATATCTGAGAGTCCAGAGTTTATTAAAAGTCGACGAGCAGATGGTATATGGCCAACGGGTGTTCCAAATAAATTATAATAAGGGGCAGAAAAGTGCAAGAATCAAGAAACAGACTAAAATATAAATATCTGAAAATTATATGGGATGATTATAAAAGCTATTAAATATTAGGAAAGATAGAAACCTCCCCCCCCCCCCCCCGAAAAGCAGATCTTCATACAGAGTGGTATGGAGGTCATGGAAAGCAGTTCTATGGGTTCTATAGTGGGTGAATGATTTTATTAGCGAAGCAGTAGCTTTGCAAACACTGAGGAAAATATCTTCTATAGATATATGAATCTCACAAACAGTGATATTTCTAGAAAGAAATATATTTGGGCTGTCAATAGTGTGTGTGGGGGGGGGGAGGGGGACAACCCAAAGTGACAATTTTACATATCATGCTCACCACCACATCACATCCCTCTCCCCCACCCCCCACATTTAAATTAACTACATAAGACAGCACCTCTCCAAGTCAGTTTCAGCACCCAACAAAATACCATAATAATTAATGTCTTTTTTCATAAATTATCTCCCCCCCCTTTTTTTTTTGAACGAAGTCGCATTAGGCGTTTTTATCACCGTCCGTGGCAGTATTAGCTCTGACGCTCAGAGAAATTCTATGAGCATCGGTGCTAACACCGCTGCGGCCGGTGAAAAAAAAACACCTAACATGGCTTCGTAAAAGGGGGCTTTTATGCAGAAGTGATGCTTGCATTGGACAGAATTGCAGTAAAACCTCGAACCTCTAGATCTGTGACACACGCTCAAGAACATTTCTGACTTCTATCCTGCCTTAACCTTGCAGTTCTAGGCGGATTACAAAAGAGGTCAGCTGGACATTTCCAGGAGTGTTACAGGATTAGGTGCTGATTACAAGGTTGTGTCTGGACCTGAAATGGGGGATGCTTTGGCATGGCATTAGATAGTTAGAGCTAGATTCACTAATCCCACTGATTGTGTTTGCGATCATGTACTGACCCAATTCACTAACCTCGTGGCCGATCAACCTCCGATCCACGATTGCAAATTAGGGGAAATGGCATGCAAAGCAGGAAGGCAGCGATTCACTAAAGAAGTTACACCGACTGGGCTGGCTGATCAAAAAAGAAGCGACTGCTGAGGTCCAGTTGTTCACGTTCCTGTAGACTCTCCTGCCCCAACTCTACAGTAGTTTCCAGGTGTCCTGCCAGCGAAGGAGGGGGTCATGGTTGCTGAGGTTATGAAGAGAATGGCGGCCTGTGAGTGCCCAGACGCAACCCAGATGGCCTTTGCCCCCATTTCTCTCTTTATCTGCTTCTTGCCACCATCCTAGTGCACACACAGCTGCAAGTTGCTCCCTTGCACACTCCAGCAATCCAGGACATGTAAGGCAGCCCCGCGCAGGTGCACCCAACTTTCTGCAACGAGTCACAGCCACCAAAGTTGGCGGATTGACTGTCCTAATCCTGCTCCTCCCCTGATCCCTCTGTGGGCAGCAATCCAGAGCACATATCTGCCCCTGCTTGGTTGCCAGGGTACTGCCATGGTCATGCCTCGCCGCTAGCCCCACATGGTGTCCAAAGTGGCTGGAGCCGTCAGTAGAAAAGTCCAGAGTCTCTGACGCAGGCAGTGACACAGAGGAAGCTGGCAACTGTTCGACTCTCCTGTTTCCTGCTGCCGCCATTCCCTGTAGTGCGAGCCTGTGGTTTTAACCTGCGGGGCTACAATATGGCAAAGGGGAATGGGGAGAGCAAGCGTTGCCGGCAACGGTCAGCTGAGCCGGCGGAAAGGGGAAAAAATATATAAGGGATTTTGAAGATGATGACGCCCAGAGGCAGGAGAAAGTGGACATCGCTTCTGCCTCCTTTCCAGGTGCAGGGGAACCTTGGTTGGGGTTGCAGGTTAGAGGGGGCACCATTAGACTACCAGTTTTGTTTATTTTGTTATGGGTTCAAAGAAGAGCGACCAAGATAATAAAGGGGATAGAGCTCCTCTCGTATGAGGAAAGACTAAAACGTTTAGGGCTCTTTAGCTTGAAAAAGAAACGGGTGAGGGGAGATATGATTGAAGTCTGCAAAATCCTGAGGGGAGTAGAATGGGTACAAGTGGATTGATTTTTCGATCCATCAAAAATTATAAAGGCTAGGGGACACTCGATAAAGTTACAGGGAAATACTGTTAAAACCAATAGGAGGAATATTTTTTCACTCAGAGAATAGTTAAGCTCTGGAACGTGTTGCCAGAGATTGTGGTAAGAGTGGATAGCGTAACTGGTTTTAAGAAAGGTTTGGACAAGTTCCTGGAGGAAAAGTCCATAGTCTGTAATTGAGAAACATGGGGCAAGCTACTGCTTGCCCTGGATCGGTAGCATGGAATGTTGCTACTCTTTGGGTTTTGGCCAGCTACTAGTGACCCCTCTTTTTCTCTCCCCTTCCTCTCCCTCCTACCTATCCACATCTCCTCTCTCCCTACTCTTCCTCTCCCGTCTTGCCTCTCTTTAAAGTTGCCTTGAGCCTGTATAGGTATGAGCGATGCACAAATAGAAGATTAGATTAAATTAGTTTGGCCACCGTGAAAACGGGATACTGGGTTTGATGGACCATTGGTCTGACCCAGTAAGGCTATTTTTATGTTTTTAATGTTTATAAAAAGATGCAAAACACTGCTGGAGCTGCTGCTTTTATTATTGTATGAGACAACATACTTCAGTTTCTACATTGCTTTCATCAGAAAATTTGACTCCTGATGCAGGTCAGTTGGCCAAACACGACTCGTGTTCAGTCATCTAAAGTTACTGCAACATCGTTATCCAATAAAGCTTGGTTTGTCAGTCATATCAAGCCTACTGTGTCTGCCATCCACTTTGTTGTTGTTTTACTGATATTTGCGTACCCATAGTATCCTGTAGTGAGCCCTGTAGCCCTAACAGATCTGCCTGGCTAAGTTCCCTGAACTTAAACAAAAACCAAGAAGACAGAAGGAGGAGATCGAGGGAGAGTAAGAGGCAACAGCTAGGTGTGTGGAGCCCTTTGAAGACTTTGGAACGACTGAAGCTATGAGAAGAACAGCAGGAAAAGAGAGCTGAGAGACCATAAGAATTACCGCTGCTGGGTCAGACCAGTGGTCCATTGTGCCCAGCAGTCCGCTCACGCGGCGGCCCTTAGGTCAAAGACTAGTGCCCTATTTGAGTCTAGCCTTACCTGAGTATGTTCTGGTTCAGCAGGAACTTATCTAACCTATTCTTGAATCCCTAGAGGGGTGCTTTCCCCTATAACAGTCTCTGGAAGAGCATTCCAGGTTTCTACCACTCTCTGGGTGAAGAAGAACTTCCTTATGTTTGTACGGAATCTATCCCCTTATAACTTTAGAGAGTGCCCTCTCGTTCTCTCCACCTTGAAGAGAGTGAATAATCTCTCTTTTTCCACCAAGTCTATTCCCTTCAATATCTTTAATGTTTCGATCATGTCCCCTTTCAGTCTCCTCTTTTCAAGGGAGAAGAGGCCCAGTTTCTCTAGCCTCTTATTGTAATGCAACTCCTCCAGTCCCTTAACCATTTTTGTCGCTCTTCTCTGGACCCTTTCAAGTAGTGAAACTAATTTCCATGTGAGATGTCTAGGTGTCTAGATCTGAGAAAGGAGTAGTCCATGAGACCAGTGTGCAGTATTAAGATGAAAGTAGTTCAAGTTAAAGGACCAGTGAGAGACTGTCTTGCTCTGGGGCCCTCAAAGCCTGGAACTTTTCTTGGGCTATCGCTGCTATGCAAGGCCCTTACCCCTGCACATGCTCAGTTTTCACAAAACTGAGCATTCACAGGAGAGGCCTGCTTCCTGCACATGCTCAGTTTTCACTCATGTACAAGGTGCAAGCCTCACTTACACATACACAGTTTCACCAAAAACAAGTCTGTGTGTGTGTGTGTGTGGGGGGGGGGGGTTGTATGGCGGCAACTCTGGAAACATATAAGGCTTTGGTTGAGGAGGGCCTCCATTGGCGGGGCTTTGGTACTTCTGTCAGCCAAAGTAGAAGACAGTGTGTCAATTGGGGGGTGGGGCAAACCTAAATTGGGAGGCCCAGGCCCCCAAGAACAATCCCCCCCCCCATTCCTATGCCACTGAAAGGAACCATGTATTTTGCAAAAGGGAGACCTATCATAGCTATGTGGTCTTCACTGGAACAAAAAACAAGTACTTTATATAAGTTTTTTGTTTTGGGGGTTTATGTTACTTTGACAAATTTAGTATATTCACACTTCTCCCATTTCCTTATCTGGCTCCTAGGACAAAATAAAATCTGGACATTTACTACTTTTGTCTATTGTTTCCTACAATTCTTTCCTCCCCGCACAAAGAAAAACATTTCACTTTATCTTAGCACCAGCCAATCACCCCCCACTCCAAGAAAACCCTTATGTGATCATCCATGATAATAACACAGAACAGTAATTGTGCTGCACCTTGCTCTGCAGATTGGTTAGTGTCAAGAAGTTGAACTCAGCTCCTGTGACAGTGGGAAGGTCCAAGGCTATTATCATGGGCTGGCTTTGCGAGGTTACACTATATTTACAGGTTGAGTTTCCATTCAAATCTTTTCTTCTTATGCGAAGCGGCATAGTGCAGCTGGCAAAGTCTCTAAGACTTCCACTGTGCCTGCCCCCACCCCCCATCGCACAACTGTGAATCAAAGCTCTAAAATGCACCACATCATTTCCATTCACTCTGCTCAGTGGTCCCAACAACCACACACAGCCTGATAACACCTGACACCAAAGAAGCCATCTGCAATCTACCTCTTTCTAAACTCCTCAGTTCTGAATGACTGAGAACAGTGTAGGCCGTCTTTTAGCACTCTCCCCAGGCACAGATAAGAAATGCCAAAACAAAAGACAGCCAAACAGTGCTTTTCAGCAGATTCTTCCCCAAAAGAGTAATATTCTTCTTCTATATATATATTTTTTTAAAAAATTGTACAAGAGTATGCTGAAAATCAAAGCTCAGCACTTCATTTGTTTTCTCAGCCAGAAGGGAGCCATTTTAAAAAAAGATAAAAACTAAGCTTCAGTCCCTAGAGAGATTTATACAACATCCTGCAGCTGTGGCCATTTTGGTCCCTGTGTTACCAGTTAAATGTATGACGCTAAATAAAGTTATGGACATAATAGGCATCTCTGAGACCCAGTGGAAAGACTCTGGATTCCAGGGAAGAAAATATATCAAAATGACAGAGTGGCATTTTATAGGAAGATACAGAGTTTAGTAGAATAAACATCATACTTTTAATTTGCACTATTGAATCGGTACATCAATATTTCATGGGTCTCAAGTCATCTAATACCATTTTGGAAAAACAGCAGTAGTGGTGGTGGCAGCCAGCCAGCAGAGCCTGCGCTGCGGTTTGTGGCCGGCCCTGTCACATCATCCATCTACAGGAAGTGATGTGGCAGAGGAAAAGCCCTGGCAGGGCCGGCGCAAGTTTCCCGTTCACAGCGCTGACTCTGCCGGCCAGCTGCCGCCACTGCTGCTTCTTTTGGAGGCCCACAGGTTTGTCTGATCTCACAGGTTTGGGAGGCCCACAGGTTTGAGGAGGGGTCGGAGGGAGAGAGGCCAGACCCATGTGGGGGAGAAGGAGGGGTCATGGACAGGGGCAAAACGGTAGATTTGTGCAGAATTCTGCATGGATGGAGAATTCTGCACTGCACAGTTGCACAGAATTCTGCCAGGAATACTATCTCTTTTCATTTAGTACAATATATTCTAACTCTCCCCTCTTGTTCTTAGACTTCTGGCATTTGCAAACAGACATTTCAAATAATGTTTGTTATCCCTATTTACAACTAGAAACATGAAACATAGAAACACAGAAACTTACTCAGCAGTGGACATGGATAATTTTCAGACTTTAAAATCAGTATTCTCTGTATTTAAGGACACCTGGTCTACTGTGGTCTCTATTGCAACCTCTCTATCAGGATTCCTTCTCTTCCCTAGTATGGTAATATCTTTTAAAGATACCTTGTTCCGAACCATGCTGTTTTGAGTGACTGGTGGCAAAGTATGTGGCAAAATTATTGCTGATTATTTGTGACTGGGAAGGCTTGTACTGTTGTGGGGTTTGCAGCAAACCATTTACTGCTTTGAATACTGCATGGCTGAACTTGCAGCCTGTTCAGTGCACTGAGAGAAATATTGCTTTTTTTGTTAAGGCCTGGTATGTTTCTTATAGTTGAGCATATCTTCATATAAGTGAGATTTCTACCATTTTCTTTCAACGTTATAACCTTGATGCTTAAGGATCTGTAATTCTGGGGAGAACCACCAGGAGCATTTGTGCTTAGATCATACCACCTTCTTTGGTGGGGCCATTTTTTCTAAGGGTATCACTAAGTGTATATTCCAAAAGTCTCTCTGTTCTGAACTTGTAGTCATTTTTTTCATCCACATGAAGATAGGACATATACTCACTCAGCAAACACGACCACATTACCAATGCATACTTAGAATCTCACTGGCTACCAATAAAAGCAAGAACACAATTCAAACTCTACTGTCTCATTTTCAAAGTAACCCACGGCACGGCACCCAGTTACCTAAACAACCGTTTTCACTACTACCTCTCACCCAGAAGAAGGAGAACACAGAACCTTTTCACCTACCCACCTCTCAACGGTACTCGTCTTAAGAAACTTTACGACAACCTTCTGGGGACACAGGCAGCTAAAATCGACTCTGACATCTCAAAACTTCTGACCAAAACAACAGACATAAAAGAGTTCCGTAAAGAAATAAAAACACTACTGTTCAAAAAATATCTCCCATCACTCTAACCACCACCCAATGAGTCCCCAATCAACGCCTTTGGAAACACCCACCTATAGTATCTCTTTGTCTGTGATCCAGAATGTACTGTAACTCTTTTACACTACACCCGATTTAACTTGATTCAGTTGACATGTATTATCTTCTGTGATATGTATTATCTTCTGTTATATGTATTATCTTCTGTGATATGTATTATCTTCTGTGAAATTGAAGTATCATAATCCTTTACTGTTCCTGTAACTTACCCTTATCCTGAAATGTAATTCTACTGGAACTGCCCAGTTAATTTCTATATTGTAATCCGCCTAGAACCGCAAGGCACAGGCGGAATAGAAATCCGTAATGTAATGTAATGTAATGTAATTTGAGGAAACTCAGCAATCAGATTTCTCATGTCTTCAACTTCCTTCTAAACTTTGGTTGGACTAGAGTTACCAGACATCCAGGAAAACCCAGACATGTCCTCTTTTTAAGAAGGCTGTCCAGGTGCCCGGATGGACTTTCCAAAACCCAGCTGTTTGTCTGGGTTTTGGAAAGCCCTGAAGAGCGCCGGCCACATCTGGAGGGCCTCTGAGCATGTGCGGATGATGCCAGATGCTCCAGGCCCTCCAGACGCAGCTGAAGCTTGTCGGGCAAGAAGAGAGGAGGTTTGTTGGGGCAGGGCTGGAGGCGGAATGGGGCAGGACTAGAGGTGGAATAGGGTGGACCATGTGTACAGGGTTTTGCAGCCCGAAATATGGTAATCCTAGGTTGGAATCTGTTTTAGGTAGTCCCTTCTAAAAGTTTTATTAGAAAATTATCTGTCAGCATTGTGTTCAAAGATATTGACTTCTTTGCAGAGCACCAAGCCTAGCATATGGCTCTTTTCATGAGTTGAAGATTTGATCACCTGTGTGAATTCTAGAGCTGTCGTATTAAAGAAAGCAATGATGGCAGTGTCTTGAGTTTCAATAGGTAGATTAGAGTCTTCTACAAACACTATCCAAGGGAAGCACATGGTTACCTCTGTCATTAGAACCAAGAGTTTTTTCAGAGATGTATTGTTGCAAGGTACTCTGTAGACAATAGCCATACTTGTTCTTTTATCTCCTAGCTGGATTAGGAAGCATTCTAATTCAGACAAGTTGGGGATGGTGACTCTATACAATTTGGTTGTCTCTTGGGATCAGGACTGCTATTACTCCACCCTGCTTCCCAGATCTTGGTTGTTGCTTGATGGCGAATCATGTGATTTATAGTTCAGTCAACAGGACTCCTCCGCTTTCATCTTCCAGGTCTCAATTATAAGCAGGATGTCTAGGTGGTATTCATTGATGACATCATAAATCATAGGAAATTTTTTATTGTCTGGCGTACCTCACACAACACATGCACAACAACTACTCCCATTAATTATTATTATTTTTTTTTTTTTTAAGTCTGCAGCTGAGCCAGCAGCCCCTGCTCTCCCTGTCGGCTTAGCTGATCACGGCTCCAGAGTCTCAGTTAAGCCAGCAGGGGAAGCCCCCTGCTTTAATGAGCCTTACTGGCACGGAAAGCTTTTGAGCATCGGGGCTCAGTGACTTTCACTCTTGGTTTTCCTTCTTTCTTGAATTGTCATCCTCTTTCCTTGGTCTTGAGGACTTTAACATTCATGTTAATAACTCCTCTGATTCTCATGCTTCTAAGTTTCTTGCTTTAAATGTCTCATACAATCTCCAGCTGGGCTCCTCTACACCTACTCACCAGCGTGACACAGCCTCAATCTTTTCTTCTAAAACTGCTCACTCTCTAATATCACTACACCAGAAATTCAGGCCCATGCTTTAGCCTGCTTACATTGCTACCCAGAAGTCCCACCAGTATTTGAAACTGAATATGGCCAAGAATGAGCTTATCTTTCCACCTAATCCAGTGGTTCCCAAACCTGTCCTGGAGGACCCCCAGGCCAGTCGGGTTTTCAAGATAGCCCTAATGAATATGCATAGAGCAGATCTGCATTCCTGGCATCTCCATTATATGCAAATCTCTGTCATGCATATTCATTAGGGCTATCTTGAAAACCCGACTGGCCTGGGGGTCCTCCAGGACAGGTTTGGGAACCACTGACCTAAACCCATCTTCCTCTTCCCCTGTTCTTTATTTCTGTGGACAACACTGTCATTATCCCTGATTCCTCAGCTTGTAATCTTGGAATTAACTTTGACTTCTATTTCTCTTTCTCTGTACATCCAAGAGACTACTAAAATATGTGATTCTTTCTCTGCACATCTAAGAGATTCTCGTCTACTCCACTTTAATTACTCCAACTTGTTCCTCTCAGGTCTCCCACTAAACCATTTCTTCCCTTTAAATTTGTTCAAAATTCTGCTATATGACTTATCTTCCACCAGTGTTGCTACTCTCAACTAACCCATCTCTTTAAATAACTTCACCTGTGATAGTGGCCCATTCCAGCTATAGTGGCAACCACTCTAAGAGTGGCCAAAGTGCTACATTTCTAGCCATCATTCACTTATTATGTAACATTATTTTTATAGATTTTTTTTACCCCTCCCCTACTCCCTATCACACTGTAAAGCCACCCCCCCTAGATTTTATGTAATTCCCCCCCCTTCAAATATGTAGTGGGATAAAACATAGTACAAAAGTCTGAAACTTTTGTACAGCTCCCTGTAAAGTTTCCCCTTCTCATAAGCCATTTAACAATTTCTAACTGCACGTGTTTATTTTTATTTTTTAAAATATTTATATACCACTTATAGCCTATCGTGGTTTACATTCAGGTACTCAAACATTTGTCCCTATCTATCCTGATGGGCTCACAATCTATCTAATGTACCTGGGAAAATGGGGGATTAAGTGACTGGTGCAACATTGATGAATAAAAGATAGTAGGGGGAACAATATGGAGTAATCCAAATCAAATCTGCAAAATCCCACCTTTTACAGTACAATAAGTGTTGATATAAGAGGAAAAGGATCTCAGAAACCTGCTTGATGACCAGGAATGAACCTTAATCAAGACTTACTTGGTTCCATGTTTCTATCATTGATCCTAAAAAAAAAAACCTTTTCTTTTCTTTTTTTGAATATTGTGAAATCATTTTCATGCAAATTATAAAACACATGCCTCATGCTTCATGCTCAAACAAAGAAAGAACAGTCCACACTTATCTTAGTGGTTGGAAACAGCCATGGCCCGACGGAACCCGTTTCGGCGTCACTATCGGCTTTTTCAAGGGTTCTCTTGGGCTGCTACAATGTTTTATTAGCTTTGCGAATTTCTCTCTCCTGACATTACTGGCTTCATGACTGGACTCGAAGCTATAAAACATTGTAGCAGCCCAAGAGAACCCTTGAAAAAGCCAATAGTGATGGCGAAATGGGTCCCATCAGGCCATGGCTGTTTACAACCACTAAAATAAGTCAGGACGGTTTTATCTTTGAGCATGAAACATGAGGCATGCCTTTCAAAATTTGCATGAAATTGATTTCACAATATTTAAAAGAAAGAAAATAAGAAAATAATAAAAGAGGGTTTTTTTTAGGATCAATGATAAAAACATGCAAGTCTTGATTAAGGTTCATTCCTGGTCATCAAGTAGGTTTCTGAGATCCTTTTCTTCTTATGTCAACACTTATTGTACTATAAAAGGTAGGACTTTGCAGTTTTTTACTTGGATTAAGTGACTTGCCCAGGGTCATAAGGAGCAGCATGGGATTTGAACCCACAACCTCAGGTGGCAGAGGCTGTAGCGCTAACCACTGTACCACACCATTTACAGCAGAGGATATTTATGTTTTGCTTTCAATTCAGCCTATGTTCACAGTATACACAGGGAAAGATTATGCAAAAAGTCAGCCAAAGTGTGTATAATAGCCAAAAATGAGAACTGACTGTACTGACAACTAGTGCACAGAGAGTGGAAAGGATTTATAAAGAGTATGCTCAGAAAAGTGAAACTCTGAAGAGAGAGTGACAACCCTCTCTTGGGGTAAGAGTTTACCGTCCAGTCATTGCATAATTGATTCAAAAAATCACTCTCTGAGAACTAGTAAAGGTAATAAAAACTAATTTTAAATCTTGTAATTTCTAAACACAGTCCAGGTTCAAAAAAATTTTTGAGATATAAAATATAATAAATCTCATTGGATGTTTGATGATGCACTTATCTTATAAAGATAAACTTGTTATAGGGGTCTCGGGTCTCAACGTGGCCCCGTTTCGTGGTCTGCAGACCCGAGACCCCTATAACAAGTTTATCTTTATAAGATAAGTGCATCATCAAACATCCAATGAGATTTATTATATTTTATATCTCAAAAATTTTTTTGAACCTGGACTGTGTTTAGAAATTACAAGATTTAAAATTAGTTTTTATTACCTTTACTAGTTCTCAGAGAGTGATTTTTTGAATCAATTATGCAATGACTGGACGGTAAACTCTTACCCCAAGAGAGGGTTGTCACTCTCTCTTCAGAGTTTCACTTTTCTGAGCATACTCTTTATAAATCCTTTCCACTCTCTGTGCACTAGTTGTCAGTACAGTCAGTTCTCATTTTTGGCTATTTCAATTCAGCCTAGGCAGCAACATACGTACATTACTGATGTTTATAAGTTTATACAAAATTATTTACGTAAGAAAGCTCAGATTAATTTATGAAATAATTTATGAAGTATCGCCTTATATTTGCAAAGTATTAAACGTATTGTCATGCATCGTGTGAAATCCCTTATACGTTACGAAATGCATCTTTCAACCCCTCCCTGTCACACCGTGTCATACCACAATCGACCCCTCCCTCTCTCCCCCAGGCATTTTGCAATTAGTGCAAGGTCCCACTGAGATTATGTTTCCTGCATCCTTATCACCTTCCTGGTAGTGAAGGACTAATCCAAGTGTAGTTAATTTAACAAGGATGGCATAATCTTTTTAACTAAACGCTGGTTCTCTTTAGACTCAATAACAGAGGCAGAACAGAAGTAATTTTTTCTGTGACTTTTGGATTTAGTTCATGCCCTCTTCATTTGAAGCTCAACATATACCTCACTGATTTAGAAAGAATTATGGTGAGGTATATGTTGAATACCATGTATACCCAGGAAATTGACCTACAGAAGAAGAAAAATATTACCATCATTTTTGTTTTCTTACTTTGTGTGGTAAGCCAAATTGTGCCTTGAAGACAATAATATCCAATTTCAAAGAAAAAAAACAGAGATTGGAGAAGGACAAGAGCACCCAACCTAACTCCTGCGGTTTTACCCCACACTATGTCCCAGTATAAGAAGCAGAGTGATGTGTAATACTATCTTCGGTGCTCTGTACATGCATATAGGAGCATGCATTTATGGTAAGATGAGTCAACGTGAGCTTCCTTAAAAAGCTCCTATTGTATTCTTCCATTTTATAAGGTCACTAGAGCACATGCTCTTGCCATGTATGGTTCTTTCCAAGCCTTGATGCAGCATCTGGACAGCAGCATTGTATCCCCACCCCCTGACACACATTATTTCAGCTTGAATATGTTCAGTTTACCATATGTTATATTTTATTAGGATATAGAGAAAATATGGTGCCAAGAAGATGCCTGGGGGAAGGAAAAAATGAAAGCATTCCACATTGGTGTTCGACGCTCTGCTCTCATCGTCTCAAATAAGAACAAAACACAGTTTTAATGGCTTGGCGTGCTGACACAAAATACGAGGGGGTGCTGAAAAGTTCTCAGCCAACCAAGAAGAGCATGACGTGGATATGGTTCAATCAATGATCTGAAACAATGTCAAAACACAGAATTTTGTTTCTGCTAATTGGCACTTAAAGAAATAAGATAACACTCTTTTCAGATACAGTGGCAAAATAACACTCAGAATTTAGGAGGTTGGTTGGATGGGCTGAGAATTTTCCAGCACCCCCTAGTATTGCCAATCATACTATATCAAAAATTCTAACAATAAATAAATAAATAATAAAAATCAAAGTGGTTTACAATCCTAAAATCGAAAGAGAAAAGACTAGAATTGTGAACTACTTCCCCGTCCACCAAACTTACCATTCTCTATACATCTTTTCAATGAAATAAGGCAAAGAAATCTCAAGTAAATTTGGAATTCCAAAGAAGTGGTACCTGTACAATACAATACAACATTTATTTATATACTGCAAATACCTTAACAAAGAGCTCCTTTTACAAAGGCGCACTAGGGCCTTAACACGCGCTAAAATGCCGTGTGTGCTAGCCGCTACAGCCTCCTTTTGAGCAGGCGGTAGATTTTTGGCTAGCGCACGCTAATCTGGTGCATGTGGTTTACAAAGGATAAGTAATGGAGACAATATCCAGAATTACAAACTTATCCTGTGACTTTTGGATTGTCTCCATTTCTTTAATACATATTCACCCTTTTAAAACTTTTAGAATTACTTGCTGAAGTTACATGATGTGGTAAATTTTTCCAATATTTTGCAGTATGTAAAAGGCAGAGGGGCTCATAATCGAAAGAGAAAAACGTCCAAACACCAACCTAAGTCGGCACTTGGATGAACATTTCTCAAAAATGTCCAAGTGCTGATAATAAAAATGGGTTTTTGGACGTATTTCTAAACAACTTAGGCCTTCATAGTGCCATTGAACAACCAAAGCTAAATGGGGCGTTTTGGGAGGCGTGTCGAGGCCAGGAGTTGGGTGGGACATGGGCCAGCTTAGACTTAGTCGTACAACAGAACCTAGACGGAACTTGGACATTGTGACTTTGACCATGTAAAACATGGTCTAAGTCACAAAAACCCACCTAAAGTCACCAGATAAGCACTGCACAAACTGACCCCCACACACTACCCCAGTGATCACCAAACCCCCACCCCCCATAAAAATTTTAATCATAACTTTAAAATTCTGCCTCCAGACCATCATCACCTGGCCGCCTGGCATAGGAAAGCCTAGTCGTGCTGCACAGAGATGTCTTAAACCGTCTTGGGGGTGGGTTAGGGACCCATAGAGAGATGGACCCATGCCCATAAGCCCCTGTAATCACTGCATTGATATTAAAACATGTGCACTCCCCTATACACCCCCCAAACCCTTTTGTACTGGCATGTAAGTGGCTCCTGCTATTGGGGTGGTAGATAAGTGGGTCTAGGGGATTCTGGAAGTGGTTTGGGGGGCTCACCGTAACCTATAAGGGAGCTGTAGGGAGGAGAAGACTTGAAGTTCACAGCAGTGCCCTGTAAGGTACCCCACTGTTTAGGTGGCATGTCTGGATGTGCAATCCATCACTATGCAGACCCCTTCCACGGTGGGAGCTCATCAAGTTGCCGAGATTGTCAAGAAACACTGGCATGTCCTGGACCATCATGAGGTGTTCAAGGAAGCCCCTTGTATTGCGTTTTCCCAACCTAAGACTCTAAAGAATTTATTATCTTCTAAGAATCGGGATTTTTTCGGGGGCAGTCACAATCCTTGTGGTCTTTGTGACATGTGCAGCCTTTCTTTGTCCATCACATGTTGGCAACACCCTCGCACCCACCGGACCTATCAACTCAGGGACCATACTTCGTGTGAATTTGAAGGGGTCATTTATGTCATCGTATGTCCCTGTACCCTTATTTACGTTGGACGCACCAGCAGGAAGATCAGAACCAGACTGCGCGAACACAAGAGCAGGATTCATACTGCTACTCTCTCTGCGCCTCTGGTTCCTCATTGTGTTGAACATGGACACCAGTTTGCTAATTTATCTTGGTTTGTCCTTGAACAGTTGCCTAGTGATTTTAGGGGCGACAAGCAGGCCCATCTGAATCTCAGAGAGCAATTCTGGGTTTTCCAATTGCAGGCTGTTCACCCTTTAGGATTGAATGATAGCGTGGAGTGGCACACTATCATTTAGCCCCGTGGTTCTTTATCTCTAATTCTCCGTGGTTTCCTCTTCCCTTTGCTGAGGTGTGGGTGGTATATGCCTTATGATGTGTCTTTGTGTGATTGGTGTATGCTTGTGTAATGTTATCTGCTGTCTACTTTTTAGCTGGCGTGCGTTCTACTCCGGTTGCTCCGCCCTCTTTCCAGCTGACTCGGATTTTCACAGCTTCCAGTATGGGTTCCTGAAGAAGGGCTCGTTCCCGAAACCAGGCTGTTAAACCTGGTGTTCTGTTGCGGTTTTATTCTTGTGCTTCAGATATGTTTACCACATTCAGTTTTCATTTTGGCACTTTAATTTTTGCTGGGGAGCTGGCTGGACTGGTTCTGCTAGGGGCCGCTCAGAGGTTTCACTTGTTTTTCACCTCAATTGATTTTTTGATTTGAGTTGTGAGTGTTTTCATTTTGATTTATTGCACACATTGGGTGCCCAGTGATGGTGTGCGGGTGGGGGTTTATGGCCTCTACCTGACTTGTGAAGCGTTGGAGCTTGTCTCCCGTTGCTGCTCGTTCACACTGAGGGCACCTTATATATAGCGTATTTTTCTGTTTAGTGTTGCGGTGTACAGAATTAACTCTGAGCGCCCCCTTTCTTGAACCTGTTGACTATTCTGCCTTTTCATAGTATCTAATTTAGGTTGTGGCAGTTTTTTTCGGAGTGTATTTTGTGCCCCCTTAAAGGTCTGCATCCCACCCCTGAAGGCCTGTCCTCCCCTTGAAGGCCTGCACTCCCCCCGAAGGCCTTTCCCCCCCCTTGAAGGCCTGTCACCCCCCTTGAAGGCCTGCTTGCCTGTCCCCCCTTGAAGGCCTGCCTGCCTGTCCCCCTCTTGAAGGCCTGCCTGCCTGTCCCCCTTGAATGCCTGCCTGTCTGTCCTCCCCCTTGAAGGCCTATCCCCCCCTTGAAGGCTTACTTGCCTGTCCCCCCCTTGAATGCCTGCCTGTCCCCCTTAAAGGCCTGCCTGCCTGTCCCCCCCCTTGAAGGCCTATCCCCCCTTGAAGGCCTGCCTGTCCGCCCCACCCTGAAGGCCTGATGCCCCGCCCCACCCCGAAGGACTGCTTGCCCCCAACCCTGAAGGACCGCTCATCCCCCTGGCCTCCCTGCACCACCTAAGGTAGAGAAGCAGCCCACAGCAAGATCGCGATGCCAGCGATCCCTGCGCTGCTTCGGCACTGCTTCCTCAGCCGCGGTCCCGCCCCTCCTCAGACGGGAGGGAGGGATATAGGCTGCAAGGGTTCTGCTGCACAGAGGGATGGGAGGGAAGGGGGAGGGATAGAAAGATACTGCAAAGGGGATGGGTGAGAGCAGTGGCGTACCAAGGGGGGGAGGTCCGCCCCGGGTGCCAGCCCTGAGGGGGTGCTCCCGGCCTTGCCGTTCAGTCCCCCCCACCCCCGAAGGACCGCTCACCCCACTGACCTTCCTGCACCACCGATGAAGCAGCCCGCAGCAGGATCGCGACGTCAGCGATCCCTGAGCTGCTTGGGCGCTGCTTCCTGCGCCGCGGTCCCGCCCCTCCTCTGACATCAGAGGAGGGGCGGGACCGCGGCACAGGAAGCAGCACCTAAGCAGCGTAGGGATCGCTGACATCGCGATCCTGCTGCGGCTGCTTCATAGGTGGTGCGGGGAGGCCAGGGGGGCGAGCGGTCCTTCGGGGTGGGTCGGGGCATCAGACCTTCAGGGTGGGGCGGGCGGGCAGGCAGGCTTTCAAAGGGGAGGGGGGTGACAGGCAGGCAGGCCTTCAAGGGGGGACAGGCCTTCAAGGGGGGGACAGGCAGGCCTTCAAGGGGGGGACAGGCCTTCGGGGGGTGTGCAGACCTTCAAGGGGTGCAGGCCTTCAAGGGGGAGGGACAGGCCTTTAAGGGGGGCAGGCAGACCTTCAAGGGGGGGACAGGCCTACAAGGGAGTGGGACAGGCCTTCTGGGGGGTGCAGGCCTTCGGTGGGGGTGCAGGCCTTCGGGGGGGGGTTCAGGCTTTCAGGGGGGGTTCAGGCCTTCGGAGGGGTGCAGACCTTCAAGGGGGTGCAGGCCTTCAAGGGGGGGACAGGCCTGCAAGGGGGGACAGGCCTACAAGGGGGTGGGACAGGCCTTCAAGGGGGGTGCAGGCCTTCGGGGGGTGTGCAGGCCTTCAGGGAGGGGTTCAGGCCTTTGGGGGGGTGCAGACCTTCAAGGGGTGCAGGCCTTCAAGGGGGAGGGACAGGCCTTTAAGGGGAGGCAGGCAGGCCTTCAAGGGAGGGACAGGCCTACAAGGGGGTGGGACAGGCCTTCAAGGGGGGTGCAGACCTTCGGGGGGGGTGCAGGCCTTCGGGGAGGGTTCAGGCCTTCGGGGGGTGCAGACCTTCAAGGGGGTGCAGGGGGGGGACAGGCCTTCAAGGGGGGGACAGGCCTTCAAGGGGGGGACAGGCCTGCAAGGGGGGGACAGGCCTACAAGGGGGTGGGACAGGCCTTCAAGGGGGGATAGGCCTTCGGGGGGGTGCAGACCTTCAAGGGGGTACAGGCCTTCAAGGGGGGGGGACAAGCAGGCAGGCCTTCAAGGGGGGACAGGCCTACAAGGGGGTGGGACTGGCCTTCAAGGGGGGGTGCAGGCCTTCAAGGGGTACAGGCAGACCTTTAAGGGGGGACAGGCCTTTGGGGGGGGACCCTGGTTTAGAAGTACACGGAGGGAAGGGGGTGTTCAAAGAGACGTGCATATGCCAAACTTTGGGGGGTGGGGGAGAAGAAATAATAGGTCTGAAAATAGAGAAGAGGGAGAGAGATGATGGACCATGGGATTTAGGGAGGGAAGGAACAGAAAGGGAGAGAAATTGGACACAAGGGATGGTGTGGAGGAGGGATAGAGATACTGGATAGGAGGGTAATTGGGAAAAGAAAGGGAAAGATGGTGGACTCTGGGGTGGTGGGGAAGGAGGGAGAGATGCCGGTTGAAAGGGTAGTTAAGAAAAGGTGGATCTGTGGAGGGAGATGAAAAAAAGGAAAGATACCAGACTTCCTGGGGAGGGAAGGGAAATGGAAAGGGAGGACAGAGTTGGCAGATGGATAGTTAGCATGCAGAAAGAAGAAAGAAGGAGACACTGGCAAGCAAGTTATCAGAAGACAACCAGAGCCTTGGACCAACAAGATTTGAAATATAACAAGACAACAAAAGGTAGAAAAATTAATTATATTTTCTGTTTTGTGATTACAATATGTCAGATTTGAAATGTGTATCCTGCCAGAGCTGGTGTTGGACTGCAAACGTGAGCTAGGATTTAACAGAGAGAGGAAAAGTCCTTTTTGTTTCTTTATTTTATTTACACCACAGCGCCAGTGTGGTTAGGAGAAGCCAAAGAGGGTGAAAAAGCTAAAAAAACCCACCAGGAGTTTTGAAAAAATTCACCCAACTGGGCAGGAAAATCGAATTGAAAAACCAATTCAATAGGCTGAATCGAATCAAAATTTTTTTCCCTGAATCTGGCAGCATTAGTTTGCGCTACTGTCTTAGACTTTAGGACCTGGGATTGGGGAGAGATGGCATCCTCAGTACTTTATAATGCAAGTGAAACGAGGATTTGGTCAGACTTTTGAAGGGTCTGCAGAAAAAAAATATTGTATAGGCCGGGGACATGAAACAGCAGGAAATGGGAACTTTTCTTCCTTCTATTTTTGTGAATGGAAAGGCTGAGGATGTCAGAGAGTTCAGTTGAAATATGTGCTTTATAAGAAAATATAATAATGTGTTTTATAAAGTTTATAGCATAGCTGGCCTACCCAGTGAGGTGTTTCTAGTGGTGGTGGTGGTGGTGGCAGCGTGTCAATGTGTTGAGAGGAAGAGGTGGTCTGGGAAATTCTGCTGAGCAAACTCCGGGCCCATTTCCACCCCCCAGTTAGTCCACTCCACTCAATTGGTTCACACACTGAGTGGGTCTTTGGGTGTTGTGTTGGGATCTCTTCCAATGGTTTATCAGTATCTCCTTCTGGTCCAAGGAAGGAAACTTTGTTATCTTTAGCATTGACCTACAGAATATGTTTGTAACAGCGCTGCTTGTGTGGCATTAGGCTATGTAGTGATCGAAAGAAAAAAACAGACCTTTGCACATTTTTTGCACTATATGGTGGGTGTATGAGGAGATTCACATTTCCTGCACAGCTAAGTCCATGTGAAGTTACCTTGTGCTGTATTTGACATCTAGCAAGGTCTCTGTTTGAAAGGAAAGATCTAAACTTAAAAATGAAGTGGCCAGAAGTTATGGTAAAAGCAGATAGTGTAGCTGGTTTTAAGAAAGAAATAAAAACCCTTCTATTCAAAAAACACATAAAACCGAACTAACACAATCAGAACTGTCCCAAGCATCACCTGTAACTACTCCATATGTACTTCTGATGTCATGACAATTCAGACATAATTTACGTTATGTTATGTTTGGAATATAAGAAAATTTTCACTGCCTGTTTCTATTCTGGCCATTTATTCCGTTTCATGGTCATTACAAAAAATATTTTTTTACATGGGGGGGTGTCAAAAAATGATGGGCCCCGGGTGTCACATACCCTAGGTATGCCACTGGGTGAGAGGGGAGGAAAGATGCTGCACATGTCGGGGAGAGAAAGGAAATAGGAAGAATTGCAGTGGAAGAGAGGAAGGGAGAGATAATCATTGTACATGAAAAAAAATAAGACCCCCCCACCCTAAAATAAACCTAGTGCCTCTTATGTTATGTTCTCATCTGTAGGGGCCTTTGTTTTCACTTCTTATTTTAATGTATTTTTTTTCTGGGAACTTATCAGTGTTTTTTATAATGGGAACAAAAATGGAAGAGAATTAATGTGTGTGGGATGAGGGGGTAACTAATTTCTTCAGCTAAATAATTCAATCCACCTCAAACAGACATAGGAGAACTCACGCACCATTCACACACCCTCCAACCAAAAACGTCAAAAGAAAAAAACTGTTCGACAACCTCCTAACACTCGACCCCCAATTCTACAACCTATTGACCTCGACCACAGACTGCAAAACCTTCAAAAAGAAATAAAAACCCTTCTATTCAAAAAACACATAAAACCGAACTAACACAATCAGAACTGTCCCAAGCATCACCTGCAACTACTCCATATGTACTTCTGATGTCATGACAATTCAGACATAATTTACGTTATGTTATGTTTGGAATATAAGAAAATTTTCACTGCCTGTTTCTATTCTGACCATTTATTCCGTTTCATGGTCATTATAAAAAATATTTTTTTACATGGGGGGTGTCAAAAAATGATGGGCCCCGGTTGTCACATACCCTAGGTACGCCACTGGGTGAGAGGGGAGGAAAGATGCTGCACATGTCGGGGAGAGAAAGGAAATAGGAAGAATTGCAGTGGAAGAGAGGAAGGGAGAGATAATCATTGTACATGAAAAAAAATAAACCCCCCCCCACCCTAAAATAAACCTAGTGCCTTTTTTGGGCCCAAAATTAATATAAGACAGTATCTTATTTTCAGGGAAACACAGTACAACTCCTTTCTACTCAAGTGTGCTGGATCAGCTATTCTATTACATGCACCTTTGTGGTACAATGGCTTGTTCAACCAGTCTCATTTTTCTATCTGTATGGTTGAAGAGCCAAATACAAAGATTACAGTGGAGCTGGGATTTTATATCAATCCCATGTTCCCTCATGACACTGCACCTCCTGCAGGCTGCCTGTGGTATGGCATACCATTTACCAACCCCCGTCTTCTATAACATAGTAGCATAGTAGATGACGGCAGATAAAAAACCCCGAATGGTCCATCCAATCTGCCCAACCTGAATCAATTTAAATTTTTTTAATTTTTTCTTCTTAGCTATTTCTGGGCAAGAATCCAAAGCTCTACCTGGTACTGTGCTTGGGTTCCAACTGCCGAAATCTCCGTTAAAACCTACTCCATCTCATCTAAACCCTCCCAGCCATTGAAGCCCTCTACAGCCCATCCTCCCCCCAACGGCCATATACAGGCACAGACCGTTCAAATCTGCCCAGTACTGGCCTTAGTTCAATATTTAATATTATTTTCTGATTCTAGATCCTCTGTGTTCATCCCACGCTTCTTTGAACTCACTCACCGTTTTCCTCTCCACCACCTCTCTCGGGAGCGCATTCCAGGCATCCACCACCTTCTCCGTAAAGTAGAATTTCCTAACATTGCTCTTGAATCTACCACCCCTCAACCTCAAATTATGTCCTCTGGTTTTACCATTTTCCTTTATCTGAAAAAGATTTTGTTCTTCAAGTATTTGAATGTCTGAATCATATCTCCCCTGTCCCTCCTTTCCTCTAGGGTATACATATTCAGGGCTTCCAGTCTCTCCTCATACGTCTTCTGGCACAAGCCTCCTATCATTTTCGTCGCCCTCCTCTGGACCGCTTCAAGTCTTCTTACATCCTTCGCCAGATACGGTCTCCAAAACTGAACACAATTCTCCAAGTGGGGCCTTACCAATGACCTTTACAGGGGCAAAACCTTCTTCCTTCTACTGGCTACGCCTCTCTTTATACAGCCCAGCATCCTTCTGGCAGCAGCCACTGCCTTGTCACACTGTTTTTTCACCTTTAGATCTTCGGACACTATCACCCCAAGGTCCCTTTCCCCGTTCGTGCATATCAGCTTCTCACCTCCCAGCATATACGGTTCCTTCCGATTATTAATCCCCAAATGCATTACTCTGCATTTCTTTGCATTGAATTTTAGTTGCCAGGCATTAGACCATTCCTCTAACTTTTGCAGATTTTTTTTCATATTTTCCACTCCCTCTTTGGTGTCTACTCTGTTACAAATCTTGGTATCACCTGCAAAAAGGCACACTTTTCCTTCTAACCCTTCAGCAATGTCACTCACAAAGTCTACATTTCCTTTAAAAGTACTTGAACAGTCTTTGCTGATCAGAGTTAAAGCCACAAAATCAAACAATCAATTATTAGGTCATCCTGAGCATAATCTTATTCCAAACCCCTTTTCTTCCTCACTGGGTTCCCAGCTTTCACCTAGTATTATAGCTGTATTGCTTCATAAACCACTTAACCCAGCAGGTTGTCTAAGCCTGTGCTCTGCTGCAAGCTTCCCTACTTAACAGTCAATTTAAGCCAGAAGTATCCTTGCTTTTACCTGTTTCCTAAAAGCTGTCCACTTTTACCTACAATTTACTTGGGTAGGTTATTCATACAGGACTCCTAGTACCTCTTTCTAGTACCTTTTACCTACCCCATAGATCATACAAGCTGAGGTTAGCTCTTCCTGTCTTCCTCATTAATCATGCTTCCTCATTAATCATGTTGCCTGTCTCTCCAACACAGCCAACTAGCTTCTTTAATTGCTTTAAACAGATTTGAAACCTTTCTTGAAGATACTGCTCAACCTACCAGATGACTGCACTACACAATTATCTCTCTTTTTCTAGTGCCCTCATATCTGGCTCCTGGAGCCTGTAGATTCACCTTGTACAATCCAATAATCCCTGGATTCAATATATAGCTCCCAAAAATGTATATGGACATGTGGGCATAATTGAATAACGAACCGATCAGCACTTATAATTGGGCACTAATTGGCAACAGTTGGAATTTACACACGCATCTTGCTAAGCGTGCTCTATAAAGACGCGCACGAAAGTTCTAGTGCACACATTTGAAAAGGGGGTGTGGCCATGAGAGGGGCATGGGCAGGGCATGGGTGTTCTAAGTATTTGCACACACTGTTACAGAATGTTCCCAATCTGCACTTAATCTAGGCAAGGGGATTTATACCAGGTTGGTGTAAATCCTTGATCGTAAAAGTTAGGCACGGATCCTGCTGTTTATAGAATAGCGCCTACTGCTCCTTGTTTTTCAGTGCTGATTTTTCAGCACCATATATAACATTTTGGCCTAAATGTCTGTGTTATACAGTTCCCCCTTTTCCCAACCCTATCATACCTTTTCAAAAGTTTAGTTGCCGTCAGTTGCCCATATCAGTGATTCCCAACCCTGTCCTGGAGGAACACCAGGCCAATCGGGTTTTCAGGCTAGCCCTAATGAATATGCATGAGAGAGATTTGCATATGATGGAAGTGATAGGCATGCAAATTTGCTTCATGCATATTCATTAGGCTAGCCTGAAAACCCAATTGGCCTGGTGTTCCTCCAGGACAGGGTTGGGAACCACTGGCCTAGATTGTGCCTATTGGTGACTAATTTAAGGATTTTAATTGGTTCTAAATAGTACAATAATTGGTAGTACCATTAAAAACAATTAAAACCTAATCAAAACAAAAAATTAGGCGACGCTAAGTGGTCTCTTAGATCAGCACCTAGGTCAAAGGTGCCTAGTGATGTCGAAGCCCAAAAATGGGTATTTTTAGGGGTGGCACAGGCTTTGGCATCATTGGGTGATACTAGCTGTGATTCAGGAAGGACCCTAGGTGCCGGAAATGTAGGACTGTAAACAGCAGAGGATTAATTCATCGAGAGCTCCTAGGCACACAAGTACACTGGGCCCCCTGCCCCACCCCACCCCACCATGCACCCAGGCGGAAACAGGAAGCTGCGTCAGAGCAAAGCTTTGGGCAAGCAGCACCGCTTGCACAATTACAGTTCCTGTTGCCTTTCTTACCCACGTTGCTTGCTTGTCTTATTTTCTTTCAAGGGGGGAGGGCCTGCGTTGCCGATTGCGGGGGCCCGCATTGTCAATCAATGCTGGAGGGGCCCATCGCCGTTTGGAAAAAACAATGTTGATGCCCTCCTTCATTGGGCCCCCCTGACCATTTCGGGTCCTAGGCACATGCCTACTTGGCCTATTGGTTAATCCTGCCCTGCCTGTAAAACCTTGGCAGGACCCCATTCTTTGGGTAATTCTTCTTCTTGCTGGTAAGCTGAGAGTTATGATTCCTATATAGGAAACCCTTCCTTCCCTCCTGTCTCTTGGAAAATTCATCCCTTTCCTTTTGGGTTTTTCCTTCCCTCCAGCTTCAGGAAGCTGGCACATTTCATTGCCCAGACTGAAGCATTTATTGAAGTGTGATCTTCAACATTCCCTTCCTTGGCTTACTGGGGAAACTCAGGAATATGAAGGCTGCCTTGATCTGGGAGTTGACATTACAGGATTTGTAGCTCGACCTCCCATCCCCCATGGCTACAGTTAAACTGTTTTCTTAAGTTGAGTCCTGAGAGTTTTATATTTCCCCCACCCCCACCCCCCAGTGGGTACAGGCATTAGCATTTGCCTGCTTTTAAATGAAGAAATTAGGTAGGGACTTCCACCTCCAAGTTTACCTTATCCCCAGTCGTACCATCTCCTCTGAGTTTTGGCTTAAAAGGTCCCTTCTTGCTCTTTTGTCTCGTCTTCCAGTCTTGGGGAGCTGAACACATCTGCTGGTCACACCCTTCAAAACTGATCTCCTCCCACTATTAGCTCACTGGCAAGGTGAGCCTGCCCTTTACTCTGGAAACTGCCAGGGTGCAAACAGGTCATAGCACAATACTTTAGTAGAACCACTAGAGGTATCTGTCATCCAAGCAAGGCAGAACTATAGGGGTCTCCACACATACATACATATGAGATGTAGGTCAAAAGCAGAAACTTCCTTCACTAGATCACTGACATTTGTTGGAAAAAATGTTACTGGCCTATGTCTGCCTCCAGCAGTCCTTTACTGTAAAGCCTGTACTATAAGCTCATGGACTATTGAATAAAATGGTATATGACAATGCATGCTTCCCTGAGGTAGATTGGACAGGTCTTGATGAATTGGGAGGTCTACATTCCTTTGCATGTACTTGTATTTATCAATATGGCACTCAAGATGACAAATGTAGAGCATGCTACATTTGACACTGTGGGAAGCCAAAGCAATGGTATAGGCCTTAAAAATGCCAATTACAACACACATGACATTGTTCAAGATTATATCTAATAGCTTTGAATGGCTGCTTTTATTCTACATGGAAACACAATATTTTGCAAAAGAATATACTTAACGACTGGTGCAGTTCAAAGCATTCTGACAACCGACCCTCACATAATGACTGCCAACTTGCACATGATTTGTACCCACACCTTTGTTCTACCAGTGGACTCCATTGTAGATGTGTACAAAAAACATAAGACTGTTTTGCTCTTTGCAGAATCTGCTTTACCAAGTGAACCAGCAGACATCAGAGCAGGCAGACGCTGCGTTGATTAAGTGCTTTTCAGTCATAACATTGGTCAAGATGGGTTGCCAGAGGTGCCAAAAGACCGAGCTTGCACTAATTGACCTGTCTTCTACTTGTGACGTACCTAGCATATGGACTGCTATTGAAAATTGCAAAAGTTATTCAATACTGTACAATAGCGTGGCTGTTACTGTGTTGAACAACAGATCCTTTCATATGTGGCGTGGAGATCAGTGTAACAAATGAAGAAAACCCCCCCAAAAAACTGTGAATGATGGTCTCCCGCAGGGATCTGCTCTGGCCTTGGCACTGTTTAATTTATGTACCTGTGATATGCTTAGACTGTATCGAGGAAGTCTGTGTGCATGAAAGACATCAATCTTGCAGTGCAAACTGATGATCTCAGCAGAATAAGAAAGTAACTCGCTCAGTATCTGAAAGAATACCTCAGGGTTATTGCCATCATCCTAAACCAGAGAAAATCAAGTTTGTTGTTCTACATCTTAAAATCAAAATAGGGAACAAAAGGCTTGTAGTTACTTTCTGTACTAAGGAATAAGAAGTTCACTTTGAACTGTAGGCTAATATATTGGTGCCTATAATGGGATCCGAAAACTAAAACTGAAAAAAGAGTGTTAGAAAAAGAGATTTGTGAATTGCAGACAGCAGATTCTATGTGACAAATTTGGGGACCTGAAGTGCAGTAAGGTTTTGCAGTTACTGCATGGTTAGGATGTCTGGACATGTCCTCCTTTTGAGAACATGAGAACAGAGTAGTGAGGACACAGAAGGATTGCGAAGACCTACAACGAGACATAAACACACTCAAGGAATGGACCACGAAATGGCAAATGAGGTTCAACGTGGATAACTGCAAGGTGATGTATGTTGGTAACAAAAATCATATGCACGAATACAGGATGTCCAGTGCAGTACTTGGTGAGAGCCCCCAGGAAAGAGACTTGGGAGTATTTGTAGACAAGTCAATGAAGCCATCCACACAATGCGCGGCGGCGAAAAGGGTGAACAGAATGCTAGGAATGATTAAGAAGGGGATTACAAACAGATCGGAGAAGGTTATCATGCCGCTGTACTGGGCCATGGTGTTCCCCCACCTGGAATACTGCATTCAACACTGGTCGCCGTACATGAAAAAGGACATAGTACTACTTGAAAGGGTCCAGAGAAGAGCAACAAAAATGGTTAAGAGACTGGAGGAGTTGCCGTACAATGAGAGGCTAGAGAAACTAGGCCTCTTCTCCCTTCAAAAGAGGAGACTGAGAGGGGACATGATTGAAACATTCAAGATATTGAAGGGAATTGACTTAGTAGAGAAAGAGAGATTGTTCACCCTCTCCAAGGTGAAGAGAACAAGAGGGCACTCACTAAAGTTAAAAGGGGATAGATTCCGTACAAACATGAGGAAGTTCTTCTTTACCCAGAGAGTGGTAGAAATCTGGAATGCTCTTCCTGGGGCTGTTATAGGGGAAAGCACCCTACTGGGATTCAAGAAAAGGTTGGATAAGTTCCTGCTGGAACAGAACATATGCAGGTAAGGCTAGACTCAAATAGGGCACTGATCTTTGACCTAAGGTCTGCCACTTGAGTGGACTTCTGGGCACGATAGACTAGTGGTCTGACCCAGCAACGGCAAATCGTATGCTCTTATGTCTAGGGGTCCAGATGGCTTTTTAAAACCTGGCACTTTTGGTTTTGAAAAGCTTTCCTTCGTGTAGGAGGGCATCCGCACATGCATGGATGTGATGCAATGACATCACGCGCACGCTCGTGTGTGTGTGACCTCATTGGGTTTCATCCGCGTATGCGCGGATGTGCTGCCCGATGAGAACAGGTAGTGGGGGGGGGTGGGATTGGGGGGTGGGATGGGGCGGAACCGGAGAGTGATGGGCGGGGATGGGTGGGGTTGGGCAGGCTTGGGGGTGGGTATGGGGGTCCGGATATTCCAACATGGTAGCTGCAAATCCTCTGCACTTACTGCTAAAGGAATATTCAAAACAATGCACTTACCATGTGTTAGGTGCATGACAGATAACATAGGTACACTTAAGACCACCTACTGAGGTGGCCTTAGTGATATACATTATCTATTTATTTTTCTATACCATTCTCCCAGGAGAGCTCAGAACAGTTTACTTGAATTTATTTAGGTACTCAAGCATTTTCCCCTGTCTGTTCTGGTGGGATCACAACCTAATGTACTTGGGGTAATGGGGGGATTGAGTGACCAGGGTAACAAGCAGTATTTATTAAATTCATTTTCTATCCTGTTTTCCCCAGGGAGCTCATAATGGGTTATAGCATGGGTTTGAAACCACAACCTCAGGGTGCTAAGGCTATAGCTTTAACCACTGCATCACACTCTTCCCCAGTTCATGTCCAGTCAGTTACAGTGTGATAACTGCAAAGTAGAGAATGTCACGGTGGCTGTTACACGCGACTCGCCACAGGTAATCGTGGGTAACCCACCAAAACAGTGGGAGAAAAAGTCGTCATCACTGCGGGTACGAGAACAAGGCCATTCACCGCCCCGTGGAGCGGTGAATGGCCTTGTCTCCGCAGTTAAGGTCAGGAACACGCATGATCACCGATTGGGCATCTCCCTCCCTTCTTTCCCTCCCCTTACCATGGTGATTTTGTGGGGGGGTTTCATCTCCCAGCTGCCCGAGCCAGCTTTCATCACGAGAAGGCTTTAATCAAGTTGCGTGTGGCTGCCGAAACCTCCTCTGATGCAATCGGAAACAGGAAGTTGCATCAGAGGAGAAGTTCGGCAGCCACACCCGACTTGATTAAAGCCTTCCCATGATGAAAGCTGGCACGGGCAGCTGGAAGATGAAACCCCCCCCCCAGAAAATTGCCACGGTAAAGTGAGGGAGGGGAAGGAAGGGAGGGAGGAAGATGCCCTCAAATGACTCAGAGATGACTTTGGCAATTGGGAGGAAGGATCTCCGGCGATCGGGAGGGAAGGGGCTGCTGGACTGTGCGCATATGTGCACGCACTGAAGGGAAGTAGAAAGAGAGGGGGTGAGAGGAACAGATACTGAAAGGAAATGGGGGAAAGAGAGGGGGCTGAAGACGCTGAAGGGAAATGGGGAAGAGAAGTGGAGAATGGGGTAAGACACTGAAGGGAAATGGACAAGATAGAGAGAGTGGGGAGAAGATGCTGAAGGGAAATGGGGAAGAGAGAGAGGGAAGAAGATGCAAAAGGAAAATGGGGAAGAGAGAGAGAGGGGAGAAGACGCTGAAGGGAAATGGGGAAGAGAGAGATGGCAGACGAAGGGGGGAGTGGAGGGAAGAAGGTGGGTGCCAGACCAATGGGGGGTGGGGGGGTAGGGGGAGGGAGAGATGGAAGGGAGAGAGAAGGCAGACAGTGGATGTTATGAATTGAATGAGGAGAAGATGAGGAAAGCAGAAACCAGAAAACAAAGGTAGAAAAAAAATTCTATTTATTTTCTTTTTTTTTTCCTTTAGGATAAAGTAGTATATTAGTTATGTTAATAAACATTTATAAACAAGGTCCTGCCAGCTGAACATCTCTTTCTCTAGTTCAGCAGCCAGAACTTTGATTTATAAAATGACAATTGTACAGAATATTGTTTCTTTTTATACGTTAATAAAATAAGTTCTGTATAAAAATATTCGAGACTTGTGTGGATGGGATCAGATGGTTTGTGGGGACGGGCAGGGACGGGGACTGAGCTCGTGGGGATGGGATGGTGACCAAGTTTGCGGGGACAGGATGGTGACCGAGCTCATGGAGACGGGACGACGATGGGGACAAGCTGGCAGGGATGGGGTGGAGACGGGGACAAATTTTTTCCCCGTGTCATTCTCTACTGCAAAGCGCAGTCCATGCCCAATCCCCACCCAATTCAACACTATGCAGTTAACATAAGAATTAACACATAGAAAGTGTCAAACCACCATGCTGACTATTAACATGATTATATACTAAGCGCATGCTAATTCCCACATTAACTGCTAAATACATTTTAGCAAAAGGCCTCCTTTAAAGAATTTTCACATACCATCCTATAAAATGCACTTCAACTTTGCTGTAACTTGAACTGTCACACCTCTTCCTTGGTCAGTGTTCCCTTCTCTCATCACTTTCCACTCATGCATATTTGAGTTCGGGTATCCTAAGTCCTTACCCTAGTCTCTGAACCCTGAGAATTACACAATGTACCATCTGGCTGTGCAGCTGTGTGTGGCTATTGTTAGTATTTGTAAGTGATGAAATTGCTGAGCTGGAAAACCAGATACCAGTCTGGTAGAGGAAGGGGGCAGCATTGTCACACAAAGAAGCAAAATGCAAAACAGAAGTAAGTAGGGATAAGGCAAGACACGGGAGAAAAATACAGTGCAGATTTTGCAGAACACTGCATTGTCTGTTGAACTGAGGTTTTACTGAAAGTGAACTGCAGAATACGCACTTCTGACGGATCAAACTGCTCCAAAGAGACTTGAATTTCTAGAAAACCATTTCTGTCACTTAGGATTCTCCAACTCTCCATACCTGGATGTACTAGAAGATTTTGGTTTTCCAAACAAATATTGCTTTTTTTAAAACTTTTGAATCCCCCTCCCATGACAGAAATCATGACACCCCTATGCAGGGAGGCTCATCCCGATGAGGCATCTCTACCTGATCCTCCCCCTCCCAGAGAATCCCTAGGACCCAACCAGGGGTGTCCAAGGTGGGCTACTTGATCCACTCTGGCTCTGTATTCATAATAGCAACCACTGACTCCCTGGCAGTAAGCTGTGAGAGTACTGCAAGGGCTCAGTGCTGCTAGTTTGAACCCAGAGCCAAAGTAGGTAGCAGTGAGGGGGTGTCCAGCCACACCTGGACCCAGAAGCCCACCATGGCTGCCCTCTGGGTAAGTTCTAGGGGTTCTTTGGGAGGTTAGGGGTGGAAAGAAGGTCAGGTAGGGATCGAGTGGAGGTTCCTCGGTGGATAAGGGCATGCCTGGATATTGATGTCATGATTGCCTCAGAGGGTAGGGGTCATTTTGGTTGAGGTGGTGGGAAGGGAGTTTTGAATACTGGCAGGATCAGGTGAGGGGGAACAAAATAGTTTTGGGGCAGGATCAGGCAAGAGAGACCTTCATGTTAGGGGAAAAGGCTAGCAGTACTGCTGTGGCCATGAGTTTCCAGTTACTGACGTTGCATTACATGCATTACCTGACAGAGGGAATGAACAATTAAACTCATTTATTTTTCAGCCATTTTTTTCCTTGTTGTTCATTACCGCTCTATTCTAGATTATAACACGGAGGTGAGCTTGTGTTGTTTCTGTTCTGATTATTTTCGTTTTTATGTGTGCTTTACTGTAACCTGGCTAGAGAATAGAATGGATGCAAGGTGCCGAAATGGGACAGAAATACAGATCCCCAGTTATGTGCACATTTATAGAACAGCACCTAAGCCTGTGGTCGCCAACATGCAGCCCCCAAAGACCTCCATTGCAGCCACAAAGGGTGTATACAGTCACAACTGACTCACAGGATAGAAAGCAAATAATGTATAAAATAAAAATGGCCCAACACGGGCCGTGTTTCAGCAAAACAGAAATGCTTTCCTCAGGGGTCTTATAGGATTTATGTACATGATACCAGCCTACATTGGAGTCTTGTGAGCTGTGCTGGTTGTTTGCAGCCTCTTAACTATTTGGATTTACTGTGACTTTTATGTTTTTATATTTAAGATAGCCAAGTACCCTATAAGACTCCTGAGGAAGGCATTTTTATTTTGCCGAAATGCTGGGTCATTTTTATTTTAGACATTATTTGGTTTCTGTCCTGTGGATTACTTGTGACTGTATACACCCTTTGTGGAATTGTTTTTAAGATTATTGTTTTTAAGTTATTTGGACGCCTATTAGACTACAAACAATAATAATAGTTTATATACCACAGGGCCGTGAAGTTCTATGCGGTTTACTGTGATTAGAAAGATGCTACAAATAGAGTAGAACTTACATAGTTGATGAATAGTGGCTAGCAGTTTAATGGGGATTGTGCAGATTCAAGAACAGGTATGTCTGTAGGTGTTTCCTAAATTCACCATAGTGATTTGCGTTTATAATTAGTTTTGCCAAGTCTTTGCCCCATAATGCCACCTGGTACATCCGATCTTCTTTTCCACAATCTTTTTGTTGTTTTGCTGATTCATTTCCTATGTGGAACCTTTTGGTGCTATTTGAAAATTGTGCATACAGATTTAGGCGCACAAAGCTTAACTGAACAACAAACTAATTGGCACCAATAACTGGTTGTTTCAACAAGCCATTATTAGTACTCATTAGAATTAATTGCAAGCAAGTCATGTGTGTACATTTAGGTGCAGGATCCGTGCCTATGGGCTCCTTTTACAAAGGCGCGCTGGAGGTTTTAGCGCACGCTTAGTGCACGCTAAAATGCCATGCGCGCTAGCCGCTACTGCCTCCTTTTAAGCAGGTGGTAATTTTTCAGCTAGCACAAGCTCTAGCGCGCTAATCTTGTGCATGCGCTAAAAACGCTAGTGTACCTTAGTAAAAGGAGCCCTAAATTTTACAGAAATAAAAAAAGGGGGCATGGAATTTTTTTTTTTGAGGGGGGGTTGTCAAGGGCAGAATATGGGCATTCCATTAAGTTCATGCATCCATGCCTAACTTTTGGCACAGGTATTTGTACCTCATTTTTGTTGGTACAAATAGCTGAACCTAAAATTAGGCATGGATCCTGAGTATAAGAACTAGTCTATAAATTACCCTTAATTTTAAGCAAGGCTTATAGAATAGTGTTCTTTAAGCCAATTTTTCAGGTGCCATATGCAGTTTATAGTTTATTATTTATTGTCTGCCTTTAACAAGGCGGATTACAAACTTACATACATAATAAATATAAAGTACAACATAGCATTTTTACAATACAGAAAAATATCTCAAACGATCCTCTATTATTTAATTTATTTAAAAAATTTAAACTCTGTCTATCCTGCCATTCTATGCAGAGTACAATAAGACATCCAAATGAGAAATAAAATATTACAACCTTCACATACAACATATATATCAATAAAACAACAAAACAACATAGTACAATAAACATATTACAATACAACCAACAAACATATAACAATGCTACCGACAATAAAGAACACAAACAAAACTACTTAATTGCTGTTATTTGACTGAGACTTGACTGCTGGTTCATTACTCGCTAGTATTGATTGCAAAAAGCATGCAAAAACAGAGACGTCAATAGTCATATTTTATCTTACAAAATAAATGACGCTTCGACATTTTCTTAGAATTACAGAAGTCCTTCTGCTGTCTGATATAGACTGGGAGCTTATTCCATTCAGTGGGACCTGCATGAGAAAACACACTACCATGTTTCCCTGAAAATAACACTGTCTTATATTAATTTTGGGTCCAAAAAGGCACTAGGTCTTATTTTTTCATGTACAATGATCATCTCTCCCTTCCTCTCCTCCACCCCAATTCTTCCTATTCCTTTCTCTCCCCCAGATGTGCAGCATCTTTTCTCCCCTCTCACCCATCCCCTTGTGCAGTGTCTTTCTATTCCTTCCTCCCATCCCCCTGTGCAGCAGAACCTGGCAGGGTCCGAAACTTGGTGAAAAGCAATCCTGATCACAACAGGAACACATTTGGGCCACTTTCACCCCTTTGTCTGTGTGCCTCTGGGCTATAAAGAGGGCGAAGATGGCTACCATGCAGGTGATCCGAGGAGTGATCTCCACTATTTTTCTTTTTTTTTTGGGGGGGGGGGCGCGCTCTTCTCATCCAGCATCGCCCGGTACATGGAGACTTGGTTATGTCTATGTTTCTGGGGATCGATAGACCCCCTCCCACCCCCTCCCTGCTCTGTACCTTGAATGCTGGTTTGGTGGGACATGACTCCGCTGCTGCTCCCGTGACTGCAGCTCGTGCTGGCCAAGAACCAGGAAGTGTGAGACAAGGAGGAGGAGCAGCAGAGGAACCATAATACTGCCACCATTTGCACAGCCCGGGGCAGACTGCTACTTCCTCAGGCCGGCGCCATTCCCTATAGACTTGTCACCGATCTGGCCTTGGCAAGATTTTAAGTCTCAGCCTAAAGCAATTTCTGAAAAGGGGCGATGGAGGAAACATTGCAAAAGTCATACCTAGAGCTTAAGTTTCTTAGGCTTCTAAGAAGTTGAAAACAAAAATAGTAGCAGCCAAGTTTTAAAAGATAGTTTTCCCCTAAAACTTGGTTGTAATGCCGCGAGTCCCCTACGCTAGCATCTTTTCCGAAAAACCAACTGGGAGTTTAATAATACAGTATTTCAGTCGGTGGGAGAGATGGAAGGGTCGGCGGGGAGGGGGAGGGGTGTCGGCGGGGGGGGGGGGGGGAAGGGGTGCACGGGGAAGCGCTGCTGCTGCTGGAGACTAGGGCTTATTTTTGGGGGTAGGGCTTATATTATGACCTACCCCGAAAATCATGCTAGGGCTTATTTTCAGGGTAGGTCTTATTTTTGGGGAAACACGGTAGTTCTCATCATTCCAAGTGCTACTTCTTTCGAGTTGGAATTTACCCCTATCTGTCCGCCATTGCTGAAATGTCACACATATTAGATTTATACCATTAACATATGCAGTTACATGGATAAATCCCTCTGAATAGTCAGCCTAATAGTCCTTTAGGAAGAAGGGGTGCTGTGATGTGCTGAATGGGGGACAAAAAAAATTTCTGTTAAAAGGGATATCCTCGATAGAAACAAATAAGGAAAGAAACAAAATTCATTTTGAATACTTGTTTCCCACCAAACTTTTTATCAGCATCCAGGGATTCTTTATTACCTTTTCAGCGCATCCAACCAGTGATACAATTAGTCATCCCCGCTTATTGCTAAGAATGATTTTAATTACAATAAATAACAGAAGACTAATGCTGCTGGTAGCATGGAGAAAGTGCAAGTCCGTTCTTTTCTCTGGCCCACGTTTTGGTTTTTTTTTTTCCATTTTTCACTGTCTGCATGCTTAGTGAGCCTTTGACAAAGCAAGCCTCACATCCAGGAGCATCGCACATGCTGCTGGAGCTTCTGTTTACCATTTCAACAATAGCCTCAAGCTGTTAGGTGCCTATTCTTCAGAGGCAGGCAGCCCTGAGCATTTCTTGGCCGTCTTATTCACGAGCCAGAGGGAGGCACTAAAGATTTTTCAGAATGCTGCCTGCTTGTCAGACCTTTCATTTACGTATTTCTATTCGGCATGCTCAACCATCAGGAAAAACTAATGAAAGAGAGACAGACAGAGAGCGTGCGCTAGGGAAGCTTTCAGGGGTTGACTTCGAACATTTTTAGATTTGTTTGGGAGGTGCTGCATCGTAGACACCGATATTCGGAGGATGTTCATAGTTTAACGTTAAGTTCCTGTTTCCTATGACTATATTCAGCCCACTAGAGATGTACATAGAAAAAAAATGGTAGGATTTGATTTCAGATCTTTTTTGAAGTCCCTCCCCCCCAAAAAAAAAAATTAATGCATGTTAAATTGAGTATGCACATATTTAAGGCATGCTAATGAATATAGAAGTCCTTTTACTAATGGGTGTTACACACTTAACATGTGGTTGATACTTCAAAACAGGTTACCACACATATGTGTTAAGGGGTTTTATGGTAGTTTGCCTGTTTCCATATATTAAACCGCACATTAGGTCAGTGTCTTGCAAACTGAGGGCCACAGCTCGAGGGCACCTGGAAGAGCACGGATGTCGACGCAATGATGTCACATGCTAACTGGCTAATGCTAAATAGGAGGTCGAAAATGGTCCTGCATTAACTTTTCAATCAAGAAAAGGGGGTATTTAGGATAATTTATACAATATTTCCTTTGAAAAACTTTTTACACATCAGTGTCAAAATTCTATTTTATGATTTAGTATAACATTTATGCTCCCACTACACTTTATATCATTCATATGATACCCCACTTTATCAGCAATCTCACCCACACGAGAACTAAATCAGCATTAACTTTTAGCAGACACTGCATGCTAATAGGAACATTAACACACAACCTACAATAAAATATAGTGTGAGCGCCCCCTAAAGGTGCTACATAAAATGCGATGCTGCCACACAATAAAATATTACATTAAGCCAAGTAACAGCAAATCAGCACATTTTACTGAAAAAAAAAAACTCCCTACATTCCTACAGCCCAATACAGGTGCCTTAATTTTGGGTTGGCTACAGTACCTTAAACTGAGGTGTCTAAATTTATAGAACCTCTTAACATCAGGCATCTAACTTAGGAGTGTAGGACTGGAAATCAGCACTGAGCATCTAAGTTTGTTCCACAGACCTGGCCCACCCCCACCTTTTAAAGTTATCAAAACTACTTGGGATCTAAAACACTTAAATTTAGGCTCTAGAAGCATCAACATTTTTTTTCTACAGAGGTTCTCATATGTTCTGGCAGCTATGTAATCAGCTAGGCAATGGTTTGTCCCTTTCTTCAGGATAGAGCTTTGATAAGAAATACTCTGATTTTTCAAAACTAACTGCGTTTTGGTGTGGGAAGCATGGAAATTAATCTTCAAAAGGATTTAACTGGGCAGGGAAGACTCCTTCCCACTTAAACTCTGCTGAGCTGGCCTGTCAACAATATTCAATACAAACAATGTAAAATTGGCTAACACACCTAGTCCTTGGGGAGAAAAAGTCTAAGGAAACGGGGCAAGTTTGTAGGTTGATAAACAATGGACATCAGTATGAGCCCTTCATAAGTGAATAAACGTGGACCTCTGGCTCAGGCAATATCTCAAAAGGTGACCAGCACCAGACCGTAGTCTAAATGAGAATAGCCTCATACATCATATAGTCCATAATATGCCAAATAAATATAGATTACAACACAATCCCAGAACCAATGGCACTTAACTGGTTAGTGCTGAATATTGGATCTAACCAGCCATTCCCTAACCAGCAAAGTAAGAGGCAGTCTGGGGGTGGAGTTTGCGTTTAACCACTTAGGGCTAGATTCTCAAAAATTTGCGTTAAAAACTGATGGGCTGCTGTTGCAGCCGTTATTGTAGCAATTTAAAAAAAGGAGAGTCGTTCTCCAAGGAATGCTCGTGCAAATGTTGGCAGAGTAGCAAAGGTTCACAAATTTTTGAAAATCTAGCCCTTAGTCAGTTAGAAACAATATTCAGTCTGCTAACCAGATGAATAAGCAGATAAAGTTAAGTCAGCAAAAAGGCTGCCCTTACTTCATATGCTCTGAATTTCAGCCACTTCCTCATTAACTACCAGGTTGCGATACTATCCCAGATATTCAATGTTAGAAGCAGGACGTGCCCTGGCATTGACCAAAGTTGTGAGCAGCTTACAAGCCAATTACCACCAGAGACCGAATATCGGGTGCTATATTTATAATCATCCCTCCTTTTACTAAGCCACGGTAGACGTTTCTACCGTGACCCAGAGCGCTAAAAGCTCTGACGCTGCTCTGACACTCATAGAATTCCTATAAACGTCGGAGTAGCATTGGAGCACTCTCCACTGTAGTTCCTCTCTCATCTTTCTTCCTGTAAACCGTGCCGAGCTCCGCATTCGTGGAGATGGTGCGGTATATAAACCCAAGGTTTAGTTTAGTTTAGTTTAGCATTTAGCACCCAGGGCCACGATAGAAACCTCTACCGTGGCTTAGTAAAAAGGGGGTGAGGGGGGTTAATCATTTTAGTTTTCTAATTAACAGCTTTATTTCTCTTAATCCCAAGGTGAGAACAAAAAGAATTAGAATCCATTATACAGCCATGTGCCACTGATATAAATTCAAATTTGTAGAGTTAATCAAATTCTAGGAAAAGGAAAAGGCTAAAGAAAAAAAATAACAACCATAGCTGGATCTTTCATTAAAATTACAATAATTAACCCCCTCTCCCCCCTCTGTTACTAAGCCAAGGTAGAGGTTTCTTCCATGGCCTGGCATGTTAAATACTCCAATTTAGTAAAAGAGAGCCTAAGAGAAGAATTTTCAAAGTGATGCACATCATTAAAACATCTTGTCCGTTCCATCGATGCAACATACTGTTTATGATACTGCACGGAAATCCATCTGTTCCGTCATAGCACCATCTCTATGGAATGCTCTTCCCATTCAACATAAACAGTTAGATTCCAATATCTAAGTTTAAATCAGAACTTAGAACATTTTTATTTAAAGATGTTTATAATATATAGGATCTTTAAAATACAGATACAGTACTCCCCCACAATTTGCTGGGGTTCTGTTCCGTTCCGTGAATTTTGAAAAACCACAAATGCAGTTTTTCACTTGTCAAAAGGCAGGGGAGGCAGGAGAGGGCAGCTGGAGTGCCGGTGGGTGAAGAGAAATCACTCAGGGTCTACTCCGACCGCCTCTTCCTGTAGTAAAGTCGGGCTACACCAATCAGGAGCTGCTTTGACACGCTGCTCCTGACTGGTGTAGCCCGACTTTACTACAGGAAGAGGCGGTCGGAGCAGATCGCAAATGAGCAAGTCTGCGATTCATGAACCGCGAATTCACGGGGAACACTGTTTATGAAATATTTTATTTCCCTCTCCTTTTGATTTTTCCCTTTCTCTTTTCTATAAAAAAAAAACCTGTATTTCCTCCCCTCATCCCCTTTATGTTTCCCATATTAGGTTTCACCTTTCATGTAATTATGTCTATTTTTAACATTTATCATTTTTTATACAATTTATTTTTTTGTACACTGCTTAGATTTTTCTAGATAGGTGGTTTATCAAAAACTAACCCCCTCTTTTACTAAGGTGCCCTATGCTTTTTAGCACACTCTAAATATTAGCGCACACTAAACACACGCTAAATGCCAACGCGTGCATGTTATCCTATGGACGCGTTAGCAGTTAGCGCACATGTTGATTTAGCGTGCGCTAAATCCACGCTAAAACACTTAGCGCACCTTTGTAAAAGAGGGCCTAAATAAACTTGAAGCTACCTGCATTACTGAATTACCTGTCCTCCCTCGCTGTGACAAGATGTCTACGTGTTGTTTTATAACATTCATCCTTTAGCCACATTGCAAGGGGGGCGATCCTAAAGAAGGCATGTAAATGACATTTAGAAAATTTTGCACACACTTTTTCCACAACAATCTGTATCCAGAGAAAGGAAGCACAGGTGACCGTGCTGACTTCATACCTGAGTCAGTCCGTTAAATGCAAGAAATTATCTTACAAATGTGCCTCACTCCATTTTAAACTCCTTTATTCACAGATTTTTATTTTTCAAAGATCCTCAGAGGGCCACCACGCACTCAAATGTATTTCATAGTGCGGGCTTTATGCACCCTTTCGTCACTGGACCTGATTTTTTAGTTAAGTGTAACATTTTGTCATTTCGTCAACGACGCAGTGGTTGGTGTAAGTTGTTACTGAACGGGAGAGGGAGCCTTGATAAAGCCCTGTGAGACAGACGGGCGAAACATGTTGGATATTTATGTTTCTACCCTCCCGACTAGCGTCAACTAAAAGCTAAGTACTTCTAGAATACCTATACTTTAGTCATAACACTAAAATGTTACACTTAACTAAAAAATCAGGTCCAGTGACGAAAGGGTGCATAAAGCCCGCACTATGAAATACATTTGAGTGCGTGGTGGCCCTCTGAGGATCTTTGAAAAATAAAAATCTGTGAATAAAGGAGTTTAAAATGGAGTGAGGCACATTTGTAAGATAATTTCTTGCATTTAACGGACTGAATTATGCAATAGTCTCCATTTAAGTTAATCAAGTGCTGAGATTTTCATTGACTTCATACCTGAAGCACATTTGGGAGCAAAAATACACGCGCATACTATCTCTTTATGAATGATAGCAAAACCCATGAGCACTTTTCTCCCCCCCCCCCCCAAAAGTTGAAAGTCCCACTGGAACATGAAAATTGTCTGTTATGCATTATGCGACTTACTAGCTAGTTCTTTGCATCATTGCTTCCCTGCTGATTTGAATATTATAATGAAGTACAAACTGTAGGCTGACAAATGACTATGGGGTAAGAGGGTTAAAAAACTCTACATTGTATAGCCTGTCTGAAGGGTATAGCTAGGCATCCCAAGGTTCAGTTCTCAATGTTAGCACATGAACCTGCTGCCATGGAGATAAATGGGAGCTCCTGCTTTTCCCACGGAGACCACATTAAGGCTGCTTCATCTTAAATGAGAAAGGCAAGGCAGCCATGCCACTTCAATAGTGTGTCCTCTTCACAGTGATTGTTCACATGGAGGAGTGCCAGAATTATCAGGGTGTTTGTTTCCTTTGTTTCGATAATAAAGCCAAAAGAAGGTTCAGGATCTTGGGAGAGCTTGAAATGTTGTTTCATTCCAGTTATAAGGGGCAGATATATCTGATGATAGTATACCTATTCAGGTTATCCTAGTACTTTGTGGTCTTATAAATTATATGTGTAAACAGATTTCCTGGCTTTGTGCATCATATTCCCTCTCTAGCCATTTTTAAACCCAAATTAAAATCTCTTCCCCCGAGGTTGCTTTTTACATCTTGACCACTATAATACATTCTATTAGACTCTCTAGTTCAGTGTCTTGCAAGCTTTGCGAGCCACGGCACTCTAAACTGGCGGCCGCGGCTTGAGGGTACCTGGATGTGTGCGGATGTCGACGCGATGACATCACGTGCATGCGTGGATGCCCTCCAGACAGGTCCCTGAGATGCCAGCGGGGGGTGCAGTAAAAGAAGTGATGCGGAGAGGACGAGAGAAGCTGGGGAGAAGGAGAAGCGCTGGACTGACTGCCTACAGGATGTGCCTCTTGCCACGAGAGGCACGTCCTGTAAGTAGTCAGCACCTCTCCTCCTCCCCAGCATCTCGCAACACACCTGAGATCTCATGCACACAGTTTGTGATACACTGCTCTAATTTGTCATATTTCTCTGTTTTGACCAGGCTGTAAGCCCTATGAAACAGGGACTGTCTCAAGTGTCTGTATAGCATTGTATACATGGAAACCTGATGGCAGATAAAGGCCAAATAGCCCATCCAGTCTGCCCATCCACAGCATCCACTATCTCCTCTGTTGTAAAGGTGTTTTTTTTAGCATCATTGTTATTTTAGCATTGAGTTTGTAGCTAGTGAGGGAGGTGGGGGGGGGGGAGGTGAAAAAAGGCAAAGATATTAGATTTGAAAATGTTAAACAGTTGACTTTGTTATTATTGTGACAAATGGACACCATTTTCAATTTAAGAAAATAAAAAGATTTACACAAGAAGTCGTGTTATTACATTTTAGCATCTGATAGTTATAATTAACATGCTTTATTTATTTATTTAATTTGATTTCTATCCCGTCCTCCCAGTAGCTCAGAATGGGTTACAAGCCAACATTCACAGTGGAATACATTTGGACAGTACAATGACTATACAGCAACTTAAGTACAAGTTAAGAAAAGTGGAGAAGAGAGGGCAGAAGGGAAGGGAGTTGATTGCAGTTGGAATTTTAGTTGAAGAGGAGGGTTTTCACTGCTTTCCAGAAGGTCATCAATGAGGATAACTTTATGAAAAGGTATAATTGTTAGGCATTACAAAGATACATTAACAAAAGAATATTTACATAGGCAAGTATGTACCTTCTTATCCTTATAAAGTACTGGTGTATGTGGCATGAGAATGCACTTTGATTGTAGGTGTGATTATATAAGCCTGCTTGAAAGGTAGTTTCAATAAAGGTATGCACTTTCCATCCATACATTCATAGATTAGGGTATTTCATAATCTACATGTGATCAGACTAATTCCGCCCAAGTTCCACCCAACTCCGTCCATATATAGTAAAATGAAATAACGGCAGATAAAGACTTGAATGGTCCATCCAGTCTACACTGTAACTACTTGCATTACAATTTCATGTTTGTCTTTTTTTTTTCTTTGTTACTTCTGGGCTACAAACCTTAGAAGTCCACCCGGTATTGTCCTTAGGTTCCGACTACTGGAGCTGCCGTTGAAGCTTACTCCATCCTCTCCAAACCATCTTCTTTGTGGGATTCAGACTGTGAACGTTGGCCCATTCATATTCTAGTTAGAGATCCTTTGTGTTCATCTCACGCTTTTTTGAATTCCTTCACTGTTTTCCTCTCCACCACTTCCCTTGGGAGGGCATTCCAGGCATCTACCACCCTCACCGTGAAATACAATCTCCTAACATTACTCTTCAGTCTACCACTCCTCAACCTAAAATTATGTCCTCTAGTTTTACCAATTTCCTTTCTCTGGAAAAGATATTAATACCTTTCAGATATTTAAACATCTATATCATATCACCCCTGTCCCTCCTCTCCTTCAGACTATACATGTTGAGGTCCTCCAGTCTCTTCTCGTACTTCTTTTGGCGCAGACCCCCCTACCATTTTCATTGCTTTCCTCTGGACCACTTCAAGACTTCTTATTTCCTTGGCCAGATGTGGCCTCCATATGTATCCCTATGCACCAACATATCATGGCACATACTTGTCTGTATTTTATAAGAGATCATTTATGCACCTATGTGGACACCTATGCATTGGAGGCAATTTTTTAAATTCATTCCCAAATGCCACGAAACCCATATTAATGCATTAATGATTCTTGGTATATCTGCCCTTAGTCTGTATCTGAGGCAATGGAGGGTGAGATAAACAAGTATAATTTATTTAATAATCTGATTTACAGAGCCTTTTATATGGATTCCCATCATTTCCTTCTAGAGCACAGAATTCCTGCGTACCATTCCACTGCCTATGATCCACTCAACAGCACCGCTTAGTACACCTATCTCACACTAAAGTGAGATTTGATTCAATGCTGCGTGACATTCTGCCTTTACTGGGACTGTACCACAACTGTGGAATGAGCTCCCACTAAATCTTCTTCTGGAAACCTCCTACAAAAGGTTCAAACTAGCTTTAAAAACCTACTATTTTATTTATTTATATGGATTGTATTAACTGCTTTTATGTCCATTACTCTCATCATTAGAAAAGGTACAGAGAAGAGTGAAAAAAATGATAAAAGGGATGGGACAACTTCCCTATTAGGAGAGGCTTAAGTGGCTAGGGCTCTTCAGCTTGGAGAAGAGATGGCTCATGGGTGATATGATAGAGGTCTATAAAATATTAGCACTAGGGGGCATGCGATGAAGCTACTAAGTAGTAGATTTGAAACAGATCGAAGAAAATATTTTGTCATGCAATGTATAATTAAACTCTGGAATTAATTGCCTGAGAATGTGGTGAAATCAGTTAGCTTAGCAGGTTTTTAAAAAGTGTGAACATAAAAACATAAGAATTGCCACTGCTGGGTCAGACCAGTGGTCCATCGTGCCCAGCAGTCCGCTCACACGGCGGCCCCCAGGTCAAAGACCAGTGCTCTACATGAGTCCAGCCTCACCTGCATATGTTCCAGTTTAGCAGGAACTTGTCCAACTTTGTCTTGAATCCCTGGAGGGTGTTTTCCCCTATAACATACTCCGGATGAGCGTTCCAGTTTTCTACCACTCTTTGTGTGAAGAAGAACTTCCTTACGTTTGTACGGAATCTATCCCCTTTCAACTTTAGAGTGCCCTCTCGTTCTCCCTACCTTAGAGAGGGTGAACAATCTGTCTTTATCTGCTAAGTCTATTCCCTTCAGTATTTTGAATGTGGATAATTTCCTAAAAGAGAAATCCATAAGTCATTATTGAGATAGTCTGGGGAAATTCACTGCTTATTCCTAGGATAAGCAGCATAAAATCTGTTTTACTAAGTGGGGTCTAGCTAGGTACTTGGGACCTGGGTTGGCCACTGTTGGAAACAGGATGCTGGGCTTGATGGACCTTCGGTCTGTCCCAGTATGGCAATTCTTATGTTCTTATCAAGCTTACTTATGCTGATTCATTTGCTTCTGGTGCCATTTTGATAATCTAGGAGGTGGACCTGTCTTTCTCGCAACCCCTCTTCCAGGTTTGCTTTCTATGTCTACTTTCTTCCCTTACTCCTGCTTGATTTTCATGCTATATACTGTTGTGTCCTTTTCCCTTCTGTTTCGCTTTGTTTTTCTTGACCCAAACCAATCATTGGTGGTCTAAGGTTGCAGGAAATCTGGGAGCCCCATTTTGTGGCTTATGCTATTTCTTCTGGTTATGTGCACAGAGCTGCTGGCACTGCAGAGAAGCACAGTTTTGAGATTGCCAGGGCCACTGCACTGCAGAGAAGCACAGTTGAGAATGCCTGCCAAACCAGAAAGTGCTCATGGCCGGATCTGAAGGCAGCACTCCGGGTCCAGTTCACGGCTCAGACCTGATTGAGATGACACCAGAAGTGTGGCAGAAAGTTGCCCAGAATTTAGACACTATGCACATTTAGGATCATGTGAGAAAGGCAGACAGAAAGAGAGAGAGAGAGAGACAGGTTATGTATGTGAGTAGTTTTTGGAAATGGAGAGATAGTGAACAGCATTATACTGAATGCAGCACAGCCAAGGCAATACTCTAGCCTGGGAGAGATGCACATTTATTTAGGTCTGAGAACTCAAGGAGAAGATTACAAAACAAATGAACACATGTTTATGGACCATTCATTGTGGCAACTCCACATACCTTTTTTTCAGACTGTTACTAGTACTTTTTGACCATCCCAAATGCCTCCCCTTTTACAAGAGTTGCTACTCAGGAAAACCCAAATATCTTAAGACATTCACCCGTCAGAGTTAAAAACTACTGGTTAAATCGCATCTGATAAAACTGACCTTAATGTATAACTGCTTAATTAATACTACAATTAAAAAGAGGAAACTCACATCCACCCTGTTGATATATTTTATTGTGCCCAATGTTCGTACAACCTTGAAAGTGCCTTCAGTGTCCGGTTGCATTTGCTTTACAAATCCTGGGAACAGGGAGTGTGTTGCCTGCTGATGATCCTTTGAATCCAGAATTCTTTTTTTCTCCCTGACTCAATGTAGTATTTTGTATCTGGGCAGTGAATAGTTTATTGTAATATCCAGGATTAATATCAATGCATGCTTTCAGTTGGCTTTATCAATGGATACAGTGCAAACCTTCTTGAGGGTTTCTTTTGTCCTCTGACTGGTGTATGACAGTATGATATATATGATCTATCACACTCATTTCCTTCACGCATTCTTAGCCCTGCTGGAGCAGCCGCAGAATGATGGTAATGTTATGAAAACCTAAAATGATTTGTTTATCACTAAGGGTTTATTTAAGGCTGTCAGCATGACCTATATACATTAGTAACCTTCAGGATTTTTTAAAGGGACCCAAGCACTCTTTCCAGTTTCAGTGAGAGAAACCAATAAGAAGAGACTGCTGTGGATTAAGATGCTTCATTCAGTCTTTATGGGAGACTATCATAAAAGACATTGAGTTTCCTATCATTCAGAAAAATGGGTACATTGAAAGGAATAGAAGTATAGTAGAACCTTGGTTTGCGAGCATGCTTGTAATCCAAAGCATTCGTATATCAAAGTGAATTTCCCCTTAGGAAATAATGGAAATTCAGACGATTCGTTCCACAACCCCAAAACTTTAATACAAAATACTATACTTACTTGTATTGCAAGACCTCGCTAATTTAGAACAATCATTATACTCCTGCAGCGTCAGAGAGAGAAGAACCATCGGCTCAGTTGTGATGACGTGACGCATGTATACTGTATGTACTCATATTGCAAGACTTTGCTTGTTTAGAACAGTCACTACACTCTTGCAGCGTCAGAGAGAGAACAACCATTGGCTCAGTTGTGATGATGTGACGCGTGTATACTGTATGTACTTGTATTGCAAGACCTTGCTTGTATATCAAGTTAAAATTTAATAAAATGTTTTGCTTGTCTTGCACAACCAAGTTACTTGCAATCCAAGGTTTTACTGTATTGTAGTAAGAAGGCATACCAATCTTTTTTTTTTTTCCTTTTCAAAAACAGGCAGTAATTTGTGCATACCTATCTCCTTCTTCTGGGTAGTCATGAGGAATTATTGGGTTTTAGGGTCTTGGGAAAACCTGGTATGGATTATTTGATTGGGGAAGGATTTCTCGACTTCAAGACCCTAGTAGTTTCCTTGTCCCAAAGGCAACTCAGGTTTTGGATGTGGTATTCTACAAATAAATTTTTACTAGGAAAAATAATTCTTTAAGTTAAAAAACATAATTTGTTACTAATAAGGCTACAATATGCCTTCCTGTTTGATAACAAAAAGAACATTCTGGGTCCCTTCTCCAGAGCTGAATTAGTCAAATTAATGATGAGGTGGTCTGTTCTAGGACAATAGCCTAATAACAGCAGGTCCTCAAGATTTGGAGAGAAATATAAAACAGAAGTGTAGGAAGGGGCTTATGGTCATCCTCCCTTAGATGGAGTTCAGTAGAGAGGAAAATGTAGAGTACAGAGCAGTGGGTCTCAGGCCAGGGGCCCATCAAGATCATGGTCCTCTATCCAAAAGGCTAAGAAGAAGAAGAAGTAGTGAAGAAAAAAAAAAGCCAGGAATGGGTCCCGTTTTAATAAATGAAGAAATTTATTTTTCAGCAGGCTTTTGATGAAGTTTTCCCTGTTTGTTTTTATGGAATTTGACAATTATTAAGAATAATAGAAAAACAGGGAATGGGGAGCATAAATCCACACAAACTTTACATAACAATCTCCATTAAAAAGAATTTAAGAAGGGGTGCTAGCAAGTGGTACAGGAAATGGCAGCATTACTGCTTAGCTCCAGCTACATCTATTAAAGTACAAGTATGTCGTTAATATCAGGAATCTTAGCATTGAAAAAGTTGCAGACTACTCAGCATTGCAATGGCTAACTCTAAAGTGGGAAAACGCTATAAACCGGAGCCTGTATCACCTCATAAATCAACATCGGAAAACAGAACATCATGGCAGAGCTCTACATTAGTTACTCACAGAAACAAAAGAGGATACATCGGAAATAAAATCTGATTTAGCAGATATGAAGGCGTTCATGAAATATAAAAAAACCCAAGAAGAGGAGAGCAGAAAGGACTACAGGGTGAAACTGAAAGAAGCCAAGAGAGAGATACGTTTGGTGAAGGCACAGGCGGAAGAACAAATGGCTAAAAATGTAAAAAAGGGAGATAAAAATTTTTTCAGATATATTAGTGAAAGGAGGAAGATAAAAAATGGAATTGCTAGGCTAAAAGATGCTGGGAACAAATATGTGGAGAGTGATGAGGAGAAAGCAAATGTGCTAAACAAATACTTCTGTTCTGTGTTCACAGAAGAAAATCCTGGAGAAGGACCAAGATTGTCTGGCAAAGTTACACGAGAAAATGGAGTAGATTCTGCGCTGTTCACGGAGGAGGGTGTTTATGAGCAACTTGAAAAACTGAAGGTGGACTAAGCGATGGGACCAGACGGGATCCATCCCAGGATACTAAGGGAGTTCAGAAAGGTTCTGGCGAGTCCTATTAAAGACTTGTTCAACAAATCTCTGGAGACGGGAGTGATTCCTGGGGATTGGAGGAGAGCGGATGTGGTCCCTATTCATAAAAGTGGTCACAGGAATGAAGCAGGAAACTACAGGCCGGTGAGCCTCACTTCAGTTATTGGAAAAATAATGGAAATGTTGCTGAAAGAAAGGATAGTGTACTTCCTTGAATCTAATGGGTTACAGGATCCGAGGCAACATGGCTTTACAAAAAGTAAATCGTGCCAAACGAACCTGATTGAATTTTTTGATTGGGTGACCAGAGAGCTGGATCGAGGACATATGCTAGATGTAATTTACTTGGATTTCAGCAAAGCCTTTGATACAGTTCCTCATAGGAGGCTTTTGAACAAACTTGAAGGGCTGAAGTTAGGACCCAAAGTGGTGAACTGGGTCATAAACTGGCTGTCGGACAGAGGGTGGTGGTTAATGGAAGTCGCTCGAAGGAAGGAAAGGTGACTAGTGGAGTCCCTCAGGGTTCGGTGCTGGGGCCAATCCTGTTCAATATGTATGTGAGTGACATTGCTGAAGGGTTAGAAGGAAAAGTGTGCCTTTTTGCAGATGATACCAAGATTTATAACAGAGTAGACACCGAAGAGGGAGTGGAAAATATGAAAAAGGATCTGCAAAAGTTAGAGGAATGGTCTAATGCCTGGCAACTAAAATTCAATGCAAAGAAATGCAGAGTAATGCATTTGGGGATTAATAATAAGAAGGAACCGTATATGCTGGGAGGAGAGAAGCTGATATGCACGGACGGGGAGAGGGACCTTGGGGTGATAGTGTCCGAAGATCTAAAGGCGAAAAAACAGTGTGACAAGGCAGTGGCTGCTGCCAGAAGGATGCTGGGCTGTATAAAGAGAGGCGTGGTCAGTATCTGGCGAAAGACGTAAGAAGACTTGAGGCGGTCCAGAGGAGGGCGACGAAAATGATAGGAGGCTTGCGCCAGAAGACGTATGAAGAGAGACTGGAAGCCCTGAATATGTATACCCTAGAGGAAAGGAGAGACAGGGGAGATATGATTCAGACGTTCAAATACTTGAAGGGTATTAACGTAGAACAAAATCTTTTCCAGAGAAAGGAAAATGGTAAAACCAGAAGACATAATTTGAGGTTGAGGGGTAATGTTAGGAAATTCTACTTTACGGAGAGGGTAGTGGATGCCTGGAATGCGCTCCCGAGAGAGGTGGTGGAGAGTAAAACTGTGACTGAGTTCAAAGAAGCGTGGGATGAACACAGAAGATTTAGAATCAGAAAATAATATTAAATATTGAACTAGGCCAGTTACTGAGCAGACTTGCACGGTCTGTGTCTGTGTATGGCCGTTTGGTGGAGGATGGGCAGGGGAGGGCTTCAATGGCTGGGAGGGTGTAGATGGGCTGGATTAAGTCTTAACATAGATTTTGGCAGTTGGAACCCAAGCACAGTACCGGGTAAAGCTTTGGATTCTTGCCCAGAAATAGCTAAGAAGAAAAATTTAAAAAAATAAAATAAAATAAAAAAATTTAAATTGAATCAGGTTTGGCAGACTGGATGGACCATTCGGGTCTTTATCTGCCATCATCTACTATGTTACTATGTTACATATCACAATTTCAATCGCACATGAAATCTGGCAAACAACTCAAGAAAATATAAAGACCTTACAAGGCCAGATGAAGCATGTGGCTCATCTGGAGAGAGATCTTGAGGAAGCTAATATGAGATCCCAGCGCAACAACTTCAGAATTTTGGGCATCCCTGAAGGTCACAAGGGATCAGATATGATTAAATTTCTGGAAACCTTCATACTAAGATTTCTGGACTTGAAATTTAGCAAAGATATTGAGATTGATAGAGCTCATCGGGTTTATTTATTTATTTAAAATTATTTATAACCTGCTTATCCACAAATCTAAACGAGGAACAAAAATTACAAACAAAATCACATTAAATAATACAGACAAATACAAAACAGCAAAGGAGAAACAGGATAAGCTAACCAACTCCTGATTCCTGAGACCAATATGGTTCTTATACTTCGTTACAACCAGATAACGGAGATCATGCAGAGAGCTAAACTAAAATCTTCTCTTTAATATGAAGAGCTTAACATTCTTTTCATCCCAGATCTGAGTAAAAACACAGCTCAGTTAAGAAAACAACTCTTAGCGTACAGACCTAAGCTACGTGACCTGAAAGCAAAGTATGGTATATTTTATCCTGCAAGAATGTGAGTATGAGTTTGAGATGATTGAGGCAGGAAAGTCCATGTCCAAAATTGTGTGTGGGCAAGGCTATTTGACATTTGAGGATCAGAATTAATGAACATACGAGGATTCTGCCTAACACATGACAGACAGACGGTATTTTCTAGGGTTCACTTCAAATGTGCCTACCTAACATTCAAGATCTAACTGAAGAAACCAAAAAAGCACTGTGGAGTTCCTTAATTCAAGATCTTGCATGGCACTCTTCCTCCTCTAATTCCACTATCTTGGAATTCTGCGAAACCTGATACTACCAGATCCATCCAAAAACTTAAACTATCTTTTCCCTCATTAAAAGGCTTTATCTACGCTGGAAAATTAGGGAAATCTCTTTTCTTCAAAATCACTGCTTAGGCTACAGCAGCCTGCTAGTATCACTACAGCCGACCAGCAATCTTCGGCAGGCTGCTTAGAAGATGAGACTGGGAAGCTGGGATGGAGGGAAGGAAGGAACAGCGGGCCAGATCGCAGGCCAAATTTAATTACCCTGTGGGTGCTGGTGCCAGGTGCATCTTGCCACGAAAGGCACGTCCTGTAGGCAGTCATCCTGTGCCGGCGCCTCTCCTCCTTCCCTGCATCTCACAGCATACCTGGAATCTTGGGCGGCACATTAGTGTGCCATGGCATACAGTTTACGATACACTGGTAGAGAGTGTATGTGGAAAGCTGCTGATGGCCTCAAGGTGATTATTGTCCCAGCCCTGGTCCCAATCAATGAATACTGTTTATTTAGGGGCTCTGAAATATCTCGGCATACAACAGAGTCCACCCCTTACACTGATCCATAAAAAGATAGAAGATAATTTACAAGAATTATCTGTCATGCTAAGCGATAAGATTCTATTATTCCCCTATTCAAACAAAATTGCTGGCTCACTATTCAATCACAAATCCAATATGTGTAGCATTCTAACTCTGATCCACAAAGAACTATATACTGAATAACCTCCCTATCTTGTATCCCTTATGTAAGTACACACACCATACAGAGCTCTATGTTCCCTACAAAATGGTCGACTTAACATGCTTCCTCCTCCCCTTTCCAAGCCCATTTGGAGTCAACCCATCATGGAGCGCTCCTTTTGGAATTCACTTCCTTTGGACTTATGAAGAAAACAGCAATCATTTTTCAATTTCCACTCTGGCCTGTAAACATATCTTTTTGAAAAAAACGTATGGAGGTTTGGATGGCTGACAGGATGAGGGACTAAGCACTAAGCAGTACCTGTGCTCACTTCCTGCTCCTTTATTTCTTTTTCTACTGGTCCTATATTTATGATAGCATTCTTTTTATTTATGTACACTGCCTCTGCTATGCTTGCCATGAAGTGCAGTATATCAAGTTAAATAAACCATATAAAGGTCAATAACAAGAACATTCCCAAGTTCTGTTCCCAGTCAGGTCAGGTTATATTTTTACCTGGTGGCAGAATACAACAAATATTTCTGTTACACCTGATGTTTCACAAAATGTGAATTTCTGGATGGCTTTGAATTATGTATAGTGCAATAGGAAATGCACTTCTGTTTCAGGAGTATTGCATTGCATGCAGGGTCTGGCTCCTTGAGGTTTCCAGTTCAGTTCCATCAGTGGCAAAAAAAAACTGCTGGGGATGGAGGAAAAAGGAAACTGACTGTTGGAGGTGAAGGCGAAAGAGGAAGCATTTATATAACAGGACTGTTGACTGTGGAATTATTTTGCACAATATTTAAAAAGTAATATGGCACATCTATTTTGAAGGGTTGCAGACACCAGGCTTGGGGACTCAGATGTATGGATGGGAGCTAGGCAATGAGTCGTTGGTGCTGGGAGCTCTGAGTGATGTGTTAAATTGTGTTAAGGTGTGTGGGCTTGTTAGCTGAAATATTCTGTAGGTTAATGGTTACAGTATTGTGAACTATGTCATTTTTATTATAGATTGTACCAAGACTGGTTGTTTGTTTAACACCAATTAAACTTAGTTCAAGTTATTGACAATCTCCAGTTCTCTTCATTTCTCCAGTTAAAGCACTTTTGGGACTCCAATTTTTGTTTTTCGCTTGGCTATTCCTGTGGGGACTCTGTTCCTTCTTCCTTTTGCCATTTTTATTATGGAAACATAAAAAGGGCAATTCTGTAACTAGACATCCACACTTATACGATTCCTATAAGTATAAATGTATAGAACACCAGCACTTTTACAGTAAATGTACACTTACGCACATGACAGCAAAGTGACTAAGCTCCATTCTCCAACCCACAAATTCTGTATATACCACAATATGTTTTACACGCAAATCGGCGCACACAGCCAATTTGCACGCACAGCTTGTTTAATAAGACCAATCGACGCTGAAAATTGTCATCATTGTCACTAATTAGAAGTTGTGTACACAACTTGGTAGGCACATTCTATAAAGTGGTGTGCCTTAGTTCCAGTGTGCAAATCTCAAAAAGGGGGGGGAGGGCATGGCTAGGGGAGGATCACAGTTGGATTTAGGGCATTCCTAAAAGTTAAGCACACTAGTATAGAATACATCAAATCCACACACAACTCAAGCATAGGAATTTAGGTCTGTTTTTTCTTGGCCTAAATGTGTGCACCAAAATGTTAGTGAAACATTTGGCAGCTAAGCACATTACTTTTATAGAATCATGCTAAGAGCCGTTTTAGTCAGCGCAGATATTTTTGCCACCATATGTAGAATTTGGCCCTAAGGGTGAACACATGGCATAGCACATGAATGCAAGGGGCACTCACATAGTTGGAGAATGGGAAGGGCGTAGGCAGGGCTGCTACTTACACATGTCATTTACACCCTGTCTCTAGATCAGGGGTATCAAATGTCGGTCCTCGAGGGCCGCAATCCAGTTGGGTTTTCAGGATTTCTCCAATGAATATGCGTGAGTTCTATCTGCATGCACTGCTTTCATTGTATGCTAATAGATCTCATGCATATTCATTGGGGAAATCCTGAAAACCCGACTGGATTGTGGCCCTCAAGGATCGACATTTGACACCCCTGCCCTTCTACAATGCAGTTTATTCACCTGCCTACTAAACAGGTAGTACAAGGGAAAGGGATCAAAGGTAGGGTTACTATATTTTAAAAAAGAAAACCCCAGACACATGACCCCACTCTGTTCTGCCCCAGTCTCACCCAGTTCTGTCTCCAGTCCTGCCCTGTTCAACTTCTAGCCCTGCCCCCAGAAAGCCTCCTTTCTTTGTGACGAGCTCCAGTTGTATCTGGAGGGCCTGGAGCATGTGCGGATGCGTGTGACGTCATCTGCGCATACTCAGAGGCCCTCCAGATGTGGCAGAGCTTGTAGGGGCTTCCCAAAACCCGGACAGAGGCCGAGTTTTGGAAAGTCCATCCGGGAACCCAGACAGTCCTCTAAAAAGAGGACATGACCGGGTTTTCCCGGACGTCTGGTAACCCTAGTCAGAGACAGGTTTTCCTCTTTCAAAAAGCTGACAGCTTTACCACAGATGCAGAAAAGAAAAATAATAAACTGGTTTTGAGGTTAGAGAAGGACAGTGGCAGGAGAAGTCATTCAGAGAGGGCAGGCTGAACTGGGGAAGAGGGAAGAATACAGTCTGCTTTAGGAAGAAGCAAAGAGCGGTTGCTGAAAGCAGTGTTGACAGAGGGCAATGACAGAGAAAGATAAACTGGATAAACCGGAGCAAAAAAAATAGAAGATGATAGAGGAAGAGAAAATTCAAAGACATAAGAAGAAATGATGAGACAGAGATTTAGTAGATTATGAAGAAAGACATGCCTAGAGATAGATTTAAAAAATCAGCAAATAAAAAAGTTGGAACATGGTAGTTTAATTTTGTATATATGCAAATTATTTTACTGGTTCTTATTTAAAAAATTTCCTAACAGAAAACAATATTCCTGGATGGAGAGAGAATGGGGAATGCTGGGGAATGGGGGATGCTGGGGAATGCTGGGGAATGGGGGGGGGGGGAAGAGAGAAAAAAAAGGTAGGAAGTTACTTCATTGATTCTTAGTTTCAAAATTCCTTAACAGAAAACAATATTCCAGTGATATCTCAGGGCAAGCACAACTCCTTAAAACACTCTACCACTTAAAGACCCAAGAAGCAGATAAGCTAAGGTCTCCAATCCAACATAGTACAGATGGTGGAATCAATCAGGTCAATATTAACAAGAGTATATGAGGTCAGTACCCGATGCTAACTGCATAAGCGCTTTCAATGTTAGCTAATAAATAGGTTTTGGATAAACAAATCAATGAACAGCCAAAATAAATAAATAAAGTTTAAAAAAAAATTTTCCATGGGGAGATTTATCTGTATAGAGATGATATTCAGTCTCTATCCGGATAAATGTATCCATTAAGGACAATATTTTTCATTGCAAGGTCCAGACCAGTGAAGGCCCCATTGAACCTAGGTGTAGCTCTCTGACTCTCTCTCTATATATACACTCTTCTCACATCCTTTTTTCGGAGCTTTCTACTAGCACTGCTTCCAGAACTACCATTCTGTTTTGCTTTGGAACCGTGTAACTCTTGATGAATCTGAGCCACACAGTGTTCAGATGTTCATGTTGTTCTTATGAACTATGGGCTTCTTTTACTAAGGTGCACTAGTGTTTTTAGTGTGCGCTGCAGATTAGTGTGCACTGCCCCCCGCGCTACGCGTAAAAACTAATGCCAGCTCAATGGTGGCGTTAGCGTCTAGTGCACTGTTCTTCAACCTCCGGTCCGCAGGAAATTTCTGCCGGTCCGCACAGGGCTGGCGAGATTGACTAACTTCAATTTCCTGCTGGTCCGCGCAGGGCCGGCAAGATTGATGAGGTATTTTCAGCTGGTCCGCGGAGAGATCATGGGGATCCTCCGACAGTGACTTTCTCCCCTCTTTGCAGCTCTCTTTTACTTACCAGTGCAGCGATTCATGAAGGCAGCCTTGGGGCTTTTGCTGAGTCGCGGCTGCCTCTGATGATGCAACTTCCTTTTTTTTCAGAGGTGGCACGACCCAACAAAGGACTCGAGGCTGACTTCCTGAATCGCTGCGCTGGGAAGTAAGGAGAGCTAATGGGAGGAAAAAAGCCACTATTGGAGTCTGGGAAGCTGCTGGACAAGGGGAAAAAGGGACAGCTGCTACTGGACCTGGAGGGATGGAGAAGGAGAGATGCTGCTGGGAGGGGAGGAGGGAAAGGAATCTGGGAAGCTGCTGGGCAAGGGAAAAAAGGGACAGCTGTTACTGGACCTGGAGGGAAGGAGAAGGAGAGATGCTGCTGGGAGGGGAGGAGGGAAAGGAATCTGGGAAGCTGCTGGACAAGGGAAAAAAAGGGACAGCTGCTACTGGACCTGGAGGGAAGGAGAAGGAGAGATACTGCTGGGAGGGGAGGAAGGGAAACATAGAAACATAGAAAGATGACGGCAGAAAAGGGCTATAGCCCATCAAGTCTGCCCACTCCACTGTCCCACCCCATTAAGTCAGAGTGCTGCTCGACCCACGTAGAGATCCCACTGGATGTCCCATTTAGTCTTAAAGTCGAGCACGCTAGTGGCCTTGATCACCTGCACCGGTAGTTTGTTCCAGTGATCCACCACCCTTTCTGTAAAGAAATACTTCCTAGTGTCACCACCAAATCTCCCTCCTCTGAGTTTGAGCGGGTGCCCCTTTGTGACTGAAGGTCCCTTAGGAAAGAATATGTCGTTTTCCACCTCGACACGACCTGTGACGTACTTAAATGTCTCAATCATGTCACCCCTCTCCCTGCACTCCTCTAGAGAGTAGAGCTGCAACTTGCCCAGTCTTTCCTCGTATGAGAGACCCTTGAGTCCGGAGACCATCCTAGTGGCCATTCGCTGGACCGACTCAGCTCGAAGTACATCTTTACGGTAATGTGGCCTCCAGAATTGCACACAGTACTCCAGATGAGGTCTCACCATGGTTCTGTACAGTGGCATTATGACTTCAGGTTTACGGCTGACGAAGCTTCTATTGATACATCTCATCATCCACCTTGCCTTGGATGAGGCCTTCTCTACTTGTTTGGCAGCCTTCATGTCTGCACTGATGATTACTCCCAAGTCCCGTTCTTCTGAGGTCGTAGCTAGTGTTTCTCCATTCAAGGTGTATGTTCTGCATGGATTTCTGCTGCCGAGATGCATCACCTTACACTTCTTTGCGTTGAAGCCCAGCTGCCATGTCGAGGACGTTTTCCAACTTGATCAGATCCTGCGCCATATCATCCGTGAAATCGCTTTCACCTACTATATTGCACAGTTTGGCGTCGTCGGCAAACAGCGCTACTTTTCCCTGAAGCCCTCGGGTCAAGTCCCTTATGAATATGTTAAAAAGGGATGGTCCCAGGACTGAGCCCTGCGGCACTCCGCTAGTCACCTCCGATGTCTTAGAGAGGGTGCCATTGACCACTACCCTCTGAAGTCTTCCACTCAGCCAATCATTGACCCATGCCGTTAGTTTCTCACCTAACCCCATCAATTTCATCTTGTTTAATAGTCTACGGTGTGGGACACTGTCAAACGCTTTACTGAAATCCAAGTACACTATGTCCAGAGACTCTCCCGAGTCTAGCTTTCCTGTCACCCAGTCAAAGAAGCTGATAAAATTGGATTGGCATGACCTGCCCCTAGTGAATCCATGTTGACAGGGATCCCTCAGATTCCCCTCATCCAATATCGTGTCTAATTTCCCTTTAAGTAGAGTTTCCATGAGTTTACACACTATTGATGTGAGACTTACTGGTTTGTAATTTGCAGCCTCCGCTCTGCAACCCTTTTTGTGCAGAGGAACAACATTGGCAGTTTTCCAGTCCGGGTGGACTCTCCCCGTACTTAGGGAGAGATTGAAGAGCATGGCTAACGGTTCCGCCAAAACATCGCATAGCTCTCTGAGCACTCTTGGGTGCAGATTGTCCGGTCCCATGGCTTTGTTCACCTTGAGTCTTGACAGTTCTTTGTAAACATCAGCTGGTGTGAACTCAAACTTCTGAAATGGGTCATCCATGCATTGCTTTGCATCCAGCCGAGGCCCGTGCCCTGGTGCCTCGCAGGTAAAGACTGAACAGAAATAATCATTCAGTAGTTTGGCTTTATCGGAGTCAGTTTCCACATAATTCCCATCTGGCGTTCTAAGGCGTACTATCTCGTTTGTGTTCTTTTTCCTGTCGCTAATGTATCTGAAGAAGGATTTGTCCCCTTTCTTGATGTTCTTCGCTAGAGTTTCTTCCATACGAAGTTTGGCCTCCCTGACTGCTGTTTTGACCGCTGCACACTTTGGCCTGTATTCAACGTTTGCTTCTTTTTCCCCCATGCGTTTGTATGATAGAAATGCTTTTTTCTTCTCCTTGACGAGGTATGATACCTCATCTGTGAACCATTGGGGTTTCCTTTTTCTTTGTTGTTTGGTTACCGATTTTATGTAGCGGATAGTTGCCTCACGAAGGATCGATTTCAAGGTTGTCCACATAGCTTCCACATTATCAGTTACTTCTTGAACCTGCAGCCTCTGGTAGACGAAATCTCCCATGCGTGCAAAGTCAGTGCCCCTGAAATTGAGTACCCTTGTTTTTGTTTGTGATCTAGGGAAGCCTTTCTTAAGGTTAAACCATACCATGTTATGGTCACTGGTGGCTAGCGTCTCTCCCACCGAGACGTCCGAGACGCTTTCCCCATTCGTAAGTACCAGGTCCAGGATGGCCTGGGCCCTAGTGGGCTCTAGTACCATTTGTTTGAGCCTTACTCCCTTCATGGACGTTAATATCCTCCTGCTATCACAAATTGTCACTGATAGTGTGTTCCAGTCCACATCAGGCATGTTGAAGTCTCCTAATAGAACAGCCTCCCCCCGTAAGGTGATATTCTCAATGTCTTCAATTAATTCTGCGTCCTTTTCCTCCGATTGTCTCGGAGGTCTGTATACCACACCAAGGTACAGGCATTTTTCTCCACCTCTGGCCAAGTTTACCCAGATGGATTCCCCAGTATACTTGACATCTGTGATCCTGGTTGTCTTAATGTTCTCTTTGATGTAAAGTGCTACCCCACCACCTAACTTACCCTCTCTATCTTGTCTAATCAGGTTGTATCCTGGTATGGTTATATCCCACCCATGAGAGTCTGTGAACCATGTTTCGGATATTGCTACTATGTCTATGTCTGCATTAACTATTTCTGTTTCTAGTTCTAGAAATTTATTCCCTAGGCTGTGTGCGTTAACATACATAGCTCTCCACTCTTTCTGTTTGCTAAGCTCCTGTTGTGAGCCACCCATTTGAGTCAAATTGTCTCCTAGCGATTCGTTTGCAGTATGGGTACTTACCTCAGACCTAGAAATGTAATGTTGGTTCGCTACATCAGGAATGCTACTTACTGCTCTGGTGTAAAATTGGGTACCCACCCCCGACTTACCTAGTTTAAAGCCCTTCGAAGTAGGCGGGCTAGTCTGTGTCCGAGAGAGTTACTGCTGGACAGGAGGAGGAGGGAAGGGAGAAGGAAAAAAGGAAGGAAACAGCTAACAGGGAAATTAAAGGAGGGGAAGAGGAGAGACAGGCATGAGAAAGTAGAGAGATTGATGATGGGAAAGGGTCAGCAGAAAAATAAGCAGAGAGGGACAACGATGGTAGATTTGGTATAGGAGAGATAAAAATGAAGAGAGCAGTGAAGCTGGAATGAATCATGTAAAAAAGGAGAGACGGGGTGCAGGCTGGATGGAAAGGGGAGAGGGGCATAGGAAGAAGACAGATACCATATGGAAGGGGGAGAGGACAGACAGTGGATGGAAGGGGAAGATGCTGGACTGAAGAGGCAGAGAAGGCAAACGCTGGAAGGAAGAGAGTGAAAAGAAGATGAAAGCAGAAACCAGAGACGACAAAAGGTAGAAAAAAAAATAATTTTATTTCTATTTTGTGATTAGAATATATCATATTTGAAATATATATCCTGCTAGAGCTGGTGTTAGACATAACTGGGGACTGCAAAGCCCAGGCAGGGCTTCTTTAGCTTCCAGCTGGCTTAGGGCACTCTCTGACCAGGGGGCAGTTGCCCTAGTTGCACTCCCCTAAAACTATTCCTGTCATGTGGGACTGCAGTATTCTGTTAGCATGATATTTCTGTGTAGCATTTTGTAATAATTTGGCTTGTTCAGTTTTCTTGATAGTAGAGGGGATATATGTGAAGAGGAGGGGAGACAGGGGTTTTGTTGATCCTGCTCTGAATTATTTGTATTTATAAAATGACAACTGTACAGAATATTGTTTCTTTTTATACTTTAATAAAATACATTCAATATAAAATCATAGCTGAGGCTTATGTGGATGGTATCAGATGATTTGCGGGGACTGAGCTCGCGGAAATGGGGGCGGAAATTGTTTTTTCAAATTTTAGTCCTAGTTTGCCGGTCCACAAAATAATTCTTTTATTTCTGCCGGTCCATGGGTGTAAAAAGGTTGAAAACACTGGTCTAGCGCACGGGGCAATGCAGCACGTGCTATGCGCGCACTAAAACCGCAAGCATAGCTTAGTAAAAGGAGCCTTATGTGAACTGTGAAGAAATTTGGATACTGTATAGTTCAAATTCATCTAGAACCGCATGATGCTGAAAGAAAATAGAAGTAACATCATCAGCAAGACTGTAGAAGGAGAGAGAGCATTGACAAACTGAGGGGCCCTTTTACTAAAGCTTAACATGCCCTAAAAGATTTTATACCTAAGGGCTTCTTAGCATTTAGTACAAACTAATTAGTAAAAGGGCCTCTTAGTGGGTGCTGGCTTCGAGAGACAAGAATATTTAAGCAATTTGAGAATCAATAAAAAAGGAACTCCGTTAATGGAACATTGGTTGATTGCCCACCACCAATTAACTGTGTTAAAATACTGTTTGTAGTATTTTGGAAACTACTTCATTGCCAAAGGGATATTTCCCACAAATTACTTGCCCGAGAACGATATTGGATTTTTTTAAACTAGCAGACCACTACCCTTATGGCACTGAACCAAGAAACTGAATGGATTGCCTTCTTATCCCAGGACCAGCAGGCAGTATAGTCTCACATTTGGGTGACGTCATCCACGGAGCCCGGATGCGGACAGCCTCGCAAAGCAGACTTGCTTATAAAATTTTAAGAAAGTTCACTACTGCCTCACCGCACATGCACGAGTGCCTTCCTGCCCGACATAGGGTTCACGTCTTCTCAGCGTCTCCTCAGTTCTCAGTTTTCTGCGGAGCTGACAAACCACTCGTTTCAACGTTCTGTGTTAGACTTAGTTCTACTCGTGCCTTCTCCCACCACGGCTCGTGTATTTTCTTTACAGGGTCGCTCTGTTTATTTTCGCGTTTCATTTTTTAAAAAAATTTAGCTTCTTTCTTATTTTCTTCATGTCACGGAGGGGCCTACTCGCAGCTTCAGCCTGCGGGCTCCAATTCTGCCGCACCCATGTTTCATTCCAGTCCCGCCGGACGCAGGGTTATGAAGTATAGCCTGACCATGTTTGGAGTCGGGCACTCGTTGTGTTATATTTACCAATTGATGTCGTCGAGTCCAGAAATGGATCGGCCTTTGCCTAAGGCCTTGAATCCCATTCCTGCCCTGACCTCGACTCCAGCACAGTTTTCTTCGAGTCAAAATCTTCAACTCGACCTCAATCAAACCTTCCTCGATGGGGAAGTCTTCATCTTCAGGGAGCTCAGCTAACTCTTCCCCTGGGGCACTGTTTTCCTGGTGTCTCCATCAGCTACGATTGCTAAGCCAACCCTTAAAGACATGCCACCTCTAGAACCAATGGGTCCGGTGGGTCTGAGGATCTCCAGGACACGTGTCTCGAAATCAAGGCAACACTCTTCCTCAAGGTCGTCTTCCTAGGAGTCTATAGCCACACCAATTGTACCAGCTCCAGTGGTCTTGGTGACGGCTTTGCAGAGTTGTTGGAAGTTATTCTGCATCAGGAGTTTGGTAAAATGCTTGCCAAATTAACTCCTGCCTCGACCCTGCTTTCTGCAGGCCAGCCTGAGCACGCAGCAGTAATACAAGGAGTCAAGTCCTTGAGAGTGCCCCCAGAAACGACAATCCACTCTATACAAGTCCTTCAAAGTGCTTTGAGATCAATCTACACACTCTATGCAAGGAGTTGAGTCTTTGCAAGTATCTCGAGATACATCTGCACAAGAAGCTGAGTTCTTATCAGTGTCTTGACTTCAATCTCCAACTTCCAGCCCTACCTCTATGCATAAGGCATTGCCTTCTTCGAGGCACAGGGCGACGACTCCTCGACATTCCTCATTGAGACTGCATTCGAGATCACTACCTCATTCTCCAAGGCACAGTTCATCTTCACACCATCTGTGAGGTATTCATCGAGACCCAGGTCCTCTTCTCGAGACAGACCTTGTTTCTCGAGGCATAGACAATCCTCAGGCAGCCACCTTCCTTCTCGAGGAAATCTACAGCAGAACCACTTTCATCAGTTGAGTCCTTCTGTTTTTTCATCACCAGCTGGTTCTTTTTTGCCTATGAATTCAGATCTTAGGTATCAATATTCCACAGCGGCTTCACCCTCTTTCTCTGCCATGAGACGTACTTTGAGGGGTTCCCGGTTGCCTTCGACTCAACAGGATCTCCCCTCTTCTGCTTCAATGTCCTTTACTCATTTTTTATGCCAAATTAGTAAAGATCTTAACATCACTTTGCAGTCTGATTCAACATACTCTAAGGAGTATTTGGAAGAACTGGGTGTACCTCATCCTCCTACGGATTCATTAAAATTACTCATGAATGGCATTCTCACTCAAACTTTCAAAAGAAATCTTGCTACACCATATTCTGTTCCTGCTGTGCCAGCGAAACATGGCTGCTTGCCAAATGGATAGCTGCTTGCATCTCTTTCTGCTATGTTCAGGCTGGACTGCATCTACAGGGTTGAATCACAGCCCATAAAGTCAGAGCTATGGTGGCATCAGTTGCTTTCCTTAGATCTACCGTACTCCTATTGAGGAAATCTGCAAAGCTGCCACTTGGTCCTCGGTTCATACCTTCACCTCATTATTGTCTGGATTATTTTTCCAGACCGGATGGCCAATTTGGCCAGGCAGTTTTAAAAAATGTATTCTCCTAAATTGCCAACACTCCCACCATCCCATTCTGGTTAGCTTTGAGGTCACCCACATGTGAGAATATGCTGCCTGCTTGTCCTGGGATAAAGCACAGTTACTTACCATAACAGGTGCTATCCAGGGACAGCAGGCAGATATTCTCACAACCCACCCACTTCCCCTGGTTGGCTTCTTAGCTAGCTATCTGAACTGAGGAGAAGTGCCCTACATCGGGCGGGAAGGTACTTGCGCATGCGCGGTACGGCAGTCGCAAACTTTCTCAAAGTTTTACAAGCAAGTCTGCTTGCAAGGCTGTCCGCATCCAGGCTCCGTGGATGACATCACCTACATGTGAGAATATCTGCCTGCTGTCCCTGGATAACACATGTTACGGTATGTAACTGTGCTGTATGGTTGATGTTACTGATTGGCTTCTACCTGACTGAATATGCGCATTGTGATTCAAACAATGCCATCTTTGAAAGAGCAGACATTATTTGGTAGTTGGAGTTTTTGTTGGGTGAATTTTTTGTTAGTCACCAAGAAGCATTGTTATATCATCATTTGATGTGTTTGGAGGTTGTGATAATATTATTTATAGTGTGATGAGCTTAATTTTGCAATAGCAAAATACAGTGCAGTGTTGGGGACATATAAGGAGAAAGGATAAGTTTTGTTGGCTTGCTCAGTTTGATATATCAAGTGATACCATTTTTTAACATCTTTAAAACAGCATACTATACAAGTGAGGTTTTTCTCTGTGTGATGACAAATTTGGTTACCATTACTACAAGAACATAAGCACAGTGATACTGGGTTAGACCAATTGGCCATCCTGTTTCCATAGTGGCCAATCCAGGTCACAGGTACCGGGCAAAAACCCAAATTGTAGCAACATTCCATGCTACCAACCCAAAGGCTAGCATTGACTTCCCTTATGTCTGTTTCAATAGAAGACTATAGACTTTTCCTGCAAGAACTTGTCAAAACCATTTTTTTAAACCCATCTACATTAATCACTGTTACCACATCCTCTGGCAATGCGTTCCAGAGCTAAACTATTCTCTGAGTGAAAAAAATATTCCCTTCTATTGGTTTTAAAAGTATTTCCCTGTAATTTCATTGAGTGTCCCCTAGTCTTTGTAATTTTTGACGGAGTGAAAAATTGATTCACTTGTTCTCATTTTATACTACTCAGGATTTTATAGACTTCAATCATATCTCCCCTCAGTGTCGCTTTTCAAAGCTGAAGAGCCCTAACCTTTTTAGTCTTTCCTCACACAACCTTTATCATCTTGGTCACTCTTTATTGAATCTTTTCTAATTCCACTATATCTTTTTTTGAGATATGGTGACCAGAATTGAACATAATACTCTACTACTATTACTACTACTACTACTACTACACACAGCTCTGTACATTAAATAAGCAAGAGATGTTCCCTGCTCCAAAGAGCTTACAATCTAATTATGACAGACACAGTGGACAAAATTGTGAATAAATATAAGTTGCTCATGTAGGGAAATACAAAGGGATGAAGAGGTAGAGAGGGTAGAGGACTACAGGGGGGAATGATAAACAAATATGGTGCTTTGCCAGTTGGTAGGGTTAGGACTTAAACGTAATTTTTTAAAAAAAAGGGTTTTCAGCCTGGATTTAAATACCGCCAGAGCCGCAGCCTGACATATCGAGTCAGACAGGTTGTTCCAGGCATATGGTGCAGCAAGGCAGAAGGGATGGAGCTGGCAGTAGAGGAGAGGGGTACAGACAATGGAGTTTCTGGGGCGGTGTATAGGTAAAGATAAGAGAGGAAAGATATTGAGGAGCCGCAGAGTGAATACACTTGTAGGTCAGTAAGAGGAGTTTTTAACTGTATGCAGAAGTGGACAGGAAGCCAATGAAGTGACTTGAGGAGTGGGGTAATGTGAGTATAATGACACTGATGGAATACGAGGCATGCAGCAGAATTCTGAACAGATTGAAAGGAAGAGAGATAGCTAAGTGGAAGACCTGTGAGAAGCAAGTTGCAGTAATCTAGGTGAGAGGTGACGAGAGTGTGGATGAGGGTCTTGGCAGCATGCTAATCTAATCTAATAATTTGTGAGTCACTATATGCCTAACCAGGTTCAAGACGACATACAATTCTAGGGAGGATGGAAGAAAGAGAGAAGGGAGAAGAGAAAGAAGCAAGAGGAGGGGGAGGAGGAAAAAGGTCTTCTAATTGGGCAGTTTTTCTCTAGCCCCAAACGAGGAAGGACGCTAGGAAAGAGCTCTTCTATGAACCCTTAAGAAAGCCCTTGTGGGCGAAACAGGTCCCGTCGGGGCATGCTAGAGACAATGCATTAAAAACAATAAGTAAAAACAAACAGTGCTGTCTATTAATGTTTATTTCAGAAAAAAATAATACAGAAGTAAATAAATAAGCTGCATTTGATAAAGGAGGCAAAGATAAAAGCCAAGTATAACATCTACACTGGATTTTTGTAGTGATGTAAATGACTCTGCGAGTCCTGTTGCCATCCTATACCTTGATCCTGTTGAGTGAGGATTGCTGCATTGTGCCAATTCCGGTTGGCCCAGGCACCTAAGGCCCCACCTGTGGGCAGGGCTTCAGCTGCCTGGGCCAATCAGGCTCTAAGGCCCGCCATTCTGTGGATGGCGGGCCTGTCAGACAGACGGGCTTGGGACCCGTCCGGCCATCTTTTCAAGGTGTTGCGGGTCAGCGTGTAGGTGTGGTGGTTCGGGGCGGCCAATAAGGGGTTCGTGGGGCAGTCGTGTGGGGGGCCTGGGCTCCCTACTGCCCGTATCTTAGTGGGGGTGGGCAGTGTGGTGGTCTTCGGGGCAGGAGGGGTTGGGCTCCCTCTTGTCCATGTCCAATCGGGGGGGGGGGGGAGGGTGGTCATCAGGGAAGGAGAGGTTGGACTCCCTCCTGCCCATATCGTGTAGCGGGGGTAGGGTAGTCGCCGGGGCAGGAGGGGTTGGGCTTCCTCTTGCCTGATCCGATCGGGGGGTTGGATCGCGGCAGGAGAGATTGGGTATCTCTCCTGGCGCGATAGCGATCTGAAGTGCCGCAGTTGGTGGCACTTCAGATTATCGCTATCGCGGCAGGGGAGATGAGCCATCAATCCTGCCGTGATCATTGCTGAGGGAGGGGGGGGATTATGTAACCGGTGTTGTTTTTGACAGACACCGGTTACAAAATCTAGCTTTTAGGCAAAGGATTGGCTCCTCCTTCGCTTAAAAGGTCTGGTTTTGGGCTGTTTTTTGGTTGGTAATGTGTCTTTAGTGTAGACGTAGTGGTGGACTGGGCATTTAAACAGTTGAACGTAGAGGCAGGCCATTATCAATAAAAACCTCCTTTTGGACATTTTTTTTGAGAATGGACATTTTTCCTGCTTCTACTTTCAGCGTTTAGGGCCTAGGCCAAAAGGGGACTTAAATGTTTTATTTTTTAATTATGCCCCTCCACATATTTAAGGAGACCACACAAATAACAGTCCTAATTTTAATTTATTTAAGATGAAGCTTGCATATTTGGCAGTGTTACTAAAAAGGAACTAGGTCGCTGATTACTGGATATAAAAGTAAATTGATAAATCACCTATTCTCATTACATCATGGCCCTATCTTTGAACATTGATCCAACTGTTTTCACTTGCATACCAAGAATGATAATTTGGTTCCACAGAATCATTGTCAAGCCTTAGTGAAGATCTTTCAGAACCAAAATGTTAGAGAATCCATGCAAATAAAAGTGGGTTTGGGGTTTTATTCATGATGCATTTTGTTAGGTCAAGGTGTTTCCTACTGATTTTTTTTCCTGAGTGAATTAATTCAGCTCGGCTTATGTTTAATACTTTAGGCCCCCTTCCTAAGAGTCCCCCTACCTCCTTTTTTATGTCTATGGAAAAAAAAATCATTATAGTATAAGGCCCTGGAGTTAAGCCAGGCTCCTTTGAAGCCTTGCCTCAGCTTTACTCTAAGATTTTCTGGCTTGCATACCTCTTAGCCTGCAGCTGGGCTATAGAGCCTTGCTGACTGCATGCTAATCATAAACAAAGAACTAAGTCACTTGCCAGGAAGCCAGCTTCAAAACCAGGGCCTGCCAGGGACAGCATCTATGTTTCTGTCCAGTAGCAGAAACAGTCTGTGGCACTGACTGACTCCCCTTCCCCCATTCTACTAAACAAGATGGATGAGTGTCTGCTCCAGCAGGACAGCCGGTAGGTGGATGCAAGCAAACAGCTGAGGGGCCTGACTGAAGACATACAAAGCTCTGTGCCTTTGTACCTAGTGTTTTGAATGACACTGGTGCCTTGCTGTAAGTAAGGACTCCCTATCATAAGGGAAGGAAAGCTGTCCTATAACTTGCAAACTCTGTCAACTAAACTAGTATTTCACTTTACCTTACTCAAAATGTCCTTATTCTGATGTAGTTTGGTGATGGAACATACAGATATCTTCTTGTTATCCTTTGACTGGAGTTTACTCTGTTGATTAGGATTGAATTGCAGAGACCATATCTACATTTTTAACTTGTCAGTATTTTTATTTATATGGTAACATGGTAAATGACAGCAGAAAAAGACCAGCAAGGTCCATCTAGTCTACTCAGAAAAGTAACCAGGGTTGGACCTGCTGCTCTATGCAAGTTACCCCTCCTCCCTCCCTTGTGTTTGGGATTATAACTGCGGCCTCATATAGGTTAAACCCCTTCACCTTTCGCTTTAGAGATATAACTGCTACTCAGTGCCAGTTAACCCCTCTGTGCCATTTTTATTAAGTGTAAAAATAATTTATGTTTTACTTTAAATGGAAATACTCTATCCCCCCACCCCTCCGATTTAAGCAGGCAGGAGAAGTTCTGGCCTTCTCTCGTAAATTGCTCCTGGCTGATTAAGTGCCGATATTCAGCAGCACTTAATTGAGCAGTGCCACTGAAAGTCAGCTCTGACTGCCCATTAAAAAATAAACAGGTTAGGTTTGATACAGGGGGCAGAGTTTGGGAGCAGCCAGCTGGATCAACAAAATACCTCCACTAGAAGCGAATCTTCCACTCTATGCTAACTTATCTGGATGTAAAAACCTGGAATGGCCTCCCAGAAGCAATCAGGAAGGAGACAAACTATACCGCATTCAGGAAAAATCTGAAGACTTACCTCTTTGACAACTGTTTCAGCTTCTGTATATCACCCCCTCCTCCTAGGCCCCTCCCCTTGCTTCTCCAAGCCCTCTTCCCTACTCCTTTTTCCTCTTCCTCTTTGATCTGTCGCCTTGAGCTTGTATAGGTTTGTGCAACTCACAAATAGAAGATTAGATTAGATTAGATTCTGTGCTGGCACCTGCATAACAAAGTGGGCAAATTTAGGACAGCTCAAAAACTGTCCTAATTTGGCCAGCATAGTTATACGGGTGCTAGTACTGAATATCGGCCGGCACTCACATAACTTTTTATTTTTTTTCCTCCCAGTTCAATCTGCATCCTATCCCCAATGCAGACCCCTTCTTTGCTTACCCCAAGCCACCTGCTCTAGACAGATCCCACCCAGGCCTACCTCATAGCTAAGGTGACCATACGTCCCATTTTGAACGGGACAGTCCCTTTTTCAGATCCCCTGTCCCGTTGTCCCCTCTCACAGCTTTGGGACGCCGAAATGTCCTGTTTTCAGAGAGGGCGTCCCGAAGCTGTGAGTGGGGACAACGGGACAGGGGATCGCAGCCTGGATTCGGCAGCGGCAACATCATCGCTCGGGCTCTGCTGACCCTCCTATCTCTTTCCCCCCCCCCCCACACCCAAGAGAACCCTTCCGACCCTCCCAGCGAGATGACCGAGCAGCAAACCTCCCTCCAGTAGCGTCGGCAGCCGCAGCACACTAAACAGGCTGCTTCGCGGCTTTATCCTGCCGGTGAGTCCCTCTGCCGCATCACTGATGATATCATCAGTGACGCTTCACTGGCAGGAGAAAGCCGCGAAGCAGCCTGTTTAGCGTGCTGCGTTTGCTGACGCTACTGGAGGAAGATTTGCTGCACGGTCATCTCGCTGGGAGGGTCGGCAGGGTTCACTTGGAAGGGAGAGATAGGAGGGTCAGCGGGAGTTCTGCTGGGAGGGGGGAGAAGCGGTCTACCTCGGTGCTCCAAGGCCTGGCACCTTTACCTTCTTCGGGCAGCAGAGGAGTTTACAATTCGCTGCTGTTGCCGGCTTCAGGCCTTCCTCTCTGCCGGGTCCTGCCTACTTCCTGTTTTCATGAAGACAGGACCCGTCAAAGAGGAAGGCCTGAAGCCGGCAACAGCAGTGAATTGTGAATGCTGCTGCTGCCTGATAAAGTTCAGGACACCAGGCCTTAGGTGACAGAAGGAGGAAAAGGAGCAGAGGGGGAGAGAATTGGGGAGAGTGTTGCTGTACCCAACTGGAGGTAGAAGGAAGATGAGGGAGGGAATGAAAGGAGATGCCAGGGCTTGGAGGGAAGGAGGAAGGTAAGCCAAACCAAGGGGAAAGGAAGGAGGAGATAGCATAGCATGGAGGGGTAGGGAGAGATGGAAGAAAAGGAAAGGAGAGAGATGCCGGGAATTAGGGAAGGGATGATGCCAGACTGTGGGGTGGGAAGGAAAGAAAGAAGAAGAGAGATGCCAGAGCATAGGGGAGGGGGTGATGACAGAGAGAGAAAAACGGAGAGGTGACAGAGCTGAAATCAATCATGTACAAAGGAGAGAAGGAGCACGGGATAGATATGGAGGAGCATAGAAAGAGGGAAGATGCCATATGGAAGAGAGAGAGAGGGTGGACACTGGATGGAAAGAGCACAGAAATCAGTGAATGGAAGGGGCAAGATAGAGGGTGAACAGTAGATGGAAGGGGTAGAGAGAGGGAAACAGACACTGAATGGAAGTTTGGGGGGAGGAGGGACAGCTGCTGAATGGAAGTGTGAGGGACAGGGGGAGCAGATGCTGGAAAGAAGTGGGGAGGAGAAATAAAAAAAAGGGCACATGCAGGATAGAGGGAAGAGGATAGAGTTAGTTACTGGAAGGGGTGAGGGAAAGAGGTGGCAAGCTATAGGTAGACACAGTGAAAGAGGGAAATTGAGGACTGAATAGTAAAAAAGAATTTAGACAGAGGCAGAAAATAAATTGAGAAGGAAGAACAGGAGGAAGGGAGCGGAGAGAGAGATGCCAGAGCAGGGGGGAAGGAGAGGAGACAGATACCAGACCTGGGAGGAGGAAAAGAGGAAGGAGACAGACACTAGATCTGAGGGGAAAAAAGGAGGAGAGAGATATGCTAAAATCTGCTGGGAGGGAAGAAGGAAAGAAGGAGAGAAAGAGGCAGAGAAAGGGGGGGGGGGTTGTAAGCACATTAGAAAGACTACAGAGAAAAAGGCTTGGATGAAAGTGGAAAGACAGGAGGCAGATGCAGGTCTATGGGAGGTTCAAATAGAGGGAGAGAGAGAGAGAGGGAGACCTGGAACAAAGGCAGAAAGGAGAACTGACACTGAATCTCCAACCCACGAAAAAGGGCACACACTAAACCACCACTTTCCTCGATCTTACCGCCTTCAAAACTTCAACCGACGACACTCGTTGGGAACAAGTCCCTTGGTCTGACCACTTTTTAGGGGCTACCTGCCTCCCCATTTTCATGTCACACCTTGAATCCCCATCCCACCCCTCTCATTCCATAACCTTCCGCAAAAAAACTTTGAGCAATCTATTCTGGTCCAAATTCCTCAACCTACTCTCCTCCAATCCTAAGCCTACAGACTCAGAATCCTACTGGCGTAACTGGATCTCCCTCTCTGAATCCACATACCACTCCCTTGCTCCAATATCCACTAAAACCATCTCCTACCCCCGAAAGGCCCCCTGGTACCTACGCTTCACAGAGAACTGAAACAGAAATGTCGCGCTTTGGAGCGCAAATGGAAAAAAATCAAAATCCCCCTCAGATAGACAGACCTGGAGGGTCAATATTAAACTTTACAATTCAACACTAAAACAAAGCCAGGAAGAACTTCTTCGGAGATAAGATCTCCAGAGCCAACAACCAGATCAGTGCGCTGTTTAACATCTGGAGCTCCTTAACTACAAAAAAAGACCCATCATCTCTATCAGCCGATGCCCTAGCAAAATTCTTCAATGAAAAGCTTTCCACCCTAAGATGCTCCTTCCCACTTACAGTCTCCTACAACTCCCTGGCCTCTACTGACCTCAACCCCATCCTACCTGTCTCCAATCCCATTCCAGCCGACAGATCCTGGACCGTCTTTGAGCTTGTTTCCGAATCGCAAGTCTCCAAACTCTGCCTCAAACTAAAAACTTGCAAGTGTACCTTGGATCCTTTCCCCTCCTATCTATTCGAGAATATCTCTACACAGGCCATCGCCTTCCTCACCAAACTTATAAACTCTGCCCTAACATCGGGCCTTTTCTCCTCCAATATGGGACATATTGCATTGACCCCGCTACTAAAAAGACCGACCTTGACCCCTCCATACCATCAAATTACCGTCCAATAGCAAACATTCCCCTCCTAACCAAGTTGTTAGAATCTATCATATCCACTCAACTCTCATCCTATCTAGAAAGATTCTCTATTCTCCTACCCCACCAATTCGGCTTCAGACCCAACCTCAGCACCGAATCCCTATTGGCCTCACTAATCTCTAAGGTGCAACAACTCCATTCTCGCAACAAATTCGCTGTTCTCGTACAATTCGACCTCTCTGCTGCTTTCGACGTCGTCTATCATGATATCCTAATCTTCCAACTCTCCGAAATAGGCATAAGCTCCACAGTCCTAGATTGGTTCTTGAAATTCCTACGCTTCTGCTCCTACACCGTTAACATAAACGGTACCTCATCCCCCCTAGAAGCCGATATGTGGAATCCCGCAAGGCTCACCCCTCTCGCCTATCCTTTTCAACATCTACATGTCCTCTCTGAAACTCCTTCATCTATCCCCCCTTGAAACTCTCTACACCTACGCTGACGACATCCTCATCCTCCTCGAGACCGACTCGAACCTCACTAACCTCGCTGAGAACATATCCGCATGTATAATGAACCTCCAATCCTGGGCCCAATCTGTACAAATGAAACTGAATGAATCCAAAACAAAATTACTTTGGCTTGGCCTAACATTAGATCATTTACCCACCTCCATCCCACTATCTTCCGGCCCCACTCTTCTGCTTGAGTTTTCAAGCAAAGTCCTAGGCATCATCATAGACTCCTCTCTCTCCTTCAATGATCACCTCAACTCCTTGGTAAAAAAATGCTTCTTTAGCCTTCATATGCTGAGGAAAGTGAGATCCTGCTTTCATCATTCTCACTTCGCCGTCCTTGTTCAATCCACCATCCTCTCTAAACTGGATTACTGCAACTCCATCTATTTAAGTCTAACTAAGAAAAACCTCCATAGACTTCAGCTAATTCAGAATGCCACGGCTAAGCTTATTTTCACAAAAGGCAAGTTCGATCATGTCTCCCCACTCCTGTCCAAGCTTCACTGGCTTCCAGTACACTCCAGAGTCCTCTTTAAATGTGCTTGCTTAGCCTTCAAGATCCTACATGGCATCCTTCCTCCCGTCATCCCACTCTTTTGGAACTCCTCAAACCCCAACTCCACCAGACCCTCCCAAAAACTGAAACTATCATTCCCCTCTACAAAAGGAATATCTCGCACAGGAAAACTTGGAACATCCCTCCCCTTTAGAACCACAAAACTCTGGAACAACCTCACATCCCCGCTCAGAAATTCAAGCTCCCTCCAATCCTTCCGCAAACACTTGAAAACGTGGCTCTTTTCAAAAATCTAATCACCTCCCACTCTCTGGTACCCTTGTCCCTCTCTATCTTCTTAGTTTATCTCCTATAACCCTTCATTGTAGTTCCTTTCTATCCTAATTCTGTAAACCATGCTGATCTCTACGCTCGCGGAGATGGCGCGGTATACAAACCTAAGGTTTAGTTTAGTTTAGTTTAGTTTATTAACAGAGGGAAAAGAGAGAGAGACCTGGACCCAAAGGGGATGGGACTGGATTGCGAAAGAAATGTTGAATGCAAAAGAAAGAAAGATTGGATGCATAGTCAGAAGGAAGTGCAACCAAAGACTCATGAAATCACCAGACAACAAAGGTAGGAAAAATGATTTTATTATCAATTTATTGCTCAAAATGTGTCTGTTTTGAGAATTTATATCTGCTGTCTATATTTTGCACTATATTTGTCTATTTTTCTATAGTTACTGAGATGACATTGCATATTTTAAAGTAATCTGCCTTGACATCTTTGAAGAAACCCTGAAACTCAAATGATAATTAACATTTTGTCTGCGTACAGTGTGCTTTGTGGGGTTTTTAAAATATTTTATGTTTACCATTATGAATTAATAATATATTGTGTGTACGTGAAAATGAATGGAAGAAATTGGGGCGGGGTTAGGGTGGGGATGGGGGTGGGACTAGGGCGGGATTGGGGGCGAGACTGAATATTAATAGATGTCCCATTTTGATGAAAAAAATAAATGCTCACATTACTCATAGACATTGTGGTCCAGTGAGGGGTGATGGGGCAGGAGTGAAGCCTACTCACTCCCAGCCCTTGCGGCTGTCTGAATAAAATGGCTACCTTTTTCTATAATCTTACTTCATGGTATCTTTTTTGTCTTTATTTTTGCAGTCAGTTCTTTGAAGAACCCTATCAGTTTATTTTCCATATATACCGGTAAAGATCGATTGGTTTTTTTTATAGCCCCATCAGTTTAGCCCATTATCTTTCTACTTGCCTTATTTTCTCCCACCTTGTCAGCTCTTGCTTCAAGTATTTCCCCATTTTAATGATAGAAATTAGGTCCAGATTTAGCCCCTTATTACCTCCCTATTAAAACACTCCAGATGTTAAACCAATCTGAGGCATTGTAGGGATCAGGGACAAAATTTCTTACTTAAAATTGTTCCTTCTTGACATCTCCAGCAATGGATAGTGTGTTTTCTGTTAATGTACTGATTAATTATATGTATAATTTGAAGTAATTGTATCTATAAAGGAGGGAGGGCTGAATCCTTTTTGGGAATCATTCTGCCCATATTGCAGATCAATTGGGATTTATGGTCCGAATGTCTGGACTCTGAAGAATTGAGTGCTCGGCCCAAGATGGCCTAAGAGCAAATAAAAAAGAGATCTTTTACAATACACTGTAATGCAATTTTTATTTGTATACCGCCATTACCTGTCAGAGGTTTACAGCAGTGAGGTTTACAGCGGTTTACATAAATACATTTAAAACAACATCCTATACATTAAAAACATCAAAACAAAATTAAACCTTGCCTTTTCAGCACATTTTCCTTAAACAAAAGTGTCTTCAAGGTCTGTGTGGTTGGGAAGGTAGTGGGAGGGGAGGGGGGGGCCTTCAAATGAGAGACGTTCAGTAATTTATCTACCTGAGCATGAAAGAAAGTAGGAAGTGTGTTGAAACAAGTCTGTGCATGTTTTATGCACAATTGTGGCTCAGTGTGAGTCTAATATTCCAAGAGACAGGATGTCAGGAGATTCCTCATGCAAATCAAGTAAGAAACTGCAAGATTTGGAGCATCGTTCAGTGATAAAAATTTCTCACAAAAGGGAAAAAGCCAAAGGAGATCCATGACTGCAGTTTATGGTGAGTCTGCCCCATCATCCTACAAAGTAAAATTTTGAAGCAAGCAAGTGGGGTAGAGAGTCCATTGAAGATGACCCTCACATAGGAATTTAACTTTGTCAGACAGACAAATTAAGGTTTCCCAAATAGCTGAAGAAATGGGCATCTCTGCAGGTACAATTTAGAAAATAATTCATGAAAAGTTGGGCATGTCCAAGGTTAGTGCAAGATGGGTTCTAAAAATGCTGATACCATGTAAGAGCCTTCAGTTCTGTCAAGAGAACTTAGAGATGCTCCGTAAAGACCAAGTTAAGTTTTTTCATCATCATTTGGTGACTGGAGATGAGACTTGTGTCTATCATAGAGATCCTGAGTCCAAAATGGAGTCAATACAGTAGAAGCACAAGTCATCCCCCCCACCCGAAAAAAGTTCAAAACAGAAAAATCTGCAGGCCAAGTCATGACAACTGTCTCCTGGGATGATGAAGGGCTTTTGCTTCTGGAGTTCATGCTACACAAGACAACCATAACTGGGGAGAGGTATGCCAACACACTGATCGTTTTGCAGGAGTCAATCAAGGGAAAAAAATAAGGAAAACTCACAGCAGGTGTTCTGCTTCTTCATGACAATGTGCCGGTGTACATGTCACAACAATCACAGGCTGCCATCCAAGAATGTAGATTTCAGCAGCTCAACCATCCACCTACAGTCCTGATCCTGCTCCCTTGGATTATTTCCTGTTCTGAGCTTTAAAGAAAACTCTTCATGGACAGCAGTTTTCAGGTGATGAAGACATTAAGGAATCTGTGACGTTTTGGTTTGAATGTTTATATTTATTTAAAAAAACTTTATATACCGCCTAATAGCCAAAAAAGGATCCAAGTGGTTTACAGTTTATATTCATAACAATTTAGAAAAGAACTTCATTCAAAAATAGAAAAGGAAAGGAAGGAAAAAAGAACAAATTTTTTAAAAAAGAAATACTTAAAATTCTATAACAATCAAATATCAATAATAAAAATTAACTAATTAATACAAACTGAACATTTGTGGATTACTTCACTGAATAACCAATAAAGTCTACATCAGGAACATCTCTTTCTGTGGACACATTTGGATCAACTTCTCTGACAAACAGCTAATCATCTGCCATGCCTGGGACTAGAAGAGGCAATGGAAGTTGCTCTGCCACCAGCTGTTGATCAGATGGATGTAAGTTAAAGGAGTTAAAGTCATTGCAGGAAAAGTGGATTAAGTGTATGGAGCTATTAGGGGACTATATTGAAAATAAAACAAATTTTTTTTGAAAACTCTTTTCTTTCCTACTGAGGTAGATAAATTATTGAATGCCCCTCATACTAGGCCTATAGTATGAAAGTTCTTAAGGCTCTACCTTCTCTGAGAGGCTGTTTTCTCCTCTACCTGCATCAATTAATTCACCCCTCAGGCATAGTACAAAAGTTCAATGCCCAGGCTAGAATCTGAATAAAACACAGTTTATTGCTGTGATTTCTTTGAAGTAAAAAGAACACAAACAAAGGGGTAGAACTCAAAAGAAAATCTTCTCTTAAAGCACTGCGGGTAGCATGAATCGTCTCCTTTCTCTTTACTGCATAGATGCCAAGAGTAGCCCATCCCAAAGAGTGAGATTTACTGTCGTAGTAAGTGAGACTGAAAGCCAACGAGTGAGATTTTTTCAGCAGAGTTTCAGCAGTATAAATCTACACACACACCCTTCCCCAATCAATCATTTTTCTCCAGCATTGCCCTCTTCACTTCGTTTATCCCTGTTCCCCCCACCAGCAAAGCTCCCTTGACCTCTAATGCCCTGCAACTCCCACCACTGCCACAACAACAACAATCCTTCCCCGTGCATTCAATCTTTAACCTCCTACAAATGCCCCCACTCTTGCTATGATCAGTATCTCCTTCATGGACATCACCCACCCTTATTTCATTTTCCCTAATAGGTTCCTGCTGCGCATCCAGGTCCTGTTTTTCATGTCTTGGTGGGTTGGGCCTGATCTCAGAACCACAGCTGCATTCTAATCTACAATTTGTGAGTCGCTCTATGCCTAAATAGGCTCAAGGCGACGTACAATTTGAGTGTTAAGCAAACAGAAAAAGGAGAAAGGGGATATTAAGCAGGGGTGAAGAGACCTCTATGGGGAAGCAGTCTAATTTTTGGGCCATAAGACCTAGTAAACTCTGTGGCTGTGCCTCAGCTCTGGGAATTGTTTGTACTGATGGAGTCTCCAGCAGAGCATTCATAGTAGGCAGAATGCTGTGGGTCAATTGCCCAACATGATCTGAGCTAGAGATTCTCCTCATGCCTCAGATGGGGTATCCCTCTAATCCAGTAGAGAGATGGGAGGAAGCACAGGAAGATTTTTTTAATGATTTTATAACAAACCAGGTTATAGACACATAGGACTCAATTTTGATTGGTGATTTGAATTTACATCTGGATGATATCAATGACACTAAAATGTTAGCATTGCTTACGTTTCTAGATTCTATAGATATGGTCATGGCTCCATCCCAATATACGCATGAGAAAGATCATCTATTGGATTTGCTTGTGTATAATAATTGAATGTCAAGTAATATTAAGATTGAAGATCAAAGTTAAAAGTCTATATTATGGTCTAATCATTGTCTATTACAGATTAATATGTTTTGGAGGAAAATCCATTAAAAATAAGGTAATTTAACATAAGATTTATGAATCACTTGGAAAAATAGACAAAGACATTTTCTGGGCAAAAATAGATAAAGGGCTCCTTTTACTAAGGTACGCTAGCAGTTTTAGCACGATAAGCGCACACTACATTGCCCCCCCCCCCCCACGCTACACACTAACGCCTCCATAGAGCTTGCATTAGTATTTTTCAAGCAGCGTGGAGTTAGCGCGCGCTAAAAACGCTAGCGCACCTTAGTAAAAAGGAGCCCAAAGTTTTAGAGAAATGGAATGGGTAGCCAATATTTCCAGTCACAAACTGGAATAAAGTTAGTGGCACAGTTCTAGATGATACTGCTCTAGTAGCTCATCCTAGACATCTTAGGCCCCCTGTTATCAAGCCGCGTTAGAGTTTTTATTTCCGGCCTCTACGGTAAAAGCTCCAACGCTCATAGAATCCCTGTGAGCATCGGATCTTTTACTGCAATGGCTGGCGATAAATAAAAACCCTAACACTTATTGATAAAAGGGGGCCTTACATACCATAAGTTCCTATGGATTACAATTGAATTACTTATACTGAAAAAGAAGTGCAGACAGCTACAGGGTATTTGGCATAACAATCGGAATTTAGAGCCCCTTTTGCAAAGCCGCAGTAGCAAATCCCAACATGGCAAATGCGACAAAGCCCATAGAAACTGAAGGGGCTTTGTTGCATTTGCCACATTAGTACCCACTACCACAGCTTTGTAAAAAGAGCCATTAGTGTCTTAATTCTATATTGGCATTTCATAATTTTAATCTTAATTTTATTGCATATATAACATGTCTTCAACAGCAACTTTATGAAAGGCCTAATTGCTAATTAACTGAATAAATATTTAGATCACTGTAATATTCTACAATTTTCTCAATCAGGCTTCAGAAATGAATTTAGTACAGAAGCCATACTGGGAATGATGGTGTCTGAAATTAGGTTGCAACAGCATATAACCAATGAGAACCAAATTCTTCTAATTCAGTTTGATCTTTCAAGTGCTTTTGATCTGTTTGATCATGACATACCGATTCTAAATAGTTATGGATTTGGAGGTAAAGTGGTTAGTTGGTTTAGAGCAGGGGTAGGCAATTCTGGTCCTCGAGAGCCGGAGCCAGGTCAGGTTTTCAGGATATCCACAATAAATATGCATGAGATAGATTTGCATCTCAAGGAGGCAGTTCATGCAAATCCATCCATATTCATTGTGGATATCCTGAAAACCTGACCTGGCTCCAGCTCTCGAGGACCAGAATTGCCTACCCCTGGTTTAGAGGATTTCTGTTATCTAGATCTTACATGGGTTACAATGAAAGGAGTCAGAGTATACTACGGGGGTTCAAAGAAGGATTGGATAAATTACTGAACGATAGGGGGATTGAGGGATACAGATAGAGGTAGAGGTAGGTTATAGATAGAGTATAGATAGAAGGATCAAAGGGCTTAGAAAAGGATCACCTTACAGATCATGGGCCTGATGGGCCGCCGCGGGTGCGGACTGCTGGGTGCGATGGACCTCTGGTCTGACCCAGCGGAGGCAACTTCTTATGTTCTTATGAGTCCTCTCTAATTCTCAGAAAACTGAGTATGGATTACCTCTATTTTCCCCTTATTATTTAAGCTCATGATGGCTTCCTTAGGTTCATTTTTATCCTTATTGGAAATTTGCTTTAATTTATGCAGATAAAACTAGAAAAAGTATAAATATAGACGAGGAGAGGAGATAGAGTGCAACAATGATTACTGAATTTAATTTTAATTTAATTTTAATTTTTATGAGATGTCCTCAGTGTGACGGTACAGCTGAAAAGAGCCACGCTCCCAAGGGAGCAAAAGCTCAACTGCTCCTGCAATTGACCATCCTTCAATAGTAGAAAAAGTTATAAACAATTATAGGTCACACACCATCATAGGACACCCCTTGTGTGCTATAAATAAATATGTTGTTTTTTTCAATACCAATCACAATGTGCACTATTATTGCAAAATTTGTGCATATATCCTCTCCCAGTGAATATTACACTGAATGTTATGTGAAGCATAATGTATTCAAAATGAAGAAACTTGGCTGTATTTAGGTCAATAAGACTGGGCTGTGTGTCGATGAAACACATTCTTTATCTGCGGGGGTTTAATGATTCTACCGCGTCGATGAAACATGTGTTTTATTTACAGTCCATTTCAACTCCACAATGAACAATAGAAGAAAGGACAATAAGTGTAGCGTGGAGTGAGCGCTGTGGAGTTGAAATGGACTGTAAATAAAACACATGTTTCATCGACGTGGTGGAATCATCAAACCCCCGCAGATAAAGAGCGTGTTTCATCGACGCACAGCCCGGTCTTATTGAGCTAAATACAGCACTCACTCCATGCTACACATATTGTTGTTCCTACTATTGTCAGTTGTGGAGCTGATGGTATGCGGCCTATAGTGGTTTATAACTTTTTCCACTTTTGAATGATGGCCAATTGCAGGAGCAGTTGAGCTTTTGTTCCCTTAGGAGCGTGGCTCTTTTCAGCTATACCGTCATACTGAGGACTTCCCATAAAAATTAAAATTAAATTCAGTAATCATAGTTGTGCTCTGCTATCACCTCATCTATATTTACACTTTTTCTAGTTTTCTTGAAAAAGTATGGGCGAGTTGAGCCCTGAGTTATTATTATTGTATCATCTATGCAGATGGCAGTACTATATTTCAGTGGCATGAAGTCAGGGCTTTCAGGGGATTCAGTGAACCCCTAGTTCTACAGTCCTGCTTTTTTTTTTTTTTTTTTTTACTTTTTGCTTGAAACAGTTTGATTTGTTGAACAGGCAGCCTGAAGGCCCTGACAGTACTGATCTGAATTTGATTGGTTGAGCAGCTTTTGTCTGCTGCTTACTCAACCAATCAAATTCAGAGCAGTGCCCTCAGGGCCTTAAGGGGGTTGGGTGAATTCCCTGAAGGCAATGACTGCACACCACTGCAAAATTTATGCCTTTTCAAGAAAAATAGAGACTATTCAATCCAAGATATATTCAAGCCTATGGTTAGTAGATAATTGGACTCATTCTCACTGTCTAAAATTAGATAAAAACAAAACTAAATTTTTAGTGTTGAGATCCCTGTTTAACATCACTTTCATCTCAAAAGTAGTTCTAGAAAATAACAATTTCAGATTAGAATCTCATTAAAAAATTTTGGGCATCATTGTGGATAAATTCATAGGGGGTCGATATTCAATATAATTAATCCATCCAGAAACAGCTTCTTGCCAGTTCAGTCACCTGTTTGGGACTAATGGCTAATTTTCAGCAGCATTTAACCAGTTCGTACCCTGAAACAGTGGTGTACCAAGGTGGGGCAGGGGGGGGGGGCGATCTCTGCCCAGGGTGCAGTTCATCGGGGGGGGGGGGGGGGGGGGTGGAGTGCCCCAGTCCAGAGTCTTGTCCCTCCATGCTACAGCCTACAAGCTTCGGGCTACCAGCTATGTTAATGAGCTGAACATGATGCCTTCATGCTTTCCCTCTGTTGCAATGTTCTGCCTCTGTGGGGACAGGAAGTTGAAGCAGAGGGAAAGCTTCATGGGGGTAGCATGGCTAAAAAGGTGCAAGAAATGTTGCACCCATTTGGAGAAAGCCATCAAATTGGAAGGGAAGAAGGACCACCAGGGAAGGGAAGGGAGAGGAGAGGAGAGATATATGCCTGACCATGGGGGAGGGAGGGCAGGAAAGCAGAGAAGAGGAGATGCCAAACCACAGGGGGAGGAGAGAGAGATATGGAAGGGAAGGGAAAGAGACAGAGATGCCAGATCATGGGGTGGGGGCTGGGAAGAAAAGGAAAGGGAAGGGTGATGATAAAGAGATGCTAGACCATGGAGGAGGGAGGATGGAAAGGAAAGCAGAGGAGAGAGATGCCAGAGCATGGCAAAGGGAGGAAGAAGGGAGGGAGAGATGGAAAGAGACAGGGATGCCAGACAGGGGACAGGGGAAAGAAGAGAAGAGAAGGGTGAGAAGAGAGAGATGCCAATCAATCAACAAAAGTAGAGATGAAAGAGATGCTTCAGCTGAGACTTTATTGCAAGAAAACAAACATCAAATTCAACACAGCCTGTGTTTTGGCACCTTAGTGCCTTCCTCGGGAGTTTATAAATAAAAAATATAAACATCTATATGAACATCAATAATTGAAAAAACATAGAAAAGTATTTAAAGAACTGTACATACCAAATTGTTGATATATAGTGTTCATCAACCGCCGGTCCATGGACCGGTGCCGGTCCACACAAATTTCCTGCTGGTCCACAGGGCCAACACGTGCATCGGCCTTAGACAGCGGTCTTCAGCCGCCAGTCCACGGTGCGATCGATGCGGCATTGTCTTCGGGCTGGCTCCCTCTTCTTCAGTGTTGCAGTGCACAGGCTCCTATGCGCATCCTGCGCCTAAACTTGAAGCCTTCTCTCTGACGTTGCGAGGAGCCACTGCCCACGGCTTTGTGCACTGCAGCACTGAGGAAGAGGGAACCGGCCCAAAGATAACACCGGGGGGCAGGCCAGAAGGCAAGTCACAGCATGGAGGGAGGGAGACAACAACAGTAGGGGGAATGATTTTATATTTTAATTTAGTGATTGATTTACATCTGCTGTCTGTTCAGGAAGAAATGCATTTATTTTTTTTCCTCTGAGGTTTACTGGATGCAGACTCTTGCACCTTAGGGTTTGTTTGTATATATTAGTACTTTTAGTTTTTGGTCCCGTTTTTGCATGGGGTTATCTGTGTTCTGGTAGGAATTAATATTGAGAAGAATACAGTGTGCTTTTTGTAGTTTAATTTTGTGATTAACCATTATGTGTTGTTAATACGATTATATTGTGTGTGTGTATATATGAAAAATGAATGGAAAAAATGGTGTTACAATTAGTACTATCATGGGGTCGGGGTCTGGGGTAGAGATTGGGTGGAGATGGGTGGGGTCTGGCCCACGACTTAGCCCAGTGTTCTTCAACTGCCGGTCCACAGACTGGTGCTGGTCCACAAAATAATTATTTTCTTTCCGCCGGTCCATAGGTGTCAAAAAGGTTGAAGAACACTGGTTTGGAGAATGACACTTCATATAATGATACACAAAAATAGCCTAAACACCATTAACTTGTAAATCACTTGGCATCATTTTTATATATATAAATCACTTGGCATCATAAGAACATAAGAACTGCCATCTCCGGATCAGACTTTCGGTCCATCAAGTCCAGCGATCCACACACGCGGAGGCCCAGCCAGGTGTACACCTGGCGTAATTTTAGTCACCCATATCCCTCTATGCCTCTCGTAAGGAGATGTGCATCTAGTTTGCTTTTAAATCCTAGAATGGTGGATTCCGCAATAACCTCCTCTGGGAGAGCATTCCAGGTGTCCACCACTCGTTGCATGAAGCAGAACTTCCTGATATTTGTCCTGGACTTGTCCCCCCTTAGCTTCAGTCCATGTCCTCTTGTCCGTGTCACATTGGACATTGTAAATAATTTTTTTTCCTGCTCTATTTTGTTGATTCCTTTCAGTATTTTGAAAGTCTCGATCATATCCCCTCACAGTCTCCTTTTCTCAAGGGAGAACAATCCCAGTCTCTTAAGTCATTCCTCGTATTCCAAGTTCTCCATACCTTTTATTAGCTTCATTGCTCGTCTCTGCACCCTGTCCAGCAGCTTTATATCCTCCAATGACTCCAGTGATGACTCTGAGGCCTTAGACCCCGCCCAGTTGCATCATGTGATGCACAGGGAGGAGCATAAGGCCCTGATTGCCTCAGGCTCCCACCTTGGGAGGGGCCTGGGGCACCTGAGCCAATCATGGACTTCCTTAGGGCTGAGCCTTAGGAAGTTCCTTATTGGTTATTGTTTTGACCATTCCATTCAGGGACTTCTTTAGGCTCAGCCCTAAGGAAGTCCCCAATTGGCTCAGGCGTCCCTGTCCCCTCCCAAAGTAAGTGCCTGAACCAATCAGGGCCTTAGGCCCCGCCCCGTGCATCGCATGATGCGCCAGGGCAGGGCCTAAGGCCTCAGAGTCGTTGCTGGAGTCATTGGAGCAGGAGTGGTTGGGCATCCCCTCCTGCTCTGTTAAAGGTACGGGGAGGTGGGGTGGCAAGGGGGCTTGGAATGGTTAAGGGGTATCCGGGAGGGTGGCAGGAGGGAGTTGGCAACCCTCCTGTCTTTTGTGGGGTATCGGCGCGGGGGGGAGATCTATGCGGGGGGGGGGGGGGCGCAGGAGCATCGCAAATTCTTTTAACATTTTTTTTTTTAACTTTTTTAACAGGCCTGCCTGCCTGCCTTTTTTATTCATTTTTTTTAATGGAGCAGATATTTTGTGTGTGTAACACACGCAAAATATCTGTGCCATGGAAATGAATGATTAAAAAAGACAGGCAGGCCTGTCAAAAAGCCTGGAGACCTGACGGTATCTCAGTTAATGACAGGTCTGCAGCAGTCGGGTTTGGCAATAGTAAAACCCGACCCACAATAGGCAAGCAATTGTTAGTGAATCAATCGCTTGGCTATTTTGCATGAGGTTTTACTAATTTGCATGGGAGGATCGCAAAAGGCTTTAGTGAATCGTGCCAGATGGAAAACTGGTCGTCAAGGGCTCGCAAACCGATCGGTACATGATTGGTTTGCTTAGTGAATCTAGCCCTAATTACCCAGTTGAAGGCAAAGAAAAGGGTGAAACCCTGAGCAGCCAAGGGGCAGCTACAGAACTGGAGAGAGTTCCTAGCAAGTCTGAAGAATTCAGACTTCAGCTGAGCACAGTGGAGCCACAGGGAACACCACAAAAGAAGGAATAGGTAGTAACCCAGGATTGGGAGGCTGCAGAGGACATTTTAACTATTTGCCCAGAAGAAGTAGGAATGGAAGAGAGCCTTGGTTCCTATGATGAGGATAGTGATTATTCAGTAGATCCATGCTGTGAGGAAATGGAAATGAACTGAAACCAGTTAAAGAGAGTGGCTGACAGAGGAAACTGCTGTATGCTTGAACTGAATTGGAAATAATATTCAAACCATTGTTAAGGAAAACTGTTTATGTTAAGAAAGGCAGTTTTACAGGGAAGCAGATCTGAATGCAAGTCTTATTTTTGGTAAGAAAAGACTATTTTTTGTGTGGTGTTCTTTTATTTTGCTGTGAGGAAATGCAAGCTGAAGCCTGTTTCAGGAACAGGTACTGCAGCTGAAAAGGACACTGTTGAGAAGTAAAATCCGGTTGGGATTTCGGGAGGGGTCTAACTCAAGCTGATCATTTGGGCGGATAGACCCCATGCCTTGAGGGTTGTGATAAAAGACAAACCCAAGGAAAGTCTCCAGTGCTGAAATTGCAGGGACTGTGAATGCTAAAACAGAGCTTAAAGATTGAGAAGTTGTTTTCCATGTTTGCAAGATACCACGTGATACTGATAGTCTGGCACAGCAGCCTAAGGCTAGGTTGAAGCCTGTAGGCAAGCAGAAAATACTCAGGGACAAAAGAAAAATATTTTCTGAGGTTTCATACCTACTGCTGAGTTTAGCTTATGTTGGTGGTGGAGTGCATTCACTTGTTGAGGCCTATGGAAAGTCCTTGAGTTTTGGGGACCATACACTGAGGGGCTCATAATCAAAAGAGAAAAACGTCCAAAAACCAGCCTAAGTCGGCACTTGGATGAACATTTCTCACAAACTTCCAAGCGCCGATAATAAAACTGGGTTTTGGACTTATTTCTAAACGACCTAGGCCTTCATAGTACCGCTCAACGTCCAAAGCTAAACGGGGCGTTTCGGGAGGCGTGTTGAGGGCGGGAGTTGAGCGAGACGTGGGCTGGCTTAGACTTAGTTGTACAGCATGTATAACCGAAAGTTTAACAACAGAGCCTAGACGGAACTTGGATGTTGTGACTTAGACCATGTAAAACATGGTCTAAGTCACAAACACCCACCTAAACTCACCAGATAAGCACTGAAAACACATAACACAGACCCCCACATACTACCCCAGTGATCACCAGCACCTCCACCCCCATAAAAATTTTATTCACAACTTTAAATTTCAGCCTCCAAACCATCATCACCTGGCCGCCTGGCATAGGAAACCTTTGCTTAAGCCCTCCCTCCAACGTCAGCACTGACATCGTGGAAGACTTCCGGTCGGCTGTGTGCTGCGGCATGGCAGGTAGGGAAAAGAAGACGAGCCTCGCGGCTCGAATGCATCCAACCCCGCAGGAACCCCGCGACCCTAGGGGGTGTCCCCACGGGATCCCCGTGACCCTAGGGGGTGTCCCCATAGAATCCCCGTGACCCTAGGAAGCGTCCCCACGGGATCCCCGTGACCCGAAGGGGGAACCCGCGGGATCCCTGTCGTCCCCGTACCCGTGCTGCTCTCTAGTTGCAGTGTGAAGTACAGCAAAGTTTATCTCAGTAAAGTTGTTTTTGTTAAACACTGTTGATTCTCTGGTAAATTCTGAGGGGCAAGAGAGTTGTTACAGAGCTTAGGGAACAGTTATCTCCTTTGATGCCAGCAATTCACTTTTTAGCAGGCACAGATCACAGAACCCTGATTATTCCATAATCCTGAAGGTGTAGCAGACCTGCATTATGCAGGACAGGATGACTGGGGCAGGCCCTGGGAAATGCACAAAAGATGCACTACAGGTGAGCTCTAGGGGCAGTTTTCAAAAGCCTATTTAAAAACCATTAAGGTTTCAGTGGCATATCTAGAACATCGGGGGGGGAGGGGGGCTTATAATATTAAGGAAAAGAAATATAAAGACTTTAAGAAAAATGAACCTAATAAAGGCCCTCTTTTACCAGGCCGTGGTAGAGGTTTCTCCCGCAGCTAGGAATTCTATGAGCATCGGAGCAACATAGGAGCATTTAGCGCTCCAGGCTGCGGTAGAAACCTCTACCGCAGCTTAGTGAAAGGAGGGGAAAATGTAGGTATATTTAATTGAATTGTATTATTTCAGGTCAATTTATTATTTCCTATCTCCTGCCCTTTTACACGCGTCAGAGCATTTAGCGCCCCAGGCTGCAGTAGAAAACTTTACCACAGTTTAGTAAAAGAGGTTCTATATTTCACATGGTATGATTTACAATTTATAAAAATGCTACTGGAGAATCGACCAGAGAATCAGCCAACAGTGATCCATTCGGTATCTTTAGTGCATCTAGTCCTTACACAAAGGCATTATCACCTCCTTTTTCCTATCAGCCATTCTTCTCCCTCAGCATTCAAGCATCATTCTAGCTTTTGCCATAACCTTTTTTTTTACCTGTTCAGTCACTTTAAGATCATCAGATAAGACTGCATAGAGATCCTGCTTTTTTCTCATGTACAGAATGTCATGCATTGTACTGTACCGTTCCCTTGGGTTGTTACAGGCTGTGTAGCCTGAAGGCATTCATGCAGAAGAAACAGATAAATACTTAACTTAAAATTTTTTCTATTCTATTTCTTCTTTTTTTTTTAAAGTAAAACTGTAAGTTTCAGTTTCTTAATTTTAATATATTTTGTTGTTTGTACACCACTGAGATGCGTACATTGGGCGGTATATTTATTTAAAAATTTATAAAGTGTTCCCCCATGAATTCACGGTTCACAGACTCACTAATTTGCGGTATTCTTCAACTGCCTCTTCTGTACTAAAGTCGGCTACACCAATCAGGAGCTGCGTGTCAATGCAGGGGACAACAGGACCGCCGATCACATCCCCTCCCTCCCTGCCGCACCTATTCAAACCCCCGGTCCGCCGCCACTGCTTCTTGCCTCCCAGAAGCCTTCTTCCCAACGTCAATTCTGACGTCAGAGAGGAAGTTCTGGGCCAGCCAGGCAGTGATTGGCTGGCCCGGAACTTCCTCTGCTATACTATTTCATGTTATACAACTTTACTGGGAAGACTTTTAGCTTTTTTGTCTCTTATAACCCTAACAACCTAGGACTGCAGTCTTTAAACAGACCTTCTCTCACTGAGTGGCAGACTCTACTGATTTTTGTTCTAGGCAGGGTGGAGAATCTTGTCCAGGTCATAGAAGGGAGAGTGTGTCGCAGTGGTTAAAACCACAGCCTCACCACTCTGAGTCTGGCTTTGGCAGGCAGGGAGGGAGACAGGCAGGCAGGCAGGCAGGCTTCGGGAGAGGGGGTGGGACAAAGGCTGGAAGGCAGTGAGGAAAGACATGGGAAGGAGGCACTGAGGGCACTGAGGACATGGGAAGGAGACACTGAGGACACTAAGGATATAGGAAGGGGCACTAAGGACATAAGAAGGAGGCACTAAGGATATAGAAAGGGGCACTAAGGACATAGGAAGGAGGCACTGAGGGCACTAAGGAGATGGGAAGGAGACACTGAGGGCACTAAGTGCATGGGAAGGGACACTAAGGACATAGGAAGGAGGCACTGGGGGCACTAAGGACCTGGGAAGGAAGGAGGGAATAGAAAGGGACAATTGTTGGGCCTGAGTGCAGAAAGAAAGAAAGGAAGGAAGGATGCACAGTCAGAAGGAAACGCAACCAGAGACTCATGAAATCACCAGACAGCAAAGGTAGGAAAAATGATTTTATTTTCAATTTAGTGATTAAAATGTATCAGTTTTGAGAATTTATATCTGCTCTCTATATTTTCCACTATTTGTCTATTTTTCTATAGTTACTGAGGTGACATTACATATTTTAAAGTCATCTGCCTTGACATCTTTGAAACCCCCTCCCAAAAAAAAATATATATAAATGCGTATAGTGTGCTTTATGTTTTGTTTTGTTTTAATTTTATGGTTTCCATTATGAATTAATAAGATATTATGTGTACATGAAAAATGAATGGAAGAAATTGGGGGAGAGATTGGGGGGGTGTCTAGGGCGGGATTGGGGCAGTGATGGGGTGGGATTGGGGCAGGGCTAGGGTGAGATTGGAGGCGGGACTGATAATTAATAGATGTGTTTTGATGAAAAAAATAAATGGTCATGTTAATCATATATTACCTATATGGTTATATATTCAGAATCATAAATGTTAAACATTTTACATAGTTACACTATACCATAAAATTTGATCATTAATCAGGTTATACATTAGCAGGTACTTATAAATGTAAGATCTCAGCTCAAAAAGGCACCTACAAACAATTGTGTCAACATTTTCTTAAAACCCAATCTGGCAGTACAAAATCGCAGAACACCTGGCAGAGCATTCCAAAGTTTTGCACCTTCCATTGAATCTTAGCTGACAAACTAGACCATTCCTTAAGCTTCACTAGATTCTCATGTTCTCACATCTTCCAGAGATATGGTAAAATCTGCAAAAAGGCAACCCTTTCCCAATAGCTCTTAGGACCAGTGGCGTACTAAGGGAGGGGATGTACGCCCCGGGTGCAGCCTTAGGGGGGGTGCACAGCCGGCCAGGTCCAGAAAACTCTACCAGGCCGATCAGCCTGCCTCTCCCCGACGTCAATTCTGCCGTCAGAGAAGAAGTTTGGGCCAGCCAATCGCTGCCTAGCTGGGCGGAACTTCTTCTCTGATGGCAGAATTGACGTCGGGGAGAGGAAGGCTGGTCGGCCCGATGCAGGGAAGACGAGCTTGGGGTGGCGGAGGCTTTAGAAGGGCAAACAAATGTGTCACTGAAAAAAAAAAGGAGGCCAGAACTGGGTCACTGAAGGCAGCATGTTTACTTCATTCATGCTGCCGGTGGCCCGAAGAGTTGCAACAGTGCTGCTGGGAAGAACAATGAGCAAGCACCGGATCCTGCCGGGGGAGGGGGAGAGGAATAGCATGGGGAGGGTAAGAGAGATGCTGGAACGCGGGGATGGGGAGAAAAGATGCCAGACATCCAAGGGAAGCAAGGGAAGGGGCTGATAGAGATGCCACACCACGGGAGGGAGGGAGGAAGGAAAGGAGAAAGATGTCAGACCATGGGAGGGAGGAAGGAAAGGGGGGAAGAAATATTGGATGCACAGTCAGAAGAATAAAGTGCAACCAGAGACTGATGAAATTACCAAAGGTAGGAAAATGATTTTATTTTCAGTTTAGTGATTAAAATGTGTCCGTTTTGAGAATTTTTATATGCTGTCTATATTTTCCACTATGGCCCCCTTTTACTAAACCGCAATAGCGGTTTTTAGCACAGGGAGCCTATGAGCGTCAAGAGCAACGTGGGGCATTCAGTACAGCTCCCTGCGCTAAAAACCACTATCGCGGTTTAGTAAAAAGGGAGGGGGTATATTTGTCTATTTTTGTATAGTTGTTACTGAGGTGATATTGCATAAAATCATCTGCCTTGACCTCTTTGAAAACCCGTGGAATATAAATGATAATTAACATTTTCTCTGCGTACAGTGTGCTTTGTGTTTTTAAAATTTTATTGTTGGTAGATCATTTTCACTTGGCCACAAAGGAAAGGGGGGGAGGGGAGCTGCTGAAAGATATCCTTGCAGACTTGACTGTGCAGGGAATTATTTTTGTAAAATCATGTTTTGTTATGTGACTGGCATTATTTAGACTTTAATTTCTATGAATGAATAGAATGAAAATGATATAAAATTACTTGCTTGTTTTTATGTGCCTGCGCTGAAGGAAAGTGGAGAGAGAGTGGGCTGAGGACGCTGAAGGGAAATGGGGAAGAGAGAATGGGGAGAAGACGCTGATTTATAAATTGGCAATTGTACAGAATATTGTTTCTTTTTATACTTTAATATAATAAGTCCAATATAAAACAATTCAAGGCTTGTGTGGATGAAATCAGGTGGTTTGTGGGGATGGGGACCGAGCTTACGGGGATTAGTCCAATAAAATGGTATTTTTTAATTTCTCATTATTTGTTTTATTTTTATTTGTTAATTTGTAAAGTGGTGATTGTTATGTATCAGTTTTTTCAAATTTACATCTACTGTCTTTATATTTTGCACTGTATTAGAGGACATGTGTTACTGTTTTTGTGGTGTTGCATTGTATCCAGGGTCTGGTTTCTTGGCGGTTCAGTTTAACTTTAGTCTACATATTTCTATTTTTAGTTTGTGATTATTCCATATTGGGCGAGAGTGTATCTCTGTTCTGTGTGTATGAAAAAAACATAGTTTTCAGTTGGCATTGACTGCAGGATCAATTGACTGTGCGGGATCTGGCTTGTTTAGTTTTGCAATGTATGTGTTGGTGTTCTATTGCTCACTGCAGTGTTTAAGATGCTGCCTTTTCCTAGGTACACTCTTGTGCGATATGTGGATTGTTACTAAAAATCATATTTTTCATATAGATGGGGGGGTTCATAGTCAAAAGCGCGCGACGACAAAGGCGCGACAACAACCCAGCGCAGACAACTGAGCGCAAGGTGGAACCCCCCCCACTTTACTTAATAGAGATCGCGCCGGTGTTGTGAGGGGTTTGGGGGGTTGTAACCCCCCTCATTTACTGGAAACTTAACTTTTTCCTTCTTTTTTAGGGAAAAGGTGAAGTTTTCAGTATAATGGTGGGGGGTTACAACCCCCCAAGCCCCCCACAACGCCGGCGCGATCTCTGTTAAGTAAAGTGGGGGGTTCCCCCCACACCCCCTGTCGGAGCCCTTTAAAATACTGTTTTTCTTCGGCACGCTTCCGCCTTGCGCTTAGTTGTCTGCGCTGGGTTGTCGTCGCGCCTTTGTCATCGCGCACTTTTGACCTGTCACCGGGGGGGGGGTGTCACATATGCTAGGTACGCCACTGCTTAGGACTGATCCCTGTGGCCCACTATTGGTAACACCCAGTTCTATGGAGTGAACTCTATTTGCCACTATCTTTTACCAGTTAACCAAATTTTGACTCATACCAAAAGTACACATTTATTATTTTAGATTTACTGTATTAGCTGTCTTTTCATGAAGAGATGCATCCAAATTGGTTTACAATTCATTGAACAGTAACATGGCCTCTGAAGTATTTGTCTCTATCTGTCCCCACAGGCTCACAATCAAACTGTTGTATCTGGGGCAATGGAGTGACGTGTCCAAAGTCACAAGGAAGAGACAGGGATTGAATTCACAGCCTTAGGGTGCTGAAGCAACATCTCTATCCACCATGCCACTATATCAAAAGGCATTGCTGGAATCCAACTATACCACATCTAGTTCTCTCCCTGATCCAACTCTCTGGTTGTACAATCAAAGAACTTGATCAAATTCATCTGACAAGACCTACCTCTAGTAAAACCAAACTGCCTCCCAGTTCTGTAATCCTTAAATTATTCGCACTGAGATCCAAATAACCAGCATGTAGTTTCCAGCCTCCTCCTTCCGCTTTGTGAAGAAAAACCATATTCCCCCATCTTCTTTTCATCAGAACAATTCCTAACCCCATTCCTAACTCTATAGCAGTGTATCGCAAACTATGTGCCGTGGCGAGATTCTGGGTGTGCTGCGAGATGCCGTGGAGGAGGAGAGGCACCGGCACTAGCTGACTGTCTACAGGACATGACTCTCACAGTGAGAGGCACATTCCGTAGGCAATCAGCTTGCGCCAGCAGCTTCCCGGTGCCTCTCCTCCTCTCCATGTTTCTTCTCTTCCAGCACCCCGCACTGGCAGCTCACAGCCCTGTTTGGAGGGCCTTCACGTATGTGCAGATGTTGACATAATAATGTCACACATGCGCGTGACATTATTGCGTTGACGTCCACACATTTCCAGATGCCCTCGAGCTGTGGCCCCCAGTTTAGTGTGCTGTTGCTTTGCAAAGTTTGTAAGACACTGCGCTAGAGAAACAGTGAAAAACATTTGCTACCCTTCTCCAGCTCACATATCAAAGTGCCCCTCCTTCCAGCATTGATTCTTCTTCCCTTCCCCTCCAATTTGGCATCAGTCTTCTGCTTCCCTCCTCCAATTCAGCATCCGTCACTCCCTTCCCCCACCCTTAGGATCCTTTTTGACTTACCCTCAATTCTCACAGGCAGTGGCAGCAGCGGCAACATTGTTGAAAATAGGCTGCTTGTAGGTGGTCTTTGTGGCCTTCTCTCTGCTAGTCTCAGCTCCTCTAATTCTACTTCCTGTTTCTGGAAGGCCATGTGGATCACCCACAGGAAGCCTGTTTTTAGCGATGCAGAGGCTGCTGATGCTTCTAAGGACTGAGGGCAAGTTTAAAGGATCACAGGGGGGTAGAGCGAGTGACATATGCTGAACCTAGAGGAGGAAGATACTGACTGGGGGAGAGGAGGAGAAGGAGGGATGTGGGAGAAATATGTCAACTGGGAGAAGTTAGAGGGAAGGATTGCTATAAGAACATAAGAACATAAGCAGTGCCTCCACCGGGTCAGACCATAGGTCCATCCTGCCCGGCAGTCCGCTCCCGCGGCGGCCCAAACAGGTCACGACCTGTCTGCATCACCAGAAGGGGCTCCCTTGCCACCTTGGTTTCTCATTTAAGTCCTATCTTCCCATCGTAGTCCTAACCCTCCGGTCTTGCACATGCATGACCTGTTGGCTTTCTATACCTGTGTTACATCCCAGCACCTCTCTCAGTATCCCACGATCCCTTTATCCCTCAGGAATCCGTCCAATCCCTGTTTGAATCCCTGTACCGTACTCTTCCTGATCACTTCCTCCGGTAGCGCATTCCAAGTGTCCACGACCCTTTGGGTGAAAAAAAAACTTTCTTGCATTTGTTTTGAACCTATCTCCCTTCAGTTTCTCCGAATGCCCCCTCGTACTTGTTGTCCCCTTCAATCTGAAAAATCTGTCCCTATCCACCCTCTCTATGCCCCTCATGATCTTGAAGGTCTCTATCATATCTCCCCTGAGCCTCCTTTTTTCCAGAGAGAAGAGCCCCAGCCTATCCAATCTCTCGGCATATGGGCAGTGTTCCAGCCCCTTTACCAGTTTCGTTGCTCTCCTTTGGACTCTCTCAAGTACCGCCATGTCCTTCTTGATGTGCGGCGACCAATACTGAACGCAGTATTCCAGATGTGGACGCACCATCGCTCGATACAATGGCATGATGACTTCCTGCGTCCTGGTTGTTATGCCCCTCTTTATGATGCCCAGCATCCTGTTGGCTTTTTTCGAGGCTGCTGCGCACTGTGCAGATGGCTTCAGTGATGCATCCACCAGCACACCCAAGTCTCTCTCAAGTCTGCTGTCTCCCAACAATGCCCCCCCCAATTTGTAGTTGAACAACGGGTTCTTTTTCCCTATATGCATGACCTTGCATTTTTCCACGTTAAAGCGCATTTGCCATTTGTTTGCCCAGTCTTCCAGCTTGTCCAGGTCCCTTTGCAGGTCCTCACACTCCTCCCTGGACCTAACTCTACCGCACAGTTTGGTATCGTCTGCAAATTTTATAACCTCGCACTTTGCCTCCTTTTCCAGGTCATTGATAAATATGTTGAAGAGTAACGGCCCCAGCACCGATCCCTGTGGCACACCGCTCGTGACTCCCTGCCAGTCAGAATATTGGCCCTTCACTCCGACCCTTTGCAGTCTACCCAACAACCAGTGCTTGATCCATCTGTGCACATCCCCTCCCACCCCGTGGTTCCACAGCTTCCTAAGCAGCCTTTTGTGTGGCACCTTGTCGAAAGCCTTTTGAAAATCGAGGTAAATGATGTCTATAGGTTCCCCATTGTCCACCCGACTGCTTATTCCCTCAAAGAAGTACAGAAGGTTCGTTAAGCATGACCTTCCCTTACAGAATCCATGCTAGCTTGTTCTCAGTAGGCCATTTCTCTCGATGTGCTCGCAAATACTGTCCTTGATCATAGCTTCCACCATCTTCCCTGTAATTGAAGTCAGGCTCACCGGCCTGTAGTTCCCGGGGTCACCCCTCGATCCCTTCTTGAAGATAGGTGTGACATTCGCCAATTTCCAGTCCTTTGGTACCTCTCCAGTTTTCAAGGATAGGTTGCAAACATGCTGGATTGTGCCCGCTAGTTCTTGTCTTAGTTCCTTCAGAACCCTTGGGTGGATGTATAATTTGCAATTCCCCTTAATTTAGGGTTTGTCTTACTGTGATCCACTCCAAAACTTTTTTGACTGTATGTGGAATATAAGAACTCTGATTAGATTATACCTACATGGCATAAATGCACATGAAGTAAGCCTCTTTCATTTAAAGGAAGCTCCAGAGTAAGAGGGCTTAGGATGAAGTTAAGAGGTGATAAGCTCATGAGCAATTTAAGGAAATTCGTTTTTACAGAAAGGGTAGAAGATGTGTGGAAAAGTCTCCCAGAAGAGGTGGTGGAGACAAAGACTGTGTCTGAATTGAAGAAAGTGTGGGACATGCATGTGGGATTTTTTGGGGAAGAGGAGATAGTTGATGGACAAACTTGATGGGTCATTTGGTCTTCATCTGTCATCCTGTTTCTATTAGATTAGAAATGCTGAGTCGGGGCAAGGAAAGGAAGTGAGAGATATCAAATCAAGGGGGGGAGGGATGAGGAAGAAGCAAGAGGGAGAGATATTGGACCCACATGTAAGAGTGGGGGAGAACAGAAGAGAGAGGAAGATTTGCTGAATTCCTAGAGAGGACAGAAGGAAGGGGGAGAGATGCTGGACATGGAAAGAGATAGGAACAAATGGGAGGGATAGAATGATGACAGACGCATGATGGGGGTCGGGGACACTGAACAGGACAAAAATAAAGGCACAGAGAAGGGGAATGTTCAATATGGCGAGAGTAAGAGAAGTGGCAAAGGATAAATAATGGACAAGGTAGAAAGTGACATACAGGGAAGATGGATGATGAACATGGAGAGAGAAGAAATGTCAAATGGACAAAGAGGCCTTGGCAAGCGAGTTAAGAGAAGACAAAGTAAAGCAGAGACTGACCAGATGATAAAAGGAGAAAAAGGAATTCCCCACTCCCCCGATATTCAGTCAGCAGTGTTGAGCGTTTTACTGCCTACCACTGGTGTTATTCCCAGATATTCATGGCTGGGCCCTGTCCGGACTTTGGCATTCAATATATCCAGTGTGTGTGTTAACTCAATATTCAGCCAAATAGCTTAAAGATAGGACTGCTATTTATGTGGCCCGATTTAAGTGGTTTATTTGTAACAAAACTTCTGTTTCCTGCAGGCAACCCGCTAGAAAGGGAGGACTCTAGCTAGAGCGGAGCAACCTGTATACAGTCAAGATCAGAAGGCTGCTAGGGAGAGAAGGATGAGATACAGGAGGCAGGGAACAAAAAGCTGCTGAAGCGTAGCTAAGAGAGAACAAGGCAGTTGCAGTGGCAGGGGAATCTAAAGGAAAGTTTGTAAATCAAAAAATGTATATATATAGGACCAGAGAGATTAATCTATAAACTCACAAAAATACCTCTCTTGTATGCTCTTCTATAATCTTGAAAAAAGACAGTAATGAGTATCCTACTATTACACTTATCTTCTTGTGCTTAAGAAATTTAATACTTTAAGAGGTTTAGTACTTTAAGAGGAGAGGCCTCAGATCCCTGTGCGTTGTCAGTGAATTAACACAACAACCGCACTGGACAGGGAAAGAACCTCATCGGCCTCTCCCCCTCCTGCCTACCAGAAAATATTGAAAAACGTAATTCTTATATGATTCATATAAAGAACTTAGCTTTGTTAGGCAGGGAGAATTCTTATCTTATTTAAAAATTCAGATTCTTCTTGCTGTGTCTTTGCCTAGTCCGTTCCCGCCTTCGTAGAGCTAGCTGGCGTTTCACTGTATAGCTGTGTCAGGCCAGTGGATCTTTGCTAGAACCATTGTCTGTTTTCTCTGATATCTTCTTAAATCCATTGGTTAGAAGTAATTTTTCATATATACAAGACTCCAGTGACTTCTTGAACAAACTGAGGACGATTACAGAAATTGATGACATCACGAATATGGTAACCATGGATGTTAATTCCTTATATACAATTATCCCACAAAATGAAGCTCTTCAAGTAATCAAGCAAGAATTGGATAAGGAAGCTGGAGATCGGAGAGTACCAAAGGAAGTCATTTTATGATTGAGTGAAATGGCCATGAAGAATAATTTCTTTATAAATGAGAATTGATTTTATAAACAAATTTCAGGGGTTGCCATGGGGGCCACCATGGCATCCTCAGTAGCGAATTTGTATATGAAAGCATTCGAAGAACGATGGATACTGCATAATGATTATTCAGAACACATCAAGCTGTGGGTACGCTTTATAGATGATATATTTTTGTTATGGGCAGGTCCTGAGCGGCTATTAGATGAATTCTACATATGGCTTAATGATAGGCATGCAGCCATTCAATTCAGTATTGAGAAACAAGCATCATCAATAGCATTTCTGGACTTAGATATTACAAAAAAAGACACATCTTTTGAAACAAAAGTTCACCACAAACCCACAGATAAGAATACTTTCTTATATTATACAAGTTGCCACCCAGGTAAATTGAAAGGTAGCCTCCCCGTCTCACAATTCCTTCGATATAGAAGGAATTGCTCTTTCTTAGAAAATTATAAAACTCAAGCTACAGAGCTGCAGTATAAGTTACAACAACGGGGATATCCAGAAAATGTATTAAAGGGAGCCTACAAGAGAGCCAGATATGCAAACAGAGATTTTTTTACTAGAAAAAAGATCGAAACAGAAAGAAGAATGGTGCCCTACGTGTGTGCTAACCTTTGGAGGAGGGGTGGGAGACGTGGCTAAAATCGTTTGGAAACACTGGTCGATAATCCAGCTACAATCCCTTTTTGCTGAGATATCTTTGAGGGTAGCATATAGTCGCCAAAGAATCTTAAAGAAATACTATGTCCATCAGACACCACCATTAGAACCACTATGGAGACACAAGGCAGACATAGAAAATGCGGCAGATGCAAGACTTGTGAAACAAAAGTAGAAGTGTCAGGTCACTTCCTCCATCCCCAAACAGGGGCACGTTGGTGCTTAAAATACAGAACCTCATGCGACACGTCCCACGTAGTGTATGCTATAATTTGCCCATGTTTAAAATTATACATTGGACAGACCACCAGACCTTTCCGCACTAGAATTGGGGAACATCAGAGTAGTTTGGCTTGCAAAAGACTTGAAGAGCCTCTAGTACAACATGATATGTCAGCGAGCCACGCTCCTATGGAATTCCAGTGCCTGGTCCTGGATCATGTGCCACCAATGACTAGAGGAGGAGATAGAAGACTGACCCTAATGTGGACAGAGCAGGAGTGGATTTTTCACATGAGTTCGGAAGAGCCTAAGGGTTTAAATGCTAAAATTGAGTGGCACTTATTTTTTTGAAACAATAATCCATACACACTATGACAGTTCTGGCCAATGGTTTATTGTGGTGTTCATCAGCCTCCCGGTTTGCAATATATCCAACAATTCAATATATCCAATAAAGCGATATTAGATTAATGGGTGACAGCAAGTCAGCCATTTAGTAGCTTCACGTGAGAGGAACGTCATAAGTTAGACGCACATAAATATGAGCAGTTCAGAGTAGTGGCCATCTTTGCCGACCTGAGCGTTAACAAGTTCGTCAAGTAAGTCAGAGCACAGAGAGGGGCATTCTGATATTGTTCTTATTCTGACAGTTGCTAGATATATTGTGTGTTTTGCATGTAGGAGTCCACTCCTCTGACCCAGCTATACAGCGAAACGCCAGCTAGCTCTACGTCGGCAGGAACGGACTAGGCAAAGACACAGCAAGAAGAATCTGAATTTTTGAATAAGATAAGAATTCTCCCTGCCTAACAAAGCTAAGTTCTTTATATGAATCATATAAGAATTACGTTTTTCTTTTTTTTTTTTTTAAATCTTTATTCTTTTTTAAACTTATAATAAGTGTGAAAACATATCCATACAAATAACCATAAATATATCACTTAATAATCAACAATGATACATATAATATTCTCTTATCTCCACCCCTCCCCACCCTTATCTATCATATAATCAATACTTATACAACATGTAACAATAAAAATACCCTCCCTCCCACCCCATAATTGAACTTGTAAATTTAAGGGAAACAAGATTTTTCTAATCATTACAATACTTTGTTAATGGCTCCCAAATATCTTGAAATTTCCTGAAACAACCATGTTGTATTGCAATAAGTCTCTCCATTTTAAAAATACGTTTTTCAATATTTTCTGGTAGGCAAGAGGGGGAGAAGCCGATGAGGTTCTTTCCCTATCCAGTGCGGTTGTTGTGTTAATTCACTGACAACGCACAGGGATCTGAGGCCTCTCCTCTTAAAGTAATAAACCTCTTAAAGTATTAAATTTCTTAAGCACAAGAAGATAAGTGTAATAGAAGGATACTCATCACTGTCTTTTTTTCAAGATTATAGAAGAGCATACAAGAGAGGTATTTTTGTGAATAAAGGAAAGCCCAGGGCAGAGGTAGGCGAGGAGGAAAGGGAGAGAGCAGCTTGATGTGATTAATACGTTACAATTTTTAATGCATTGATCACGTTAAATGTTCAGCCCTTGTTCCCACACATTTGGTGCTCTTGCATCAATTTCAAAGATATTCAAGCAGAGTTTGCCATCAGATGAAAAATTATTAGAACAATAATAAACAATGATTTCAACTTTGTGAGAACTTTCTTTTATAATTGGATAGCCTTGGGGATGATGACGAAGATAAAGATGAAGATGCGAGTGATGAATTAGATCTCTAATGTACCTCTAATGTAGATGATAATGACAATAATGACGGTGCTTTTAGCTGTACAGAAGCTCGTTGGTTACCCATAACCCACAGAATTTCCTATAAATTAGCATTACTGACACATAAAATATTAATGGATAAAGCTCCCGCTTTTTTAGAAAGATATCTGATTCCATTTTGCTCCCACTAAATCCTTAAGATCTGAGGAGAAATACCTTCTTTCAGTCCCTTCTCTAAGATTCACCTACACTCGGAGGGAAACAATCTTCTCTGTCATGGCACCACAAATATAGAATTCAATGCCATTATATATTAGGGAGGAAAAGTCACTTGATAGGTTTAAAGGACTTTTAAAAAGCTGACTCTACAAAGACGCTTATGAATCCTAAAATTCGTTTTTTTGGGGATTCTTTGTACTCAGCTTTCATCAGACATCTACTAATCTTATAAAAGAAAATGAATGGGTAACAATTCCCCACCCTATTGTTTTAACCCTACATGTTTTTCCTTTTCTTTAATACATTGTAGTTCAACCTGCCTGCCCTATGTTTGTCGTGTATTGTCGGAGTTTAATTTACAATATGTTTTATTAACGCCCAAGAAAAGGATCTGGTTGTCATTGTAGACAATACAATGAAATCTTCCGCCCAATGTGCGGCAGCGGCCAAAAAAGCAAATAGGATGCTAGGAATTATTAAAAAAGGGATGGTTAACAAGACTAAGAATGTTATAATGCCCCTGTATCGCTCCATGGTGCGACCTCAGCTGGAGTATTGCGTTCAATTCTGGTCTCCTTATTTCAAGAAAGATATAGTAGCACTGGAAAAGGTTTAAAGAAGAGCGACCAAGATGGTAAAGGGGATGGAATTCCTCTCTTAGGAGAAAAGACTAAAACGGTTAGGGCTCTTCAGCTTGGAAAAGAGACGGCTGAGGGGAGATATGATTGAAGTCTACAAAATCCTGAGTGGAGTAGAATGGGTACAAGTGGATCAATTACAGGGAAATACTTTTAAAACCAATGGGAGGAATTTTTTTTCACTCAGAGAATAGTTAAGCTCTGGAACGCATTGCCAGAGGATGTGGTAAGAATGGATAGTGTAGCTGGTTTTAAGAAAGGTTTGGACAGGTTCCTGGAGGAAAAGTCCATAGTCTGTTATTGAGAAAGACATGGGGGAAGTCACTGTTTGCCCTGTATTGGTAGCATGGAATATTGCTACACCTTGGGTTTTGGCCAGGTACTAGTGACCAGGATTGGGCACTATGAGAGGCTACTGGGCTTGATAGACCATTGGTCTGACCCAGTAAAGTTATTCTTATGTTCTTATTGATACCCCGATTTTAGACTTGTAAATCGCTTTGAAATATGATATTACAATTGAATCAAATTTTTAAATAAACTTGAAGCGTTTCAGACAGAATTTCCCTCGATCAATACCTGCAGATGAAGTCAGACCAGATCAGTAATATTGCAGCCTCACCTGATTCGCAGGAACTTTTTTTTTTTAAATCAGACTGATAAATCCACTTTCTGCTAGTACAGTTATTGCTGGATTAATAAGTCACAAGCATGAGCAACAGTCATTTTCAGAAATTTAGTTTTATTAAATGCAAAGTGAATTAAATTGCAGAGCAATAAAGTTGTATTCATTGTCGTGGCACTTTTACTTTTCACTCAAAATGTAATATATTAGGCAATTGCTTTCTTACTTTTACTTAAGTACATTTTTAATGTGTTTTCCATTGTACTTGTACTTTTGCTTAAGTATTTTTACTTAAGTACTCTGACCTAGTACTTTGAACAATATGGCTTATTAATTACAGAGTTAGATTGTAGGATCTCTCTTGCATGTTAATATACCGTGTAGTGTGCTTCTGGTAGCGCTATAGAAATTATATGTAATAATAGTAGTCTGTTAGCGCTATAGAAATAATGAAAAGTAGTAATAGTAGAGTTGAAAGTCACCCATGATTTCTATTAGTTTTAGGATGTCTTAATCCAAAGTGAACCATTAGATGGCGCTCAAGACTACAAAGTCTTGTCAGCATAATTGGGTAATGAGGCGACATATTCTGATGGCTGAAAAATGTGAGGTCCTATCACTAACAGAGAACTAACAATAAATTAGATATGTTCAACCAGAATAAGTGAGAAATAATGGGAGATTTGTGAAAGCAACTATACTTCTATTTCCTTTAATTGTTTGCGTTAATGTATTGTTTAATTAGGCATATTAAAGTTCCAGAAATGTGTACAACTCCTGTGCTATCTGTGTGAAATGATTTTGGTGGTGGTGATGGTGGGGCAAGCAGGAAGAAAACCTTCCTTTACTCTCAGACTAAAACATGGATATTACATTAAAAAAAGAGATGAATTGACCAGCCTATCCGTTCAGGTGAAAAGGCATCTGAGAAAGACTCAGGTAATTTAATGCATCCCATCATCCAGATGTAAATATATCTATATTTTTCTGGTTTTGATGCTTTTATTCTCCAAACTAAACTACAATAATTGCACTTAGGTTCATCCACTGAAAAAAAACCTCCATCTCACTGGAATACCCAGCGATGGACACCACCGCTGTTTCATTTGCATTTTTATTTGTGTAACAGTAATTATCCTTTATATCCCAAGCCTGACAAGGACAGAGAGCACCGGAGTCACATACTACTTGTCCAGAGCACTAATGCATGAGAGCTCCTGAAAGCAGATGCTGGGGGGAAGGGTATCACATTTTTGAGTGACCTCCTTGGCCTTCTCCTATGAATGCAAACGCACACATTCACACACTCTCTCTCTCCCCTCCCCCCCCCCCTCCTTCAATAGCACCGGGAACCTCTCCAAAAAGAATTCAGAAAATCAACACATTGCTGCTCTCCTTCTCACAATAAATGACAGTTTTCATTGCAAAACACCACCACCACTACCAAGCAAAACAATCCCCCGCCATCAAAAAAAGAGGCAGCCGGAGAAAGAGGAATGAATGGAGAGAGTCAGCCATCAGTAACTTTGCCTGGGTGGGGGATGGGTGACCTTTGATTGTTCCAGCTTGCTACTGCAGAGGAGTCAGCAGTCCCTTGAAAGGAAAGGGGAGGAGGGAAGCCAGGCCGGACTGAGGCAGCTGCCGCAAACCCTGCTAGGCACAGGCAGCATATCCTGTCAAGAGAAGTCTTGGAGAGACCCTCACAGCTGCTGTATGACCAAGGAATGTTCCACCAAGCAGCCACAGCGCTTCAATGGGGAGAGAAAGGGTGGCACCCATATCTGGTCCTCTTGGCTGCTGAGCTCCCTGGGTACTGGTGCTTTTGTTTTATTCCAAGAACAAACAAAACATGAAATAATCTCCGAAACCCTGTTCCAGGAGTGAGATTTGCAGCAAAGGGCAAAACTAGGTTCACTTATATTTCACCCCCCTCCTTTACTGACGCATAACATGGGTTTTAGCGCCGGCAGTGGCGGTAACTACTCCGACACTCATAGGAATTCCATGAGCGTCAGAGCAGTTACCGCAGCTGCCAGTGCTAAAACCCGTGCTACGCATTAGTAAAGGAGGGGGTTAGTCATCATTTATATAATCTAATAAGGGCTTTTTAAAATCCCTTCACTGCCAAAGGAATTTGTCACTTCTATGGGCAGAGGGATTGTGTTTTGGGGAGGAGGTGGTAATGATACCCTGTTTCCCTGAAAATAAAACCTATCCCGAAAATAAGCCCTAGCATGATTTTTAAAGTTGCTCCTAATATAAGTCCTACCCTAAAAATAAGCCATAGTTATGATCGACCCCCAAAGGTCCCCCCCCCCGAATGTCCCCAACACTCCTTGACTCCATCCCTGCCCGATTTGCTGAAAAAATTAGATTCATTGATTCAGCAATCTCCACCCCAGTAAGTCTTGACATACCTCCTCTCCGAGGCCTCCTAAAGTGGCAGCGCTCTGAACGGGCTGCTTCACGGCCTTCCCCGCTGGAGCCTTCCCTCTGCCGCATCACTGAGCACTGCCACTGCTGCTGTTTTTGGAGGCCTCAGAGCGGAGGTATGCCCGTCTCGCAGTGAGAGGGTCGGTGGGGTTCTGCTGCACAGGGGGATAGCAGGGAGGGAGAGAAAGATGTTGCACAAGGAGATGGGTGAGAAGGAAAGAAGATTCTGCACATGGGGGAGGAGGGGAGAGAAAGGAAAGAGGAAGAATTGGGGTGGGGTAGAGGAGAGGAAGGGAGAGATGAGTGTTATACATGAAAAAAATAAGACATTCCCTGAAAATAAGCCCTAATATATTTTTTGGACCCAAAATTAATATGACACTGTCTTTTTTGGGGGGAAACACGGTATTTTTAAACCACAATAACATGTGTATCTAAGGTAAGCTCTATGCCAGGGGTTCCCAAAAGATCGATCAAGATCGACCGGTAGATTGCAAAGGCAACGCGAGGCGATCGTGTTGCCTTTGCGTTCTACTTGCTTCCTGACTCAGAAGTGCTGAGCCAACCAACTTCCCCCACCCGATGTCAATTCTGACGTTGGAGAGAAAGTTCCAGGCCAGCCATCACTGCCTGGCTGGCCCGGAACTTCCTCTCCGACTTCAGAAATGACGTTGGGGAGAGGAAATCTGGTCGGCCCGACGCTTCTGTGTGGAGAAGCAGGGAGAGCTTGGGGCGGCAGTGGTTTGGAGGCCTGTTGGGGGCGCCAGTGGCTTGGGAGCAGGCAGGAAGACAGAAAGAAGAGGGAACATGGAGACAGGAAGAAAGAAGGGAAAAAGAAAGAAAGAGGGGACAGGAAGACAGACAGAAAGAAAGGGGGCATGGAGAGAGAAAGACAGACAGAAAGAAAGAGGGGCAGGGAGACAGAAAGAAAGAAAAAAGGGGGACAGGAAAGACGGAAAGAAAGGGGGCATGGAGAGAGAAAGACAGAAAGAAAGGGGGCCAGGGAGACAGAAAGAAAGAAAGGGGAGGGGGCAGGGAGAGAGGAAGAAAAAGTTGGCGGAGGGAATGAGGTCTGGAAACATACATCAGGCTGAAAGAAGGGAAGAAATATTGGATGCATAGTCAGAAGAGTAAAGTGCATCCAGAGACTCATGAAATCACCAGACAACAAAGGTAGGAAAAATGATTTTATTTTCAATTTAGTGATCAAAATGTGACTGTTTTGAAAATATATATCTGCTGTCTATATTTTGCACTATGGCTCCCTTTTACTAAACCTCAATAGTGTTTTTTAGCTCAGGGAGCCTACGAGCATCGAGATCAGCACAGGGCATTCAGCGCAGCTCCCTGCACTAAAAACCGCTATCTCGGTTTAGTAAAAAGGGAGGGGGTATATTTGTTTATTTTTGTATAGTTATTCCTGAGGTGACATTGCATAAAGTCATCTGCCTTGACGTCTTTGCAAACTCTTGGAATATAAATGATAATTAACATTTTCTCTGTGTACAGTGTGTTTTGTGTTTTTAAAATTTTATTGTTGGTAGATCATTTTGACTTGGTCATTTTAAAAGTAGCTCACAAGCCGGAAAAGTGTGGGCAGTGCCCGCTAAGGTGCGCTGGTGTGCGCTTGCGCACAAAATATTACCTGGCAGCGCACAAGTTTCTCGTCACAGCGCACACATTGTAGAGCACAGTTCTTCAACCGCCGGTCCGCAAACAAAATCTTGCCGGTCCGCGAAGGATTCGGTCCCCGCCGCAACGAAAGGCCGGCGTCAGCTGACTTGCAACTTCCTGTTGCAGTCGCTGTGCCGGGACTCCTGCCTTCGCCGGGACTCCTGCCTTCCACCGCGTTTGCCTCCTGCCTTGTCTCCGCACCTCCAGACCAGCAGCGGCAGCTCTGTATGTTTTTAACTTCGGCACAGAGCTGCCCCTAATCAATAGTTTAGCGCGGTTTCATAAGGCAGCCTCGGGGCCTTTGCTAGGCCGGCCCACATCGCATCATCGAAGCGGGCCGGCTATCAAAGGCCCCGAGGCTGCCTCATGAAACCGCGCTAAACTATTGATTAGGGGCAGCTCTGTGCCGAAGTTAAAAGCATACAGAGCTGCCGCTGCTGGTCTGAACTCTTGGGCCGCTGAAGGAGGGCAAAAAGCAGCTATCCTGGAGGTTTCCCTTCCTCTCGCCTTACAGGTTCCTTTTTTCCACCTTTTTTTTTTTCCTTCAAACGGCAACGGGCCCCAGCATCGACATCAATCAAGTAAGTTCCACTGTCAATCAAGCGGTTCTGCTCGGCCAAAGCTTCCCCTGTGACATGAGCCACCCTCAGGGGAAAGAAAGTGACCCACAAAGGTGAGGGGAAGGGGGGCAGATGATGGAAGTTGGGGGGGGGAGAGAGAGAAGGGGCAGATGATGGAATGGAGGAGATGAGAGAGAGAGAGAAGGGGACAGATGATGGAAGTGAGAAGAAGGGAGAGAGAGCAGAAGGCAGATGGATGTCAGTTGAGAGGGGAGAGCAGATGCTGAATGGAAGTGGGGAAAGAACACATACTGGATGGAAGGAGGAGATAAATAAAGGGGGAAGAAAATAGTAAGATAATGGAGGGGTGAGGGAAAGGGGTGACAAGCTGTGTGTAGACACAGTGAAAAGAGGGAAACGGGACTAAATAGTAAGAAAGAATTTAATTTAGATGGAGGCAGAAAATAGAGAAGGAAGACCAGAGAAGAAAAGGGAAGAGAGCAGAGAATGATCAGATCTGAGTGGAGGAAATGAGAAGAGAGATATGCTAAAAACCACAGGGGGGAGGGAAGGATAGAGATGCCAGACCATGAGGGGAACAGAAGGAAGATGATGGATGCTAGACCAAATTGGAGGGTGGGGGGGGGGCAGGAGGAGAGATGGCAGGGAAAGACAGACAGTGAATGGAAGGGGCAGATGCTGGACTGAAGAGACAGAGAAGGTTATCATGCTGCTGTACCGGGCCATGGTACGCCCTCACCTGGAGTACTGCGTCCAGCACTGGTACTTTAAGAAGGACACGGTACTACTCGAAAGGATCCAGAGAAGAGCAACTAAAATGGTTAAGGGGCTGGAGGAGTTGCCGTACAGCGAAAGATTAGAGAAACTGGGCCTCTTCTCCCTTGAGCAGAGGAGATTGAGAGGGGACATGATAGAAACATTCAAGGTACTGAAGGGAATAGACTTAGTAGCTAAGGCAGGGAGAACGAGAGGGCACTCTCTAAAGTTGAAAGGGGATAGATTCCATACAAACGTAAGGAAGTTCTGTGGTAGAAAGCAACATATTTATTTGGCTCATAACTTGCTGGCGCCCGATATTTTTAGCTCACAGTGAAAAAAGTTTGCTCACAACACCCGCCCGCTTAGAGGGAACACTGGTGGGCACCCCTGCTCTATACAGTATTTGATATTGATTCTAGCTGACAATTAGTGAAATTTGCAAGAAAATTATGCCCTTCTTTCCATCTCATCACTGAGGCTAGATAAAGAATATTACAGAGGGGGTGCTGAAAAGTTCTCAGCCCGGCCAAGAAGAGAATGACCCGCAGGGGTCGGTACTCGGACGACACCAAACTATTTAGTGGAGTTGGGACTAAAGAGGACTGTGAATATTTACAAAGGGACCTGAACAAACTAGAAAAGTAGGCGACGAGATGGCAGATGAAGTTTAATGTAGAGAAATGTAAAGTCTTGCATGTAGGACACAGAAACCTGAGGTACAGCTATACAATGGGAGGACTGGTAATGGGTGAAAGTACCCTAGAAAAGGACTTGGGGGTAATTGTGGACAAGACAATGAAGTCATCGGCACACTGCACAGCGGCCTCTAAGAAGGCAAATAGAATGCTAGGTATTATCAAGAAAAGTATTACAACCAGAACAAAAGAAGTTATCCTGCCATTGTATCGGGCGATGGTGCGCCCACATCTGTAGTACTGCGTCCAATATTGGTCGCCGTTCCTTAAGAAGGATATGGCAATACTCGAGAGGGTTCAGAAAAGAGCGACACGATTGATAAAAGGTATGAAAAACCTTTCATATGCTGAAAGATTAGAGAAACTGGGGCTCTTTTCCCTGGAAAAGCGAAGACTTAGAAGGGACATGATAGAGACAAGATCATGAATGGCATAGAGAAAGTGGAGAGGGACAGATTCTTCAAACTTTCGAAAACTACAAGAACGAGAGGGCATTCGGAAAAATTAAAAAGGGACAGATTCAAAACCAATGCTAGGAAGTTCTTCTTCATCCAGAGGGTGGTGGACACCTGGAATGCGCTTCCAGAGGGTGTGATAGGACAGAGTATGGTATTGGAGTACAAGAAGGGATTGGATGATTTCCTGAAGGAAAAGAGGATAGAAGGGTATAGATAGAGGATTACTATACAGGTCCTGGACTTGATTGGCCGCCGCGTGAGTGGACTGCTGGGCATGATGGACCTCTGGTCTGACTCAGCAGAGGCACTGTTTATGTTCTTATGTTCTTATATGGTTCAATCAATGATATGAAACAATATGAAAACAGAGAATTTTGTTTCTGCAAATTGGCACTTAATGAAATAAGATAACATTCTTTTCAGCTACAGTGGCAAAATAACACTCAGAATTTATAGGAAGTTGGTTTCTGGTTGGTTGAACTGAGAACTTTTCAGCACCCCTTTGTTGTCACCCTTGGTGAACCTTCATTCTTCTCTTTCATCATCCTCCCAGCCATGCCATTACAACCACTGCCACATCTGCCTAGGTACTTCAGCAATGAGAATAGTCATAAAGCAGATGAGGAACGCAGTGTGGCCCTTTCAAACCCACGCACTTAGCTTAGAGTTTGACTGAATTTTGGTTTCAGTTAGAATGCCAAAACCACCAGACGCTCTCAGAAGTCCTGGGCCCTAGCTAAGCCCACTGGGATGGGTACCTAAGACCAGGTGATTGCAAAAACAAAAATTCTCACGAGCTGGGTGCAGGCTGGGGCCGGGCTAAATCCCAGCAAGCCATGGAGTTTAAGATACCGTCCCTTATCTGTCCCTATAAACAGTCACAAAAACAAGCATTCTTACTCCACAAATGCTTTAATATGGAACCTTCTACTGTCAAACTTCAAAGGTAATAAAAAAATACAAATAATCTCTTTTAACAAAAAATTGCTTCTTTACTGTTGGAGTTGGTTTATAGCACTGACCAAACACCGATTGGCTTAAAAGTTTCTAGTAACTATTTACAGTGATTCTATCAGGGTTTTTTCCTCATCCATTCCATTCCATCTGGCAGCTGAACTGAAGGCTGGGCACTATCTGGACTCTCTCCAAGCAAAATTAGGATCCCGATGGGGCTCTCTCCCAGCTGCCGGACTTGCTCCCTAGACCCACCCCTAGGCTCAACCAGTTCCACCCATCCCTGCCCCTTTATGCCCTAGTCCCGCCCCAAATCCCACCACAGCTCCCCCCTCACTGCTTGCTCTCATTAGGCAGGAGGGTATCCGCGCACACGCAGATGTGACACGATGACAACATGTGCAGATGCCCTCCTGCCCAATGCGATTTCGAGGAAGCTTTTCAAAACTCGGATAAAGTACCGGGTTTTGAAAAGCTGTCCGGACCCCCAGACATGTCCTTGACAAGGAGGACATGTCCGTGGAAATCCAGACATCTGGTAACCCTACCCAGACCCTCCCTGTCTGACCTCACTCCCAAAGGTTGCTTTTCCCCCCCACATACCTCCTGGACACATGCACTTTCCCTTTTTCAACAGCCTTCATTGGGGATGCCCCACATTCATTGGAAGGGAATACGGGTAACCTGACCATGTACTTGATGAGACAGAGAGCTTTATTTCTTCCCAACCCCCACATCCCTACTCCCAGGCATAAACACTCTCAATCATATGCGCCATTTTGAAAAAAAAACAAACAAAAAACCATTAGGTCACTGATGCCTGCATGGGAAGACGATTATGCTCCCGGAGTGGATTTTCTAAAGAAAGAAACCGCACAGAAATTTAAGATCGGTTAATAAAGTTAATAGTGGTTTATGAATATCTCCTAAAGAAGCTCCAAGGGGAGTGAAACGGGGACGCTCCGTTGAGCAATATTATCATCAGCCATATAATCTGAGCTACTATTCCTAAAAGCTGGGAGTGAACAATACCGGCAACTCACTATGGATAAAAGCCAAGTATATCAATGATAGCAGGGCAAGAGGAACGACTATATTTACTACTATTAATTTCAGTACCAAGGATTTAATTAAAAAGAAATAACCAATGTATATGGTTACTTTTTTATTAACAATGATTTATATAAATAAAATTCACTCAATTAATCACAGCTTTAACATCTTGTAATTCATAAATATAACAAAATGTGATTGTAAAGTGCTCAGACCCGTAACCAAATTAATCTGTGATAACAACAGACTATGGTCCCACACCGCTCGCAGAAAACACAATATGGAAGATGTAAATAATTTAACTTATCTGGTATGGCATGCAGTTGATGGAAGATGTTAAGACTCGAGTCGGGGGGTCATCGATTTTAAAATGTACACTAGAGCACAAGCACTTTATTGAATACTATGGTTATTCTTAACATCTTCCATCAACCGCACGCCATACCAGATAAGTGAAATTATTTACATCTTCCATATTGTGTTTTCTGCGAGTGGTGTGGGACCATAAAGGGCAATGATGGTCCCATCATAACCATAGTCTTTTGTTATCACAGATTAATTTGGTTACGGGTCTAAGCACTTTACAATCACATTTTGTTATATTTATGAATTACAAGATGTTAAAGCTGTGATTAATTGAGTGAATTATATGAAGTCATCACAGATTATTAAGTAATATCTCCCTATAAGGATTGGTTATATAAATAAAATAAATTAATATTTATGTGAGAATAGGGGGTTACATGAGACCTGTGATAGCTCAGGAAATGGTTGGATTGGCAAGACTTGTTTTAAGTCAAACAACTGTGGGCACTTGAGGTCACTGTTCCCCAACAAAGAAGGATAAATAAAAAAGAAAGAAGAGTTATAAGTGTTAAGTACCAAAGTATCTAGAAAGAAAGAGTCTACTTCTTATTAGTATCACAGAAGAAGGGTGTTGAATCATATTTGCATAACATCCTCCCTCCCCTTCTATTCTCTTCTGGGCTTATTTAACAATCCTTGGTAGTCTAGGGCAGAGGTTCTCAACACATGGTATGTGTATCCCAAGGGGTACGCATACCATTAAGAATTTAAGAATTGCCACTGTTGGGTCAGTGCCAGCGCTGTATGTCTCCGAAATTCCTTCTGCTGTTGTGTATCTCCCGTCTTCCTTCTCCCCACCTCCACCCCTACCTAGACCAGCAGCGGCAGTACACTATGTATCAGTGGCATACAAATGGGGGGCGGGGGGGCGGTCCGCCACGAGTGCATGCCCCAAAGGGGTACACAGTTGGCCACCCTTCCTATTCTGCCGCTGCTGCCTTTCCTTAACCAGCAGCAGCGGCAGTAAACAGGGGTGTCCACGGGTGCTCACCGGCGTTGCTCAGCTTCTGGCCGGCTCCCCTGCTGAAAGCCATGGGTGTCCGCTCCTCGTGCAATCTGCGGCTGCGTCGGAAGTGTTCTCTCTGGCGTCACAACGTCAGAGAAGGCTTCCGATGCAGCTGTGGATCGGTGAGGTGTAGACACCCGCGGCTTTCAGCAGGGGAATTGGCCAGACATACTGGGCAGGGAAGGGGAGAGGGTATTAATGCTGGGCATGGAAGGGGGAGGGTAGAAATGCTGCACAGGGAAGGGGGAGGGTAGAAATGCTGTACAGGGAAGGGGGAAGGGTAGAAATACTGCACAGGGAAGGGGGGGAGAAATGCTGCAAAGGCAAGGGTGGAGACATGCTGCTGCTGCACAGGGAAGGGGGGAGGGTAGAAATGCTGCAAAGGCAAGGGGAGAGAGACATGCTGCTGCTGCTGCTGTACAGGGAAGGGGGAGAAATGCTGCACAGGCAAGGGGGAGAGAAATGCTACTGCTGCACTGGTAAGGGGGGGGAAGAAATGCTGCATAGGCAAGGGGGAGAGAAATGCTGCTGCTGAAGCATCCAATTGGGGAGAGAGAGGGAAGGAGGGAGAAGGAAGACAAGGGAGAGGAACCATAGATGCCAAGTCCATGGGAGGGAGGGAAAGGAAAAAAGGAAATGAGATATCAGACCATGGATGGGGAGAAAGAGATGCCATGGCATGAGGGAAGGGAAGGAGATAGAGATACTACACCATGGTGTAGAGTGGGAAGGAAGGAAGGAAAGGAGAAGAGAAAGAGAGAGATGCCAAAGCATAGGGGAGGGGGTGGAGACAGAAAAATGGAGAGGGGTTGAAGCTGAAATGAATCATATGCAAAGGAGAGAAGGGACCCCAGATACACAGTTTATTGAAGGGACATAGAAAGAGGGAAGATGCCCATGGAAGAGAGAGAGGGTGGACAGTAGATGGAAGGGGCAGAGAGAGTGTGGGCAGTAGATGGAAGGGGTAGGGAGAGAGGGCAGAAGCTGGATGGAAGGGGCAAAGAGAGGGCAGATGTTGCATGAAAGGGTGAGAGGACAAATGCTGTACAGAAAGAAAAGAGCAAAGAAAAATGATTAAAGCAGAAACGACAAAAGGTAGAAAGATTTTTTTGTTGCTTTACTTAGAATCAAGTAGTATTGTAACTGTATTGATAAAAGTTTATCAAGTTTCAAGTTTATTAAAATTTTTGATTAATCGCTTAATCTTGCTTCAAAGCGATGTACATACATAAAAGAAAATATTTAAATTACAATTTTAAAATAAAATTACAATTTTAAAATTAAAAATAAAACATTAATTCATATATAACCATTAAAATAAAATGAACTATATACGAACTTTAACAAACATGAATAAAAAGGAAAAGGGGATATGAACTACAACATAGAATAGAAAAGAAGGTTGGGAAAAACATAAGGATGGGAGTTCAAATGAATTGTTGAAAACAGCATTATTGAATTCAAGGGCAAAACATGTTAATCGAAAGCATCTTTAAAAAGGAATGTTTTTAAATTAATCTTGAATATACAAATAGGAAATGGAAATAAAGCAATTTTTTGGACTAAATCCCTTTCCACAGGACAGGATACCATAACAGCAGTATACTATACTGTTCTGAAGAAAGATTTGGCCTCTGAAAACTAATTGAAAAATGGATTAGTCCAATAAAATGGTATTTTCTTATTTCTTATTATTTGTTTTATTTTTATTTGTTAATTTGTAAAGTGGTGATTGTTATGTATCAGTTTTTTCAAATTTACATCTCCTGTCTTTATATTTTGCACAGTATTAGGGGACATGTGTCATTGTTTTTGTGGTGTTGCATTGTATGCAGAGTCTGGTTTCTTGGCGGTTCAGTTTAACTTTTGTCTACATATTCCTATTTTTAGTTTATGATTATTACATATTGGGCGAAGGTGTATCTCTGTTCTGTGTGTATGAAAAGGACATAGTTTTCAGTTGGCATTGACTACAGGATCAATTGACTGTGCAGGCTCTGGCTTGTTTAGTTTTACAATGTATGTGTTGGTATTCTAGTGCTCATTGCAGTGTTTAAGATGCTGCCTTTTCCTAGGTACACTCTTGTGTGATATGTGGATTGTTACTAAAAATCATATTTTTGATACAAATGGGGAGGTTGTCAAAAAATGATGCACCCCAGGTGTAACATATGCTAGGTACGCCACTGCTGTGTGTTCTTAAGTTCTCCACATAGCTACCGCGAGCATTAGTTTAGTTCAGTGGTCTCAAACTCGCGGCCCACCAGTTACTATTTTGAGGCCCTCGGTATGTTTATCATAATCACAAAAGTAAAATAAAACAGTTTGTAGATCATACGTCTCTTTAGCTATAAATTACAATATTATTATTAAGATTTAGCCAAAAGGAAAGGTTTATAAACTATAAAGAGTTTTACCTCATGCAAAATTGTCATTTCTTTAATAAGACATTAACTATTTTTTCTGAGGCCCTCCAAGTACCTACAAATCCAAAATGTGGCCCTGCAAAGGGTCTGAGTTTGAGACCACTGGTTTAGTTGGTGATTCAATCAGGCAGCCTCGGGGCCTTTGCTAGGCCTGTCCACCTCCAATAATGCAACTCCCTCTTTCATCATCTTAGCTCTTTTGGCATCTTAGCTAATGTAATCACATACCACCCTGTTCCCAAAGTAAAACACAAAGGGCTAGATTCACTTACCCTGTTTCCATGCCCGATCTGTGGCCGATCCCAGCAGGCCCGACCAATTCACAACATCCAGAAATGCAAATGAGGACGATCCTGACACATGCTTTCCCTGCAGATGGTCTGTGCATGTGTTTTGTGTCCGTTTTTGCTTCTTTTTTTTTTTTAACGGGTCCCGACTCTCCTGCTCACCTGATGGCAACTTTAATTTAAAAGGTTGGCTGTTAGGCAGAGAGATGGGGTGGGTTATAGGGCTCATCGCTCTCCCAATGGCAACTTTAATTTAAAAGGCTGGTTGTTAGGCAGAGAGAAGGGGTGGGTCACAGGGCTCATCGCCCTAATCTGTTGCCCTGCAGAGTAAAACCAGCTAGAGTGATGAGAGGGAAGGTGGCAGAGCTGTTTGTTTGGCCTTCCCCAGCATCAGATCACCGGTGGCAGCAGCCTCTTAAAAGTAGGCAATTTTTGTATCTCCTGCTCTCTGCCGCCCTTCCCCACAGTGCAGCCCCGCTTTAAAACCACAGGCTCACACTGCAGGGAAGGGCGGCAAAGAGCAGGAGAGTTGGGACAACAAGAGCAGGGCTCGGCAGAGATGGGCTGCAGAGCTGGGATTTCAGGCCCGAGGACAGTCAGAAAGGACGTTTGCGACTGGTCCCCAGCAGTCGCTTCCTGTGTTGATTGGTGAGCCTAGTCAGTTTCAAAAATTTCTTTAGTGAATCACGTCCCTTTGCATGCCGTTCTCCTCATCTGCATGCATGAATCGAATCGGCACGGAGGTAAGTGAATTGGGCCGGAGTAAAATCGGGTCGCAAACCAATCAGTTTGCTTAGTGAATCTAGTCCAAAATTTCCTTGTAAACCTTATCTGACTCTGATTTGGCTTTATCCTAACTTAACTTATATTTCCCTTGAATTGCTTATCCAAGCAAGGTTAGTTTAATTTCTCCTGCACCCTTTGGATAACGTGTCTGGAATGAGGTAACTTGCCACAAGTACAGTACACCATCTGAGTAAAGGGTAAGACAGACACAGACCACAAAGAAAGGGTCGTTTACAGTTGGAATGGAGATGTCCCAGGTGATCACAACCTCTTCAAGGCTTTGTGCCACTGCTGGTGTTGCTTTACCCTTTCTTATGGTGCCTTGGTGTTCTTACCTCTATTGCTTTAAGAGCATAAGAACAGCCTTACTGCATCAGACCAATGGTCCATCTAGACTGGTATCCTGTCTTCACAGTGGCCAATCCAACCCCAAAAGTAGCAAGATTCCATGCTACCGACCCCAGTAGTCTGTCCTCACAGTGGCCAATCCAGGTCACTAGTACTTGCCAAAACCCCAAATAATAGCAACATTCCATGCTACAGATCCAGGGCAAGCAGTAGCTTCCCCCATGTCTGTCTCAATAACAGTCTATGGAGTTTTCCTCCAGGAAATTGTCCAAACTTTTCCTAAAACCAGCAAAGTTAACTGCTCTTGCCACAACCTCTGGCAAAGCGTTCCAGAGCTTAATTATTATCTGAGTGAAAAATATTTCCACCTATTAATTTTAAAATAATTTCCTTGTAACTTCATCAAGTGTCCCCTGGTCTTTGCAATTTTGCCATTTCATAGTGCCTTGTGGTGTTGAAACCACTGTTGGTGATATTTTGCCTACTCATAGCCTCTTGGGAAATTCTATAAGTCCCTTATATTTATAAACCACACCCCCTAATAATCAATGCCATTTAACTGGTCAGCAATGGCCACAGACCATTTAAATAGCATTTAACTGGCTATCTGCAAATTTTCAGCAGGAGATAATTGGTTATGACCTCTGTTGAATATTTACAGTTAGCTCCTAGTGACTAACTGGCTATATCGTGTGATATAGCTGTTTAGTGGCAATATTCAGCATTGGGTTTAGTGGTTAAAATAGGCCGCATAAACAGTAGGCCTCTTTGTAGCTACTAGAAACTTAAACAGTCAGTGCTGAATATTGGCTTAACCAGTTAATTTCTAGTGGCCAAAAATCAAATCTAATACACAATTTATTAATTACACTATACCAAAAAGGTTCAAGACGTTTTACATCCAAAGAAGCTGTAAAATCTACGGGAGAATACAAAAGCAATCAATAATTAAAATATCATCATACCATGAATATTACAAGTCATATAAAAAAGTTTTCTTTAAATTTTATGAAACCGTAAGTAACTGATATCAGTCCTAATGTGAACAGGTAGATTATTCCAAATTGTAGTAGCAGCGTATGCAAAAGAAGAATTGAGCTGTCGTTTATACCGTACTCCTCTTATCTGTGGAAAATGTAGTAATAATAAAGTACCACATAATTTAGTAGAAGAATAATGTAAATGAGAAAAAAAGCCGAATATGGCATGGCTGAAATTCTATTGTTACAGTTGAGATTATTAATATTTATCATCTATAAACATCTTTAAGAATGTTTTGTATGGGAGTGATCCTCTTTTTAAATATCTATTGGATCTTAATACAACATTTTTTCTATGCTGTTTTTTTAGAATTATGCTGGGAGCCTCAACCCTGAAGAAATAAATTGAAACATGGCATGTCGGTGGAGGCACTCCCTTGACTTATTAATAAGATAAGTCGTTTCTTACTAAATATTTAATTTATTTAAAATTATTATCACCATGGGTTTTTTTATATATAAAAAAATTAAAAAGGATCCAGTAAAGAAAGTGGCTCTTGCGATTCATATATTGGACGCACGTAAAGTAATGAACAACCTACTGAGGATTCTACACATACAAAAAATTTTTGCATGAATTGATTTCTTTATATACTATTAACTGGGTTATTACGGTTGGACTTTGATGATTATCCAGTTATAGCTGTGAACCTGTCATTTGGGCACCTACTTTAAGTGATATTCTACAAATAAGCACTCAAATGGCTCAGCATGTATTTGTATGGGAGGTATTCACATGGACAGAGCATGGGCAGTGCAAAATTGGGGCAAACATTTAGGCAGGCAACATATATAATACTGTAGGTTGTGCACATGCCTGCTACATTTGAGGGACCCCCATTTACACCAGGTCTATAGCAGGTACATAAATGGGTGCTTAAATGTAGACTAATATTCGGCACCCAAATGTCCATACAGAACAGGCTCCCAGCCCACATGATCAGGGCATCTAAGTGAGAATAGCCCCTTTGGAATCTTTTTGCTACTTGTTGGTGCTTTATCCCTATCATATTGCCTTGGGGTATTAATGCTAATATTGGGATACTTTGTCCTTCTTGCTCTATTGTAGCATACCACTTTACTCCAGTCTTGGTGGTTTGGGGATACTGCTTTATCTGCTACCGATGCCTGCCTGCCTGCAAGTTTCATAACATCCCAATGTTTTAGAGTCAAAAATAAGAAGATTTAGTTTAGGGGAAACAAAATAAATCCAAAAATGAGCTAACCTGGACAACAAAATGATTGAAATGACAGAAAAGGGCAAACAAAATGAAACTACATTTGTTTCTGTGCACTTCCCTAAATATTTCTGTACAAAAAGGACGTTTTATGAAACAGTCTCCCTTTTAAAGGTGGGGTGGGGGGAGACAGGGACAGATACAGGAGACAAATATGGCTGAGGGACAGGAAGGGATTATAAAACTGAGATTTGGCGTGGATGAACAGACTAGACCAGGGATCTCAAAGTCCCTCCTTGAGGGCCACAATCCAGTCGGGTTTTCAAGATTTCCCCAATGAATATGCATGAGATCTATCTGCATGCACTACTTTCAATGCATATTCATTGGGGAAATCCTGAAAACCCGACTGGATTGCAGCCCTCAAGGAGGGACTTTGAGATCCCTGGACTAGACAGGCCACGTGGTTTTTATTTCCTATCATATTCTTTATTTCTATGAAAAATCATGTTGCTGCCTTAAGAAACCAATTAATGAACAGGGTTTTCCCAGCAACAGAGAGAACTGTATTTCCCTGTGGAATAGAGGAAATTATTTTGAGGCCAATCTACTACATTACCTGCTCCACCACTATTCTAAAGAATCCAGGTAATCAGTGATGGGATTAAAATCCCATACATGTGCTACACTATGGGCTCCTTTTACAAAGGTGCGTAGTGGTTTTAGCGCACGCTAGCCGCTACCGCCTCCTTTTAAGCAGGCGGCAGTTATTCGGCTAGCGCACTAATCTTGTGCGTGCACTAAAAACGCTAGTGCACCTTCGTTAAAAGAGCCCTATGTTGCACTAAGATGGTCATTTTAGAAGCCCTAATCATGTTTTGGGCATGCAGAAAAAGGCATCTGGAAATGTATATTGCAGGGGTCTCAAAGTCCCTCCTCGAGGGCCGCAATCCAGTCGGGTTTTCAGGATTTCCCCAATGAATATGCATGAGATCTATTTGCATGCACTGCTTTCATTGTACGCGAATAGATCTCATGTGTATTCATTGGGGAAATCCTGAAAACCCGACTGGATTGCGGCCCTCGAGGAGGGACTTTGAAACCCCTGGTATATTGCATCTATATCTAAATCCCAGTTTTAGAAAGCTGTTATACATATCTAAAATTGGTTTGCAAGCATAATTTGTTCCGGAAGCATGCTCGTAATCCAAAGCACTCGTATATCAAAGCAAATTTCTCATAGGAAATAATGGAAACTCAGACGATTCGTTCCACAACCCAAAAACCCATGGAAATCAATTTGGGACCAAATTAATATTTTGTTAGATAATCTGGTGGCATTATCCTATGATACTGTGATATTTGGCATGGAAATGAGAGCAAAAAGTCAGATTTCTGCGAATAATAATAAGTTATTACTTATAATGACTGGTGTTGACATTTAGCAAATCACATATAATTGGAAGGATTGGAGAAGATTAAATTACAACTTTTGGTGGAACTCTCTATGCCATATCTATAAAATGGAAAGATTTATTGCATTACAAAAGGGTTATTTCAAGAAATTTCAGGATGTATGGAAACCATTAACAAAATATTGCACGGAGTAGTTAGATTTGTTTCCCTTAATTTTATTAGTATTAATTGGGTAGGGAGGAGATATTTTATTAATACATATTATATTATACTGGATTATATGGTAGGGAGGGAGGGAAGGGGGAGTGATAAGATTTTAAGTAATGTGCAAATGATAGTCTGTAAGTGACATATGTATTGTTAATGTGATTGAATCTATGTAACACTTAATGTAATTTTAAAAATGAATAAAGAACATTAAAAAAAAAACAACAAAAAAAAACTTGAATACAAAATACTGTATGATGTGAGCGCTTGAGCTATAGGTAAATTGGGTATGACACTTTTATTACTTTCAGCCGCACTCAGTGTAAGATGTGCACGCTTCAACTGTGGGTTCTGATGATGTGACGTGCGATATGTGCTCGTACTGGAAGAGTTAAAATTTAATAAAATGTTTTGCTCGCAAACCACGTTACTCGCTATCCAAGATTTGTCTGTACATGCATATGGTTAGGGAATATGGTTGGGGTATGTTTTAGGTGGGTGCAGCAACAAAATACATGTGCATTCCCCATTTCCGAAGGAGAATGCATAGGTGTGGCCATTAGGTTGTCCAGAAAAAACTAAAGTTGCAAAAACTGTGCAAATTGAAGTTTTCCCCCATGAATTTGATTGTACTGGATCAGAAAATAATTTTTTAAAAAATTTTAAAGCCCATCCTCGAGTCGCTAAAAACCACTGATTACATAAAGCTCCGTTTTTCTTAAAATTTGTTATTACTTTTGCTTAATGGAGCAAATTTCTTGGTATTATAGTTATAACTTTCTTCAGTTGCCTATATTGTTTTCCCCACTGAACCTTGTAACTACTTGAACCCTGTCAAGTTATTCTGTCGATAAATCCAGATATCTTATACTTGTATTTCTATACCACAACATGTAATTTACTTAAATCATTGTAATGTAATTCTCTCGGTAATGTCCTGATCTCTTTTAACTGTAATCCGCTTAGAACCGCAAGGCACAGGCGGAATAGAAATCACAAATGTAATGTAATGTAATGTAACTTTTATGTTTTCACACTCAGCAATGGTACAGTGATAAAAAGACATTTTATGCAAACAATCTAACACTTTATTGTGGAAAATAACAGAAATTTAACATACTTCGCTAATAGCTAAATACATACACTTTGGTATAGTCATCTACCAATTATGTTCGAAATACTCAAGCATTCAATGTCTTCTTGAGATAGTCAAGATAAAGCCTGCAATGCTATTCAATTCCTTGTAATAAGGCCTCACAATGCAACATGAACATCAGGATCCAAGACTTCAAAAAGATCTAGCTAATAAGATGCTCAGTTTGTGCAGCACTCCATTCGAGGAATTAGACGTGGTCATTCCTTTAATCCCTCCCAGTGTTTTTGTTCCCCTTCCCCAAAAAGATACTGGACACCCTGACAGAATAAAAAAAACATAGGCCCTCTTTAACTAAGCCACGGTAGAGGTTTGTACCACAACCCAGAGTGCTTAATGCTCTGATGCTGCTCTGAAGCTCATAAAATTCCTATGATTGTCGGAGCAGCGTCGGAGTATTTAGCACTCCGGGCCGCAGTAGAAACCTCTATCGCAGCTTAGTAAACTAGGGCCGTAGACATGTATGTATTTTCTGATCAAGCACAATCAAATTCATGGGGAAAACTTCAATTTGCACAGTTTTTCCAACTTTAAGATTTTCAGGACAACCCTAATGGCCGCCAACATGAACATCGGGCTCCACATCTGCTGCCACGGATGTCTAGGTCAGAGTAAGTTGCTCAGTTTGTGCAGCAATCCATTAAAAGAATTAGGCATGGTCATTCCTTTAATCCCCCAGTGCTTCTGTTCCCCTTCCCCCGAAGGATATTGGGCACTCTGACCAGGGCAGGATTAACCAATAGATCCAGTAGGCACGTGCCTAGGGCCCGAAATGGTCAGGGGGCCCCGATGAAGGAGGGCATCAACATTGTTTTTTCCAAATGGCGATGGGCCCCTCCAGCATCGATCGGCAATGCGGGCCCCCCCCCATGATCGGCCCCCGCCCCTGATCAGCAATGCAGCCCCCCCCCCCAATCGACGGAAAGTAAGACAAGCAAGCAACGTGGGTAAGAAAGGCAACGGGAACTGTAATTTTGCAAGCAGTGCTGCTTGCCCAATGCTTCCCTCTGATGCAGCTTCCTGTGTCCACCTGGGCGCATGGTGGGGTGGGGCGGGGCAGGGAGCCCAGTGTACTTGTGTGCCTAGGGGCCCTCGATGAATTAATCCTGCCCTGACTCTGACAGCATCAATAAAACCGTAGACACGTATGTTATTAAAATGATTGCTATACATGTATATGTTCTGAAATACCAAAAATATATCAAAACATTCTCCACTAAAATAACTTTATAGCCAACACATCGTGCACCTGAAATACCAACATACACGTGTATGACGTCATGTTACCCCACTGATTTTGATGCTTGTAAACAGGATGCTCCAGCAAATGTAACCAGTGCATATATGTCCATACCAACATGTATTTTAGAACAGGCTCTGTGTAAGCAAATTCTGTTCTAAAATATTAGCAGAACTTGGAACATCCAAATCAAAACTGAGATGGCCAGATAGAGACGTGTCATCTTAAATGTGTCTCCGTATGTCTTTTGAATTATCTCAGCTTGTGTGGGCATTCTGTACAAGCTAGTTTGGGACAAGGTGCTTGGGAATCGGTGTCCTGTAATTTTGAGAACGATTTGATGCCTCAGGAAGGAAGAGACTGATTACCCTGAGAAAAGGAAGTGAGCAACCCAACACTGTTCATCTTTTACCCACCAAGGTCCAGCTGTTCATCTCATTTCAGACTTAAAGGGCCCTGCTGTTACAGATCTTAGCAGAGACTATACATATTGTACCAGCCCTGTGCATTCTGTTTTTGCAATACAGACATGCACAAGAGAACAGACTGAGATCAGACTCATTCTGCTTGCATTGTAACCTCAGGCAGATTAACCCATGACCCAAGGCATGAATGATGAACTCTGAACCTCATCTGCTGTTTTTGTGCATACTTCCGTGTGGTTGTAAAATTTTATTTTGGTATGAAAAATAATCCTGGTGCCCCTCTCAGAAACTGTAGCATGGATTTATTGTGGGCGTGATTATGAGACAGTAGACCTGGAAATCAAGCCACAATTTCATTTGTTCTGTAGCGGTTTGTTCTGTTATGATAGTATGAGAGATTATCTTCCAAAATTATTCCACAAACATATGATTGTGCCAGCACTTTAATTCAATTCATCTTATGTGCAAAATACTATGATGGCACAGCAAGAGACAGCCACTTAGGGTTTGCCACAATTATTTATTAAACCCAGATGGCAAATTAGACGAGAGGTTCAGCTTGCAAAAACAATTCTACTTACAGAACCATTTCAGTCACTTAAAAATCAAAACACCCAAGTACTATTTTATAAGGCCATGCATACAACATTGTGGTATGGAATGCAGAATCTCGTTAAGTGATTAAAAAACTACCAAGAGCAATAGCTATATCCCATCAGAAAACAAGCACAGTTGCCAATTATAATCTCTTATAGCACCGGCACAGTTCCCAATCTTCAAGGGTCCAAATGCCCTCTTTTACTAAGAAGCAAAAATGGACACAAACGTATGCACAGACCATCTGCAGGGAAAGCAGATGGTCTGCACATGTGTCAGGATCGCACACTAGCAATCCGTGTGATCGGAGGGGGCGTTCTTCCGATCGTCCTCATTCTACAAGGGGAGATCGTGCCTAACAAACGGATAGACAAAGGGGACCCCATAGACATCTTATATTTAGATTTCCAAAAAGCCTTTGACAAGGTACCCCATGAACGCCTACTTCAGAAATTGAAGAACCATGGGGTGGAAGGAGACGTATACAAATGGATCAGAAACTGGTTGGCGGGTAGGAAGCAGAGGGTAGGAGTGAAAGGCCACTACACGGACTGGAGGAGAGTCACGAGTGGTGTTCCGCAGGGGTCGGTGCTCGGACCGCTGCTATTCAATATATTTATAAATGATATAGAAACAGGGACGAAGTGCGAAATAATAAAATGTGCAGATGACACCAAACTATTTAGTGGTGCTCGGACTAAAGAGGACTGCAAAGAATTACAAAGGGACCTGAACAAGCTAGGGGATGGCAGATGAAGTTCAATGTAGAGAAATGTAAAGTTTTGCATGTAGGAAGCAAAAACCTGAGGTACAGCTATACGATGGGAAGGATACTATTGGGTGACAGTACCCAAGAAAGGGACTTGGGGGTAATAGTTGACAAGACAATGAAGCTGTCGGCACAGTGCGCAATGGCCGCCAAGAGAGTGAATAGAATGCTAGGTATAATCAAGAAGGGTATTACAACCAGAACGAAAGAAGTTATCCTACCGTTGTATCGGGCGATGGTGCGTCCGCATCTGGAGTACTGCGTCCAATATTGGTCGCCGTACCTTAAGAAGGATATGGCGATACTCGAGAGGGTTCAGAGGAGAGCGACATGTTTGATAAAGGGTATGGAAAACCTTTCATACACTGAGAGACTGGAAAAACTGAGGCTCTTTTCCCTGAAGAAGAGAAGACTTAGAGGGGACATGATTGAGACCTATAAGATCATGAAGGGCATAGAGAAAGTGGAGAGGGACAGATTCTTCAAACTCTCGAAAACTACAAGAACAAGAGGGCATTCAGAAAAGTTGAAAGGGGACAGATTCAAAACCAATGCTAGGAAGTTTTTCTTCACCCAAAGGGTGGTGGACACCTGGAATGTGCTTCCAGAGGGCGTGACAGGACAGAGTACGGTATTAGGGTTCAAGAAGGGATTGGACAATTTTCTGAAGGAAAAGGGGATAGAAGGGTATAGATAGAGGACTACTACACAGGTCCTGGACCTGTTGGGCTGCAGCGCGAGCGGACTGCTGGGCACGATGGACCTCTGGGCAGAGGCACTTCTTATGTTCTTTTAGTTTATCCTCACAAATCTCTCCATGAAGTGGACTTTAGAATTAGAGTACACTTCTCCCTCCGTATTTGCGGTTTCAGCATTCGCAGTTTCGATTATTCACGGTTTTTAGCTTACTGGCTTCTTCCCCCCCCCCCCAAATTATGTCAGCTAGCATAGAGAAATCACCAATTCCAAGCATTTACAGAGAAAATCGCTGATTCCCAGCAATTTCTTCACCGTGTTTTGCCTCTCCTTCAGGAACAAGCCAGGTCTCCCACCATGTCATTCGCGATTTTTCACCATATTCATGATGGTTTTTCATATAAAACAGCGAATAACATATGAAAAAGTTATTTGCGGGTTTTCTGTATTTGCAGATTTGTTAATCCCCTATCACAGTGAATACGGAGGGAGAAGTGTAGTTTCTTTCTATTTGTAATATTTCTTGTAAAATATGTCTCACCAATGTTATTCTTCTCTTGTATATCTATACTTGATATGTATAATTAAAATTACTAAATTAAAAAAATTCAATAAATTGAAACTTAATAATAGGACTACCATGAAACAGTTTCAAAAATATACTTATTAACAGCACTGAAATTAATATAAGTGAGATTTATAATACATACTAAAAGAAAGACATAATACTTATGCAGCATTTAATAAGCACAAATCAGAACATTCAAATACAAGGGTGGTTTGAAAAGTATGGTTAAAAAAACAAATTAAACAACATAGGCCCTCTTTTACTAAGGTGCGCTAACCGATTAGCGCGTGGTAATCAATTTTAGCGTGCGCTAAATGCTAACACGTGCATGGCCCTTTATTTAGTCTATGGATGCATTAGCGTTTAGCATGTGCTAATTCGATTAGCATGCGTTAATCGGTTAGTGCACCTTAGTAAAAGAGGGGGATAGTCTCCATCGAGGGCTATACACTTAGTCCAGTGAGTTTCCAGCTTTTTCGTATCATAGGAAAAATAGCTTATGAAAAAACTAGAAACTCGCTGGACTAAGGGCTCCTTTTACAAAGGTGCGCTAGTGGTTTTAGCGCATGCTTAGCGCGCGCTAGTCACTACAGCCTTCTTGTAAGCAGGTGGTAATTTTTTGGCTAGCACATGCCATAGCGCGTGCTAATCT